>NC_141783.1:12269869-12603202 GCF_054643075.1 Acanthaster planci
CTGCAGTTTAATCTATCTCCCTAGGTTATCTAAACACACTTGACACCGATTGGCTAACTGCTGGAGAACAATTACTCAAACTACTTCCCCGTGCATTGTTCTTAAAGTACACTTATGGGTGAACTCAACGTATGCAGATCCCACTTCACCGGGGCGATTCTATCAACTGAAATAAAATGTGAGGACAGGATGGCAGGAAGAGTACTGTTTTAGCAAGAACAAAGAAAACTGATCACAATTAAAATCAAGACCGGATTAGGCCTACTTCGCCAGAAATTTACAAAACTTGCATACCAGCTCAGTACCAGTGGAGTCTGACTCGCCTCAATCCTTCTACACACAACAGATGTCATATATTATTTAACCCATTTTTTTCCACATACGCAGACCAGGAAAATTAAATGTCCACCAAATACTTACCAGAGGTTTTACGGGCCCTGCAGCAGGGTAGGATCTACGGCATACCCCCTTACACCCCCACCACATTTGTATTTGCCTACAGGCGCCCCTCAAAATACCCATTTCCCTTTTTTCCCCACAGTTTAAGAAAGGCTGGTTGAAAAATCCCGAGATCAGGAATAAAAAACGTCCTGAAATCAGGAAAAATCCTGACAAATCTCACCCCTGACAACACATTAACCGGGTAGCAGCAGATCAAATTTAAAGGTCACAAACAGTTATGAGAGCTACTACTCCACAGTTCTGAGATAAATCAATTTTGTTCTTTTCTTCTGAATTTGTATCTTCAAACAGACCTCCTTGGCAGTTGGCACCACATGACTACAATGCACAATTCTGTAAACAAAGGTGTCACTAGGTTTTCAATCACTGCTTCACTTCCAACCTAACTTAAATTATATTGGAATTTGTTTTCATCATTTTCTTCGAATCACAGCGACAAATCCTGGTTTACTCCATGCCATTTCCAATGCAAGTCTCACTGCATTGGTATAAAGATGTAAAACTACAGTACTTGCTGCTTGCACATGTGTTATGTACGCATCAAAAGTTCAGACACAAAAGCAGTTAAAAGTCCATTTTTACAAAAATGGAGAAAACACATCAACCTACTGTGATTTACACCATTTCTTTCAGAACAATTGAAATTCTTTCGAAATTTAAAGTTTCAAACCTTCTGAAGATATGATGAGCAGTCCACATTTACAACTATGCACAAAATAATGGGTCCCATGTCATTCAAAAGCTGATTTTCTCAAAAGGTAAGAAACTGGACGGATCTGTTGTTTCATCTATGAACTCTTCACATGTACAAATGTACATGTATCATGTATCTAAACACTGCAGTCCCTTGCCTTTGATTTGTGCTGGTTTTGTGTACACATACTCGTATGTGACCCGGTACATTGTAATAAGGAATAAGTCACTGAGGCCGTGTTATTTAACGGCCAAGTAAAGTGGGGATGTGGGGAAATGTTGGAAAAATCGATGTGGCAGTTTTTTTATGTATTTGGAAGTGTTTGTATGAAAGGTTACCATCAACACACTTGTAATAGGTACCATTTGAAAGCTTATGAAATTCTCTTTCTGACCATGTACATATCTCAAAAAGTCAATTCGAGACTTACTCCTGATTTTGATGTGCTGGGTCATATATATATACCAATACACATGTACACAGCTCGCATAAACAATACACCCCACAAATGTATCAACACATGACCATTTTCGTTAGTTATTACACGTTCCCACAGATCAGATTCCCATCCAAACACCTTCAGGAATTTGTTTTGTAAATTGCATTACTTTCTGTGTTGGGAGAGTGCAAACCCACACATTCTTACAAGCTGTCTGTTTCTGTCAACGCCGACCCATTTACAAAAATCTCATTTAAGCCCAAACACCACGTGTACTGGTACTTCGAAGATATTTCTGAAATTTTCGGTTTAGTCAGTAAAGGAAGTACAGAGAAATGTTTCCATGTACACGAAGGCCTCCACCCTAGTTCTGTACTAGACCGGTGTACAAATTCTACAGTAGTAATGAACTGCTGCGGGCTGGTAAAATGCATTCGTTCACATGCCCAGTGGGCAGGTAAAGAAATACATATTTTTTAAACTGTCGTTTGTTATGAATGAAACACAAGTTACAAAGGTTGTAAATAATGACATACACTATGTTGTTGAATTTACAAAATCTAACAGTTCTGAATCCTCTACTTTTTAAGTGTTAAAGTTGACAGCATGACTCTGCAGTAACAGTTAAAAAAATAAAGTGGAACAAAAGTCAGTCAGCGTTAGTTTTGCTAAAAACAAAGTCCAGTGGGCTGGAGAAAATGCCTCCTGGCCAATGAAAAACGTAACTGGCCCGACGAGCTACATGTAATTAAAAAATAAACCTGTTCCAGTCCTATTGGATACGATGTCTCCATACACTTTATCTGTTGAGGTGCGCAAACACTGCTACATCTATTAGCATCACTGCACTACACTGCAATTGATGATCCACAATACATGTAATTCTCATTGCCAATTATACTAAGAACTTTTCTCTATCCCTTTAAAATCCTCCTCCGTATGGGAAGTAAAGTGCTCAATGGATCCTCTTGCTTCACTTTCAAAATGAATCAAGCCTGATGCATGCAATGCCAGAGTGACTGGGTTCTGCATGTGTCTTCCTTATCTATGCAATCCCCCACCTGTTGAGCTCAAGCTCTATTATGCAAATTTCTCACAACACTTCTCATCCATTACTGTGTCACTAATTTAGAGTTCTGTCACTTTCTGGAGCTTCTCGTTCCGAGGTAAGATTTCTGTGCCCGACTTTGGAGATTCCCCACTCGGTATTGGCCCAACTGTACAGGAACGCCAAAGTGCGTGATGTGAGGCAAAATGTTGGCAATCTTCCCCACTGGGCTGAATACTAGAAGGTCACAAATGACACAAAAGGCAGTCCCAAGCAAACCCAGCTTTAAGAAAAGGGGCCTTGGAGTTGCATATGCTTCTGCTTTGAGCGAAAGAGGGCAGCAGGCATGTTTAACAACCAGCACATGCACATGCATAAGACCCCTTCATGAAAAGCACCAAAGTGGTGCAAGCATGGGTCAGAAACTGTTGTCAAACATGCAAGACGGTGTACGTGTGACATGATGCCTGCAGGGAGGCCATCCAGAGCCATTTACTCAGCACACGACCAGGGCTGTTTATTTGTGGAGTTTCCTGAGGAAGCCCAACCCCCCTTATTAGTTTAGGTTTAGCGAGGACCCTCCAGAGAGCAATCGGCAGTCATGTTCCAAGAAGAAACAACAACATCCCGGGAACATGTGTGCAGAAGAGGTTCCATCCTGATAAGGGTCCCTTAAAGGGGACTGCTTCCAAAGTGGCCCTAAAAACAAATTCAGCTGCAAGAGTGGGGATTTGGGTTAAAGTGAAGTGACGCTTTCCTAATCTTCCACTTCTGGGATCCAGGTTCAAATCTCACCCAGGCGGGTGGTTTGGATTCAATACCTGTCTGACTCTGCAGGTTTCCACTGAACGCTAATCTTGGGTTTTCCTCCAACCGTGAATACTGAACATTTTCTTCACCGATTCCCCTCCAAGGTCCATGGACATTGTACATGTACACGTACTGTTAGTGTTCATAGCTTCCCCTTTAAATTTTAGTTTCATTACCATGAATAATTTTTCACAAAACAGTATAATTTTGTCTGGAAATTAAAGTCAGGTTGCACACAGGGTTGACCAGCAAGCAGGAGTATGTCCCTGTGCATGGCAGTCTTCAAAGAGGATAGCCTAAGGCAATTTCACAGGATCGATCCAAATGCTATAGAAGGTCCTTAGGCTGTCAAGCCCAGATTGTGAATTTCACCAGAATTGGTCTGAAAGGGAAAAAAATGGGGAGAATGTTGTAACATCCCCCGGGACCACTAAAACCAATCAGTAGAAATAACTTTCATTTTAAAAATGAATGCTGCAACTTTATCCAAGTTCCCACTAGACTGAAGTGGAAGGTATGCATTTTTCAAAAGCCCTACAACGACCTAATAAATTCAAATTCCAACCAAGAACGAAAAAGAAAAAAAAAATGGTTTATTGGTACAGCCAGGACCAATTGTTCGGGTCAGGCCTGCAGTAAATCTGCAATCAAAATATGCCCTTGGTCAACTGTAAAATTGATGAATACTCGGCCAGTTGCGAGTTCATGGGGTGAGTCTGAGGCTGACAATTAGCCCAAATGCACAGCAGGGCACGGTAAATTATGGTTTGGAATTTTTTTCACCGATTGAGTGGTCCTATATACATATGCACTTGGAAATGAACCGCATTTGTGCCTGTGCTTCATTGGGCACATGATTTATGACATGCATTGTACTTTTGCAGATGGAGATTTCAACTTTATTAAAGGTGACGGCAGGGTAACAGTGTCTTTGATGGAAGAAGTTGAGCACCTCTGGCAATCCAAATTTGTTATGGGTAACCCCCAAAGTCTACACAGTGAGGAAAGTCCCAACTCTCCTGTAGTGGTGTCTCTCTCAATTTCTGTTACACTGGACTGAATTTGAATGTCACTGTTCCATTCAAATTCTGTCAGTCTATATCTGTCAGTGAGATGTTTCGCACTTGACATTTGAACTCACAGAACTAGTATGCTACAAATCAATTTTGCTCAGTTATTTAGTCTATGTTTGAAAAGGGCTCTTTTTGTCCTTGACTGTGGATATTCACCTTGGCACAACAACTGGCCAAAACTACATGTACACAGTGGTGGCCACAAACCCCCTTCTTTAGACACAGATGTACAGCCTGTTAAAGGCTAGTTGGCTAGACTTAGTGGAGAAAGACGGAAGAACTGATGCAAATGGGTGGGTCAAGCAGGACATGCCCGGATGACACCATGGACAGTTTGGACAATCAAACTCTTCAATTCAAATCTTTGAAATCCACATGCGACACTTGGACCTTGTGCGCGAGAATCCACCTCAGCAGTGAAAAATGGCAGATGCCTGGATGCCATGTCAGCTGTGCGTCCAGAGCCCCCAAAACAGACCAGGCAGACTGTGCACATTGAAACCAAATTTAATCTTGCACACCATATTAAGGGCTACATGTAGGGGGGCCTATATGCATGTGGCCAACCCATGCGATTTATGACCACACGTGTAGCGAGTGTGCTCCCTCACCATCTGCTAATGGTGCACAGAATCTACTTACAAAATGCTCTTAAATGACCGAAAAGCACTTCACATGAAACATGAGGTGTTTTCACGAGATCATGGCTTACAACTGATCCACTTATGTATAATTTGCATGTGTCTCCGTTTTATGTTCCACACACATCAGACAACTTCCCATCAAACTGAAATTAACTCCCACAGTCTCCATCCTTACTAGCGTCGCCGCCTGATGGTACTGGTATAACGGGAGAGGCGATGTCAAGAGCTTGTGATGTTTAATGGGAAGATATGTCCCAGCACGGGGAGCCAAACTACATACTGAAACACAATCGATTCCCTTGATCTTAAAGGGAAAGCACAGCTTATGCTGATCTAAGCCCAGTCACCGCTCAACCATAAGAAAACTTGTCATAATTTGACCCGCACTGATATGACCTGACAAGATCTGTCCTGTCCTGACCTGACCTGACCTGGCCTGCTTCTTGGCATGACTGCCATTTCTTGAGTCAGTGCTCCACCACAGAGATAACTTCCTGGAAACTATTTCTTCTCTCCCCAATTTTAGCACTACACTTGGAGATGTGCAAATGCTGGATTAAGAGCTTGCCAAGAACATCCATGCCCTACATAATAATAGGAAGATAGCCTTTTCCCTATTTACACAGGGTCTCCTGATCCAGTGTGAAACAAAACTTTGCACATGGGCCATTCTATAAATTTGGGGTCCAATTTTTTTCTCACCCCTGTTACGTCTGGCATGTGATTTTTTAACGCTTAGAATCCATTCCTTAATTTCCAAGACTGAATAAGTACTGCAAATTACCTGCAAAACAAATTAATATAGTTTGAAATCAGTTTCAGTGATACATCCCTAGTCAAACATGTCAGATGGCATATATGTCACAGGTAACAGGGATGGAAAAATGTCACACTCTGGACCCCAAATTTATACATGTAGAATGACCCACAAATATCCATGTACAGATGCACATAAACACCAATACACTCCTCTGATTTCCTAAAGAAACCATCAGTGAGCATAAAAAAGATGCCGACAGTGCATGTGTGCGGAAAGCTGTTTCCTTCAGAGGAGACAATGAAGAAACAGTGTCGCCAAGGTCAACCGCTGCTTCCTCCCCCTCTCAATCACAACCACTGAACTAGCACACCATCTTGTACTGATAACACAAGCAAAACTAAGGCATGAGAGCCACTATAAACATGATGATGTTCATTCAATATGACAGTGGTCGGTGCCTTTATCACAGTGCACTTTTCTGCACTCAAGCATTGAAATTACTGCTTGACAGCATTATCAATTTGGACTGTAACAATGCCCTTCAGGAGAGCCCAGGGTACCATGTAGTATCCTCAAAGAGATGCCCTGGGCCTTTAACACGGTCGTCATAGTTTCTCATCAGGGAGAGCGAGAGCAGAAGCACTAATGATGCCAGCTCCACGGAGAGGCAGGAAAGATCAGAATGGCAGTTACGAATGGTTTGTTGTCATCTTTTATGGGGGATGTCTCAGCCGCAGAGATGAGTAAGCCAGGGACAGTGGTGTTGAGCGGTATGTACCAGGTACATCCCACACTGAGGAGCTAGGCCTAGCAGCCGATAGCAGGAAGAAACAGGATTGAGGAGATCTCATCGAGATTCCAAATGATCAGGGAGAGATGGAAGGTAAACCAATCCACATACCATACAGTAGAGTGATTCAAGTCCTAAGATTCCCTCTCTGGAATATCCAAGGTGGAAAACACTGGACCCTGGATCTTTTGAAACCTTCCAACTGCTGTGAAAATAATCTTTTTTTTTCAACACTGGTGAATGTTAAAGATGTTCACAGCCCTGCCTGCTACCGACAATAGTAGAATGAACATCCCTGTATATGATCTGTCTTATGTACCCCTAAAATACTGTACACATATGTAGCAACATTAGGGCACCTGCACATCAGACGCACACTAACATCTGAATGTTGTCCGTGACTCAACAATAAACCAAGAAGTTTCACATTGTTTTTCTGGTGCTCAATATGAAACACAAGAATTTCAGCTAAGCAAAACAGTTAAAACAGTTTGTTTTCCCTTCAAGTAGCAAAGAAAAAAAGCACTGTGTTCATGAGCATGCACTTTATAGGAGCAGGAAGGAACACACCATCCTATAAGACACTGTATGAAGCCCAAATTCTCAAGTAGCTTTATACACAAAACTGTCATATGGTGCCCTTAAATGCAAAAGGCAGCATAAATATACACCTGCAGTTTTGTCCACCGAGATCAGTGCAAGCAGAAAAGAACTCACTAATGTTCAGTCCTCGCTGCTGTGTGTGTATGTGGGAAGGGGTGGGGAACAAATGCTGTGGCCCACCCCATTGAGCTGCCACAATATTTATCCTGCACAGTGCACTCCTAGGGGTGAACAAGGAGCCTGAGGAGGTCAAAGTTCAACTATGGCTGTCAGTTTAGGTGAACCTGGACAAATACATCAAAAAAAAGAGGCTACCTACATATGTACATGTACCCTGGTGACTGACCTGGAAAAAAATCCCCCAATGGTATGTACCGGTACATGTATATACATGTACCCTGTACATATATGTTCGTGAACATGTAGGTTTACTATAGCAACATCCAACTACTGGTAAAGGTTACATGTACACGTATCTTAAAACTGGTATTTCTGACTTCCATCCATCTGTTGCCACTCAAAATTAAACTTCACTTTCAGTGTTTCCTGTACAAACTTGATTTTCTGACTCCATTACTTCGTATCTTTCTAACTATGAGATTTCTGTAGTTAAACCTCTGAGTTTTTCCAGTGGAAAAGCTCACAATGCCAAGACAGCAATCATCAAGATAAAGAACAGCTTGTACTTCCACTGACTACCGAAATTCCTGATAGGGCAAGTGCAAACCACAACAACTCCGAAAACCATTTTTAGGACAGACATAATCTCAAACAGTCTGTATTAATGTTTCTTAACGGTAGCAACCCATGTACTGTTTCCAAAATAACGACAAGTTTTATCTCTCACGGTCCACAGCATGGGGTAAGTCTCTGTTAAATGTTTTTCAGCCTCTGATAGCATTTGACATTTCAGGAGAGCAGTGGGTTGTAAAATGTTTGGCTCATTTTGTAAAGCAACTTTTAGGATTCTTCATGTCATTGAAAACTGTTTGATTTCGAAAAAAGTACAACAAGAATCATGATGTACACAATGCGATAAATGCATTAAATTTGTCCTTGGAACAACAGTACTCCAGACACAATTTTAGCCCTCGCCAAGCCAAGTGAAGTGAATATTTGACATCAACAATGACTGTTGTCAAGAATTTGTGGCATACAAATGCAAACCGATATTTACACATGTCCTCCTAAAAATCGAAAGACAACAAAGTCCGGCTTTTGATAAATCATTTCACCATCTCCAAATAGACGGCTTTGGAACATGCAAGTTAATGAGTAACTCTTCAACCTGTAGGCACACTTGTCAAATGAGTGAAATGCTATACAGGCGCAAAAACGCAGGCAGATGTACAAGTATTGCTTCTAAAAAAAAACACTGCATTAATATATGCAACCAAACATGAAAAGCAAATATTAACTCCAACTGCCTATTCAGCCTTAGACAAATATTAAGTACCGTGAATAATCTGTTTTTATGTGGGTCATTAAAAAAATTACATGAAATTTATGGCTACAACTGAAAATGGCTAGTCTGGTGCTACTGCTCCGGTTTGGTTTTGCTTCAGTTTTCACTCTCGGCCTACACTGTATTACACTTTCGCAATATTTTTATTTTCCGGCCTGATCATGAAAGGGAAAGCTGCCACTGAAGATGAAGGGTGTCATTAAAGCTTGAGTCAGAGTGCATGTGTACCGACCAGTGCATAGGGGTCTGAAGTTGGGATAACTCCAAAGTGCCTTGCCATCTGTGGGTTGTACATGTATGTTGTACATACTGGATTGAGATGTACACGTATTTTTGTCTAAGAATAATGAATTCCGACAACCCAAATGCATTGTTAAACTTTTTCCAATGCGGGCAACCAAGGTGCTTTCTACATCTTGGGTGCATGTTTCCCAAAGACGTCAGACTAAGACAATGATCAAGTTCACTGGCTGTGGCCGGTGGTACATGTACATGTACATGTACTACAGCACTATGTGTGTGTAATACATGCATCTATCAGAAGTGACCGTGTAGAGCCCCTAGCAACTGCCTTTCATGGTAATATCTGACTCAAAACCAAGGAAGAAGTTTTCCCTAGCCCATTGGTCAGTTTCTGATGGTAGAGTCTACATGAAGGAAACTGAGATAGTATATGGCCATGCATATCCCATAAATTGGGTCAAAAAATGCCTCCTCCTTATGGAAGGCTGTTTTTAAACAAGAGCCACTTAGCCTACATGTACATAGATATCTGTAATCCAAGATTTCCGTTCTCTTCCCTTTTTACCTCCTTTTCTGTACTCACATTAGGCCAAAAGGTTATTACACAGGTTCAAAGAAATCAACCCAGAAAACATTTCACTACCATATAATATCACTAGTTACATTCAACTCTTCCCTCCCTCCCCCTCAACCTATCACTTCTCCACTTTCGACCACTCTCACCTGGCTGGTGGCAGGCAACATCCGTTTCTGCACGCAAACAAGTTGCATCATCCTTGCAAAGTCCACTTCACAAAGCTAACATCCACTCCGGTCAACATCATGTGCAAATGTCACTCTAAAATTAGCCCCTTGTTTTGTTGTGTGTTTTTCATTCCTCTTTCTGTCTTTACCAGATTCTCTGCTTTTAGACAAGTGGTATCGATAACACAGCCCTGGGTATGTGGGCAGAACATG
Organism: Acanthaster planci; assembly: GCF_054643075.1. Lineage (NCBI taxonomy): Eukaryota > Metazoa > Echinodermata > Asteroidea > Valvatida > Acanthasteridae > Acanthaster > Acanthaster planci. The sequence goes on from NC_141783.1 coordinate 12,279,858, forward strand.
TGCTCGCCTCTCTCACCGACCATATTGATTTGAGATAAAATGTGACGCAAATTCAAAAAGGTTAGAGGCTGCAAGTGCATACTGAGTACCTAGTGCATTCAAGTGAAAACAATAAATTATCACTGGAGGTTTTTTTTGAACAAAATTGTAAAAAAATTTAACCAAAGGAACCTAATCCCTTAAACTTTTTATCTTTTAAAAGATAAGACTTTGTCCCACGATGCACCTACAGTGTAGTTACCTGGACACACAGAGTTTCCATGGAAGCCAAAGGTTTTTGAATGGCCAAAACTTCCACTGTATCCTCCACTTTCTCAAAACAATGGAGTAATGATATCGCACTAAAAATCTGCACATTTCTGCAAAAATGATGTTGGCATTTAAACAATACTTTCACCAGACAATCAAAGTACTGATATCATTACCCCTGATCAATAAGCTTAGACATATCCACTTCAGGAGCCGATCCGACAGGACAACATGCCCAACCACATTCAGCAGCCTACATGTAGGGTGCTCCAAACTGTAAACTGATCATGCATCCAAACACTACATGTACTTTCAATGATTGTTATGATCTACCTGGCTGGACAGAACCAACTAAGGTAAAGTATCTTGCCCTGGGACACTAGAACTGTGCCTCAACGTCTGAAGAATCAAATCCATTCATCAATCCAGAAAGAACCACAAGCATGTGATGTGTACTGGTCAGTCTCCCTAAACTAGAGCACATGATGGGTTAAATATTCAAAGAATGCTTTTTAAATGAACAATACCATAACATACATGTAAACCAATAGACAAAGTTTCGCCGTTTTTAGTGACAGGCACTATAAACATTTTAACCACTTTTGATGACGTGAATCTTTTCCCTCTCAGTTTCAGCCTGTTTTTTATTTCAGCACAAATACATGTACTAGGGCAAATGACGTGCCTTGGAGGCCTTTAATGAGGTTCGTGTAGGAAAGGAAAATTTTAAATGCAATGTAGGGGCTCATCTCTCTGAAGCCTCACGTTTCAAAAAAAAAAGTTTCATACCATAAATGAAATCACTACCCTCACAACAACAATATGGTGTCCATCATCTTGTCACATCAAATACCATGGTAAGACAGCAATTTTCACAAACTTTCATTTTTCATTTTTACCGTATCATAGCCTTCCACAAAAAAAACCAGGGATACCAAAACCATTTGTTGTCATGCTACCTAGAGGCATACATGTACTACTGATAAGTTAGAAAAACTAGGATATTGTTCCACAAGATACAGAGCATGGAGTTTTTCAATGAACAGTGACCAACTTTGGAAGAAAATGTACACAACAAGATGAAATCAGCCGATTGGAGGTACCAGCAAAGTGGCATGCCTCTCACCTGATGACATCGCTGTGCCCATTCTTGGCAGCCAGGTGCAACGGCGTGTGCATGCTGACCCGCGTCCTGGAGGGGATGTCCAGCAGCGCTGTGGACTGGTTGCTGTTCATCAGCAGCTGCACCACCTTCAGCCGGCCAAACTCGGCCGCCAGGTCCAGCGCTGTCTTGCCCGCCTTGTTCTTGAGGGTCGGGTCAGCCTGGTGCCGAAGGAGGGTGTCAACCTGAAGGAGGGCGAAGAAGGCAAGGGGCGGTTGATACTGGAAGGGAGGACTGAGGAATCTCACATGTAAGACCAGCCACGAGGTCAATGTTCAGCTGTCAGTGTTACTGCACTGGTCAAAAACAGGTCACGATAAACATATCAATGTACACGTATATGCGTACGTGTATATCTGTTAAAAACTTTGAAACAGGTTTTGTGCCAGGGAAACATGACGAATGCAAACAAAACAAGTCGGCCATGGTGTAAATCTCTTTCTTTTATTCTTCTTAATAAAGCTTGTTGATCAAACGTCTTCTGAGGTAATGGCTGAATTAAAACTCAACATTTTAGAACTGTCTTCATGAGCTTTGGCTTAGGCATATTGTGTGAATTTTGACTGTGGTTTTTAAGCTGGGCACCTTATCTGTAAACTGGGCTGTAACAAACTCATAAATTTTTTACACTAAGTGCACTGTGGGTCAGACTAGAGAATATGAAGCCACTTTTGTTCCCCTTTTGTCATGGCTGTCGCTGGCAGCAATAAATTTGAAAAGAATGTTTATGACAAACTACACACACAGTGTGTTATGTCAGAAGAGCAAGTAAACAGGGTGTGTTTGGAAACAATGCTCACAGGTAAATGTACATGTATCTGAAATTAATAAAATGTGGCTTGAAATGTGCATACATGTACAGTACATGTTCATGCGCATGTATCAAAAAGTACCGTATCATACCAGTAGATGCTTGGCTCGGTGAATTTAAATATGCGTGTACCAATAGTGTCTGGTTTGTTTACTGAAAGATATTTCATAGTCATTTTTCATTTAGGTGACTGTCAACATATATACATGTACACGTACCAGATGTGATCGAATCAACTTACAAAATACATATGTACATTACGTATATATGTGTTATAAAGTCATTTTCCACCAACAAACCCTACACCGTACACGAACGTGTAAGCAACTGTTTTTACAAGCATGATACATTAACAACAATATGCTTGCCCCTCGGTCTAATGAAAATAAACATTTTTGGAAGTGAAAAGTTTCACTTCCTATAGAGATCTTCCAAGCAAAACATTTGAACTTGAAAGTACAATGTACCTTCTTACACCGTTTAAGCGCACTCTTGTACATGAACAAGTACGGTAGGCCTCAATGTAGCTCTGGTGAACATTTTTGGTGGTTGGAGTCAAACTGGTCGTGTGTTGTAAGGTAATCATACTTTTTTTTGCAAAAATCAGGAAACAAACTTGTAGGGCCTACACCTATGTAAATGTCACTTTCAAGGAAATACAAATCTCTGTGGTCAGATATCCCTCTATGGATCACTTCCATTGACATAAAATCCTGGTTTTCTCAGAATTGCTACCAGTGCCACTCTACACCTTCCACTACAATTCTTAGTAGATGGACGTGTATCTTGGGAACTTGTTAACTTTTGAGGGGAAAAAAAAAGACTGGTAATTCAGCACACCTAAATGGGAAGTTTCAGAGTCGTACTTGCACATCAATTAAACACTATATGCACATGTACCAGCACTTGCTGCAATGCACCGAGAGGTGCAGTGAGGGCATTTTCTGGGGGGGGGTGCCAGAGTCAATTTGCCAGCTTGTAACTTGTTCGCCAACCTTGTGTTGTGTAAAATTCACAAAGTGCAGAAAATGAAAATCTGTGGTAGCTACATTTCATGCTTCAGGGGAAATGCCAACGGCCAATGTATTTAAGTACCAATTTTGGATTCGTTTGCGGATCAAAGCTCTACTTACCAACTGGAATTAATTATTGGACGGGGGGGGTGCCATCCCGTCTCCCCTGACTGCACCTACATGTACATGTAGGTACATGTACCGGTATCCAGTACATGAACATGTACATTATCTGACAGAGATGCAAGTATTCTATGAAACAGTAATCTTTTATGACCCAAATTCTGTGAATCAAGGACCACAACACAAATAAATTGTGGTATCTTTGAAAAACTAGGGCTGATCTCGCAAGGCTTGTTCAACTGTTCCCTGTGGTGTTTGCCAGTGCCTGAAGCTGGGAGGAAAAAAATTGACAGATTGAAAAAAACAAGATTGAAATGTCTCCCAAAATATGCTATGGTGAACCCTCTGAGACATTCTGGAGGTCAGGTCGCCAGACTTCTCAACAGGTGGCAAATTATCCGACCAGTTCACAATGCCAGTCTCTTAACAGGCAATAAAAGTCAGTCACATAAAAATGTAGGCTATGAATGCTATACTTACTTCAGTTTCAAATTGAATTGGGTCATTTAGAACTCTTACACCAGTTGGGAATTTCTTCAATGCAGGATTCTGTGTGATAGTCAATTACATATGCAGGGCACGACAGTTATGAGGACAACTCTAAGTAAGGCTTGAAAATGTTCGTGAAAATATACGGGAAATGTACATGTACATTCACACCATCCCTACAATTCCCTTGACATTTTCTGAGTTCTCCACAAATCCTCCACTGTGCAGAAACACAAATGTTTGACACAGGAATGTTTGAAAAAAAAAGTGTCAATTTTTTGAACAAAATTGTTGGCAATTTTAAAATTAATAAATTCTAAATTTTAAGACTTGTTTTGACTTTGTGACTTGAATAGTATTTAAGGATGAGAATAAATACATGTACGTGCGTAGCCAGTCTTGATCAGCATCCATTCTCCAAGACAAGCGAAGCAAATATTTATTCCCTCGGTCAAGCAATTCTCCCTCTGCACTAAATACATTTTCTCTGCACTTACAGCAAAATGCATCTGCCTTGTGCAGAAGCACCCCCTCATTAGTTGAAAAGAGCCACATTGGTTGGGAGTGTTCATTCTTGTTGGTAGTGACTCGACCCTTACACATGTTTCAGTCATTTGTGAACCAGCAAGTGCAATTCTCACCAAAGGAGACTTCGTTGCGGGGGGAAAACGGGTCCAGCTAAGGGCTCATGGTGGAGTCCACATGACAGTCGTGGTTGAACTACAGCCCCTGTACATGTAACGGAAGTCCAGCATCTCACCTGATACTCTACACATGTACATCTATATAGTCGATACATACCACCATGTGGCTTCCGTACTGGGCGGCAAGGTGTAAGGGTGTTTCTCCATCTTGGGAACCATCGTTAGGGGCAGAGCCAAACTTGACAAGAAGGTTGACTGGTTCCACCTTCCCCTGCCAGGCTGCATAGTGAAGAGGTCGCATCCCTGACAACAGAAAAAAAGAAACAAGAATCCTTTCATGTTAAAGAAACTTTAATAACACCAAAAGTTAACAAAGAAACAGTATTTTCAAGACAGGTTTCAAACTTTATCATCACCCATGCTTAAATTTGCTCTCTGAGCACAGAAACACCACTCAAAAAGGCAACGTACACATACACTGTACATGTACATGCACAATCCAGTGTTCCTCGCAGAGTATGCGAAACTGAATTTTTCTTTAGGCTACCGGGGTACATGTACTTTTCCCCAATTAACTCTTTTGAAGTTGGCACAGATGGAACTTCACGCACAGTTCAAAACAACTGAGAAAATTTATTATAGAAAGCGGAAACGACATGAGACATTTACATAACACTCCAACCAGAGTCTACAGAGTAATGATGCATTTCATAAATTCAAGTCTCCTTCCTGTATTCAAAGTTGTGGAATTTCAAGTGGGAAAACGCAAGCACTTAAGAAAAATGGGTCATTTTCCTTCCACGAAAAAGTCCCCTCCTGTGCAGGCAGCAAACCTGCAGTTTGCATGGCTGGTGCCTGATACCATAATAAATCAAGATATTAATATGTGCATAAATCAAGTCAACGCCACCTGCCCTGCTAACTTCCTGTCAAAGCAAACATGTTACTGGGCCCACAGCAGAGAGACCAGGGCCACAGTTCTGTAAATCACTTGCCCTCCTATCCTGTGCTGCAGCCACTTTTAGTGGTTTTTTTTTAAGCGGGAAGCTAAAAATGAGTTTCTTGAGCCTGGACTAAAAAAAGTGGATTTCAAATTACACATCAGGTAAACATAAATTTCAAAAAATGTACCACATGACCTATAAATGTTGGACTGTATATTATTTACATGTACACACATGTATATGCCGCACAATGTTCTATCGGTAATCATCTTCCATTTCGTATTCAATCTCGTTGCCAGGTTTTGAATAAAAATCAAAGTTGGTAGAACTGTACATGTGTATTCTATGAAAATTTCAACATCAACATAGATTTGCTCTTACATGTACGTGTCTATTTCAGAGTCTCTTCAGTGTTTTTGATTTCAATTAAAAATGTTACAGAATGCTTTTCAAAAACCAATAGTTATGATCTGACTCCCTGAACTCCATGTGATCTCATTCTTCAAATTTGGTTTTTCCTGTTGATGAAAAGAAATTGGCACATTGAACTGTTCAGAAAACCACAGAACTACAACATTCAAAACCGTCATGCATGCCCAAGTACATGTACAGGTATATATGTACTGTACATACTGTACATGTATATGGAAATGTACCTGTATGTATGTGTGTGTATAGAGGAAGAAACACACGTACATGTAGCTGGGTAAGGGCAGGCAGCATGGGGAGTGTTGAGGTGCAGTTCCTGGCAAAAGTGGGACGTAAAAGCCTAGAAGTTTTTTCCCGGAAGATTTTGAAAAACTACTTCCTGTGGGTCTCATTTCCAGAAATCGGTTGAAAGACAGAGTACTGGCTCTTCCACAAACTTTCTATAAAAATTCTTGAAGGAATGTCATTCACAAAAAAAAACCCACGGTAAAGTTACCACACCTGTAGCTACAGCTGTTTCCTCTTACTTTCAGTTTTTTTAGCCTGAAAATGCCAGCACGTTGATGGACATTATGCACTGGCACACATACATGTACTGTATGAATGGTTCGAACTATGGTACGTGATCATCATAAAATTTTATCAAAGTCTTCCAAGCATAGCCAGTGACTGCAGAAAAAGTGCAAACTCCCACCCAAACAGAATACTGTCATGAGGACAAAAGTCTTCTGTATGATTCTGACTCACGGTTCGTATGGGTCATGGAAAACCTGGAAAGTCATGCAATTTTACTTTTTTGTGTTTCAGGCCTTGAAAGTCATGGAAAATTTGTTCTTTCGTTGAAAAGTCATGGAAAGTCATGGAATATCAAAATTTGTGAAAATTCAATTGTAAAGGTTAATAAATGAAAACATTTCAACCAATTTCTTCCCTTCTTCAGTTCTTCAAGCGTTTTGTAAGCTTCGTGCCTGGACGATCCCTTTCGCCACATAAGCTGGGCGTGTGGACGATCCTTTTCGCCACATACGCCTTGACTAAAGGCCAGCCGAGTAGCCACGGCCACACACACAATGAACCGCCATACAAGCATGAACTTATCATTTTCACAATCAGTCGATAAATGTTACGAATGAAAGAAAATACGAGAAAATATTGGTTGAAATTTTTTTTAAACTGGGGTTTTCCTCCCACCACTAAAACTGTAACTGTTTCCCATTGTCTCATACACAAATCTGCACGTACAGGTTTCTTCAAGGCTTGCGAGCTCAGAGAGCATGGGCGCCAGTTGAGGAATCCTTGGTGTCTGATCAGAAATCAAAATACTAACAGCAATAATAATAGTGGTAGCCAAGGTGCGGGTTACCTTCCTCAAAAACCTTACAGAACAGACTTCTTGAACAAAATTTTCAAATCTCTTTCAGCCCGCGCCTGTTTTTTTTTAAATTCCTCTGGAAGTCCTTTGCACATTTTGCCACAAACAATTTCCAGGTGCTACTTTCTGATACTACCCAGAGAATCTCAGATCGCTGATTGCACCCGTTGGGCTTCAATTCCCTGCTTCTCAGCCTTCAATTGCTCACCAACTCTGGCTCTCCTTCATCCCTTTCCGAACCCCACAGCACATCTATTAAAATCCCCCCCCCTTGATCTGCGGCCTAGTCCCCAGAACGCCAGCAGGAGGATTGTGGTTTCCGTTCTGTTTATTTAAAGGGGTAATTCTTGTGGCATATGGGTGTGGAGAGAAACAGAAGACATCATAATGGGTTTATACCCTGCTTCTGACACTTCCTGACTTGGTGAAATTGTTGCTTGTTAACAGAGCTGATTAAAGCTGACAGAACGCTCTGCCTGTCATGGTCTAAAAAGACTTCCCTTCAGGGGCTGAAACAGCAAAATTGGTTTGGTCTAGACATGCAGATCACTCAGTCTGTAGAAAAGTCCCCAGTACAGTCACGGCCTACACGTACATGTGTGTACATATCCTAGTGCAAGTTCCTTACCACTCAAGCAAGGGTCAATGGCTAAACTTGAAACAATCCCACTCTGAACAAACAGGAACTTTTGAAAAGATTACTAAATAACCAGTGGTACAAAATAGACCGGTACACGTGCAGTACCTGTATGTTCAATGTACTTCAGTTCTGGCAAAGATCCTGCGGGCCAACATGTACATGAAAGTGAATTAACAGGTCATCTGTTCTATTTTGTTTTATTTTGTATAAAAATGTAACGAAGAACATTGTACAACAACATGTACAATAAGAACTACTGACTGGATGTGATCATATTGAACTTTTCACAAGTACTGGCATATTGCACACACATCAACATTTCTCAGGGAACCAAACGCTCTACATTGGGAAGCAACTTGTTCCCCATTATTCCATATCAGCAAAGTACAAGTACCCAAGTTGCAATCCTCACAACCAAATCCGCTCCGAGCAGAACAAAAGAGGACTTTTTTTTGGTACTCACTGCATAGGTGTGCCATGAGGCAGGCAAGTATATGGGTGTTTGACACGGAGCACGCTGAGTACGCGTAACTAATTTATTCCAGCATGTATGGTCTTTGCGTACACGCAGAACGTGTGCAAAAACTTGCTTGTAACCACCCGTCTTTCTTTTGCCGATTGGGGGGTCCACTTAAGCTCGGGGCGGATAGGATGAACATGATCCAATTTTGGAACTGTAAGGTTCCTACATGTACATACTGCATACAAGTACACATGTGCATACCGGTACATGTACATGTATGTACATGTAAACATAATGTATCACACACTATGTATCGCTTGAACTTGAATTTTGTTTCCCAAAGTGACTCTTGAGTTCAGCCATTTGCAGTGGGCTTTCAAGCCCTTGCAACATCAAAAAATGCATGGCCACCAGATTCCACATTTCCAGTGGCCCAATAAGTTCGTGAAACCGGATCCAAAACAGGTGGGAACTTTATTCCTAGGCAAAATATTGACAGCAGTGCGACAGGAGCCACCCATTTCATAAGTTGTGTGTTTTGAAGGATGTGCCATCCAAAATAAATATTAAATATTGGAATTTAATTCCTGTCCTCATTTCAATGTCAACCCCCCCCCAAAAAAGAAAGTTCACAAAATTTCAAAACAGCTAAAATTCAATGACTATTTGTGGACGTGACAAAAAAAAGAGAGAAAATACCAATGTGTTCAGTTTCTGACCATTCATATTAAAGAAATGCTGATATTGTTATTTGCAGCTGCAAGCAGAAAGACTGTACCATTATCACCAACTACAAGTTATCACCAGATCACAAACTGAATGGGATGTATGTAAATTTGTTGTGCGTACTAATAATAATCATGAAATAATTCATTCATTTATAAAGCGCAAATTTCATATAGATATGTTCAAATGCGCTGTACAATGAAGACATTAAGCATGGAACAATTAATACATTTAAACATGGTTGAGCCGATGGCATACAAGGGCAGCCGCCAAATGATCCACAGTCACCAACATCAGTAAAGAGGAGACAGTAAGAAGCAGTTACAGTTTTAGAGGTGGGAGGAAAACCCACAGAGTCAGGTAAGGACTGAAAACCCAATCCACATGTGGACCAGGCCGGGAATCGAACCCGGGACCAGAGAGGTGGAAGGCGAGGCAAGAACTACCTTGCCAACCTGACTCAGCATGCTCCGTGTCAAAACGGGCATAAACTTGTGCGCCTATGTGGTGAGTTCGTACCAAAGGACTGTCAATTTCATTCAAAACACGCCCTCTTCTGTTCCCGCTCAGAGCAGTCTAAAAGAGTTGTCAGTTTCCCCCCAGGAATTTCCTCACCTTTGTTATCCTTGATGTCCACTGAGATCTGGTTGCAGTCCAGCAAGGCAGCCATGATGTTGCAGTTGCTGATGAGAGCGGCATGGTGAAGAGCAGAAAATCTGTGAGGCAAAAAGTCACCAAGTGATAAAAAAAAAAGAGGATAAATATAACACTCACTTTCTGAATGCAAATCATCGCAATTCTCCATTTCAACAAAACAAATCCTGTGAGGCAAAAGATCAATCACTTTCGCTGTCACTTTATCTCAACTGACATTTTAAGCACCCCAAAATATGAGTATGAGGATGGCAAGCGAAATCACATGCCAGCTAAAATTTCATAGCACAGACAATATTTGTTGAATGACTAAAGAGAATTCATTAAGACACAGGAAGCACCTGTCAAGTTGATTTGAAAGCCACTTCATGGCACATTAATGGGTTTTAATAATGCATTTTAAAAAGAGAGTGCAGTGCCACGAGTTCCGGCTCTCACAGGGCATACCTAATCCTTTCCCATTTTTCTCCCGCTGACATGAAGTCACTTTCACAAGGCTGTTTGGTGCACATTAACCGTGCTTATGAAGAACACAAGCACGGTCCTAATGTCCTGTTCCGATGAAAAGATCAAATGAAATACACCATCACAGTTTCTGGAGAGCAACATCGACGCAGTTTGGAATTTATCTGAGACTAGTGTTTGTCACAATGGGTGAGGGCGCTCATTCCAGAAGAAAGACGCCACTGTAGCTGATCTCATTAACCATGAGTTACCACTGACATCATCATGTTATCTGTCTTGCCTATCACCAATTTTGGGCTGATTCTTCCTTTGCAAACAAATACCGGTACCATAGCAACAAAAATCTGCACCGAACCATTACTGACACTTTGGCTATTATTTTTATTACTTATCAGAGCGCCACAGAAAAAATTCGGCACATACTACATCATGTAGTATGCACGCCAGTCTCCCGTCTCTGAGCTTGACCCATAGCTCAGCTTTATGGTGAATATGAATACAACCTTGTACAATGATACTTTCTCTGTGCCCCCTAGGAAGCAAATTTAGCGTAATGACCAGACGCATCCCCCCTCCTCTTGAAGACGGAGAGGCCCATTTAAGGAAATGAGATTTTTTTCAGTAGACAAACCTGCAGCCTTCCCCAGGTAATTAAGAAATTTTGAATTCCCAAAACCGGGCCTGTGATTTTCCGCAGCGGTTTTCAAGTGTCTCAGGCAGTGAGACGGAGATGGATGATGTATAGTTTGTGCGCCATTCATTTCTTTCAACAGCTTGTGGTGTATGGTTGGCCACCCGGTAATGATCTGTTTGTGTCTGGGGTAGCCTATACTGGGTCAACTTGAATGATTGAGGAAATGTCTTTTTTTTTTGCTCTTCTAACAAGAATACACTTTACCTATTCAATTTTCAAACATCCACCACAATCCACTCTGCATTTACATCAGACTGATTTCATGTGCATGTCTGGTCTTTGAACGAATACTTGCCAGTCAAAATGGTCACTATTTCTCAGAATTTTCTCCACTTGGTTTCTTGTTAAGACCTTCCAACTACATGCACAGTGCTTGTCTTTAATCTGATGTGCCACTTAAGAGAACACAACGATTAATCTTAATTTCTTCCTTTCATGCAAACAGTTCGTGCGTCTACCGGTAAGTCGCCTGACTGACGAGGCTGGATGACGTATGTACACACTGCACAGACAATGACCTTGCATGTACTACATGCGCATGAATGCAAAAAACATACGTGCCAGACTATATTATGTTTTCCAGTTTACCCAACCCCCCAAATCAATACTGAACATACCTTGACTAAACAGAAAAAGCACAACACGCAGCTGGTGAATGGACGGACGGGCGGCACCGATACATAAATGTCACTAAGGAGTGAGTGAATAGCTTCGTTTTCTCTGGAGACGGAGGGTTGTTACAAATCAAGGGCATCAGCATCCCTAGTATGTAACATCTATTCAACGGCAGTCATCTAAGTGAATTTTATTGTCATGCTGCAATTTGTGGCAGGTGACGTGATCATGTGTGCACGCATCTCAAGGGGTGTTATGCACGCTAGGCCTACATTGCAAGGTCTCCTTAACCAAACGTGCACAAATGTACAAACTTCAGGTACATCCATGTACATGGGCAGGTGTATACCATACCGGTATGTATCTGGACACTCAGACAAGTTTAGTAAATGCTTTTTTACTACTTTTTCTCATACCTCAGAGACAGAACATACATGTACATTGTGAACCTGTAAAACCTCATTTCGATACAGTACCAAACATCTCTCGTTTTGACATCATGGGGGATATGGTCATGACACTAGGCAAAATGTTTAACGCTTTGACAGCTGACATATCATTATTTGTGAGTTTGCCATGCTCCTTAGACAACCCTCTTATTACCGATATAGCTGGGGGTGGGTAATGCACATTGTTTCCTTTTCACTCAAAACAAATTGTGGTTATCTTGAATCTGAGAGAAAGACAAAACTAAAAAAACTAAAAATAAAATAGAATTTGATAACACGTGGCAGATCAAATTCCAAACAGAACTGGAAAATATTGCATCATGCCACAACAGAAGAAACTTGGTACATGTACCCGGTAGGAATGGCATGCAGGCCTACGTGTATATGCTGTACATACACCCACACTCAAAACAAAATGCAATCAACAGATGCCCACATGTTAAGTATTATGTACAAGTAGTGTAGGTGGATATGACCGACTGGTTCACCGATGTGCCGGTGCCCCTCTCGCCTGCTGATTGATTCACACCTTGGCGTGGCAATCCATTCAACACCCACCAGCCCATTTACACGGATGGCTTCTTGAAAAGCTCATCTCCAGCCTCTGTCGGCTTCTTTCTCTGGTGGGATTGATACCTGCGTATGTTTGCTTGCTGTCTCAGCTCATCGGTTAATCTTTCCTAAATGAGACCCACACATCACCTGCCACGGCACCTGTGCCTTGTGCACACAATAAAAGAGGACAACCAATATCCCACCATATGTCTTATAACAATTTGGGCTCTAATGATCTCCAATGAATTGTCAAATGAAGTGAAAACCAATAAAAAATAGGACATCCTGGTACGTAGGAGGGTACCGTACAATGCAAGTGCATGAAAAAGTCCCCTTGTTTGCCACATATGACATCAGTACCATGTTTTCTTTAATTACACAATCATCAAAACTGAGCAGTGTAAAAATTCTTGTTAGTAGGACATGAAAAAGTCCCCTTGTTTGCCACATATGAAATCAGTACCATGTTTTCTTTAATTACACAATCATCAAAACTGAGCAGTGTAAAAATTCTTGTTGGTGTCATCTCCATTCAGAGCTGAATGAAGAATACTTCAATCCATTAATTTCTTGAAGGGTAAAACTTCCATTCCATATGGGACATGGGGAGCACCAAGTCTTGGACTCACACAGGTTAGTGTGAGTCATGCCTCTTTATACTGGTACAATGCCTTTAACCACTTGATGCCCGATGACGTATAAACAAAAAGGATTCAGCCATCTTACTTGACAACCTGAAACAACATACATGTATTTAGACTTTTCACCAGCACATGACCTCTATCCAAGCCCTGGCATCCTCCCACTGGTTACCTCAAAAAAATTACTCAACTCCAGAGGCCTTGTACATATTCTCCCACAAATCTGAGGTTCTTCTCTATGAGAAACATGACAAGCTGGCAGACTGTCAAGAGGACTGGCACCCGAACCATAAAATCCATCCCACCCAAAAACCAGCATTTGTCAAACTGGATTCACAGGTTCCCTACGGTAAGTCAAACACTGCCAAAATGCCCAAAATACTTTCATCTCTTAAATTAATGACTTTAACGTTAAACTATATTTATGTTCATTTATGCAAAAAAAAAATCTCCAAAATTTTTTTTCTAGTCTCACTACATGAGACAATAATGCATTTCTCCAAAAACAAAAATTTACTCTCTGCATTTGTGCAAGAGCCTGGAGTTCCCTTCCCTCTCCCAATCACGTAGCAGTAGTAATCCCAGCCTAAACAGGTAAATCTACCCGCTCCATCACCCAACACGCAAGCTCTGGGGGATTTGATTTCCCTTCAGGCGTTTTTTTTTTTCCTGGCAAAGGACTCAGCCAAACATGCAAGAAACAGATTGGTAAGAACATATGTTCATGTCCATGTGGGCTAAATGGTGTGCTCCCCCTCCTGAAGATACATACATTCTTGCAGATACATGTACTACCGTAGCACAAACTCTATAAATGCATAATTTGCCGTAACTTGAGGATACGTGTACATCTTTCCACATCTCTCTAAATCCAAAAGAACTTACTTCCAAAATCTTTCACACTGTAAATAAGCCCAATTACTTTCCCTTCCTTTTCTGAAGTTTCCATGTACCTTGTTCAACGTACATCCTCTGGGTACCAATACATGTACAGTGCATGAATCTTGGGAGTACAGTACAAGATATGAATTCAATTAACGTCACAGCAAATGTTTATGAAGATGATTAGTGTACCGAGAGTCAAGCGTCTCGTTTGCTACAACTGTTGTTGACAGAGTCAATGCTTCTGAGAATACAGGGTTGACCATGACTAAAGAAATCCTTTAAATTGAGAACATGACAGAGCTCAGTTGTACTTGTACGATATTTGTTCAAATGTTTACTGTCTGAGACATATCCCATCATGTTTCATTCCCTACAGACAAACCAAACTCTGCTATTCAATCAACTTCCACTCCAATCCTCCGACCATTGCCAGCCAGCCACACTTCCTCTGCCTTACGCTGTCACTCATCGCACATGTAATCCTAATTGGGGCAATGTTATGTAATATCCCTTCCTAACCACTGAAATTCCTCCAGTTCCTTTAATCACGCTCAATTCAACAAACTGCACAATGGACGAGAAGCCTGGACTCAAATAGGCAAAATTACTGCTGACTTTAGGTACTGGTACACGTATGTGCATTATCTACATTTACATGTTTGCTTAAGGGCAAAGATATGCAAATCACTTTCACTTTGAAAACCCTTTTTTTGGTCTGTTGCATGTACTAGTACACAAGACATGCATATACATGTAATGTTCAGGAATGTGACAGGAATAGAAAATGCATATTTGATTATCGACATGAATATGCATCAGTCTTGTTTTACCCTTCTGTTGTTAATTACCACTCATGGTTCAATGATGTACAGCTGTGCTGTAAATGAATCAACCAGCTTGAAATATTCAAAATTTTGAAAAGTAGGAAAAGAAATTTCATATTTTATGCATGCATGAATGAGACAACATGTACACTGTCGCTTTTTTCACAATGAACGGTTTAGTTGGTTGGCATGATCCAATCTTACATTCAAGTCTGAAATTTCCGGTACCGTCTGTCTTCTAGAAATCCACTTATTTCTCCTTACAAAATCACAAAACACACATAAAGTAATTGTAACCACACAAGAAACGATTGTGGGCCCCAAAATCTTTAATGCCCCGTTATATTTGAGTTTTCCCCAAGCCCTTGTTGACATTATCATTTACACATGAATAGAACCTAGCTGCCAGGAATGTGGAGTACTGGGCAACAGAATGGAACCCAGGGGGAGATGGGGGACCGTACACTCCAAACTCCCTAGGCATTGGCAGACAAAGCTCAAATGTATACAGATAGGATCCAATGAATGGGCTACATGGACAAATCTATACACCCCTACAGCACTGGAACCCAGAGAAGGTCAACTTGTAGCATTCTGGCTGAGGTTCCCACACTTACAGCAGGATTTTTTTCTCTCTCTTTCTCTCTTGTAAATTAATAACTGGGGAGTTGGCAGAAAAGTAAACCCCTGTGGATTTTTTTTAGTGAATACTTCAGTGGGCGAAGATTACTGAGCAAAGTGATTTGCTGGAGTTTTCTACGATTTGAATGTACGAGTATTTGGCACTGACGAGAAGTGTCACCCAAAAAGATCAAGAGTAGTTTCTATTGGTTCTAAATGATACCCAGAAACAAAGTACATTAATGGAGAAAAGAAATGAAAAGATGTGCAAGAAATATTCGGGGGGGGGGAGGAAATCTTCTTACTTACATGTACATGTATGTACTGTACTGGTAAATGTAAATGTACATGTACATGTATATTGGTGCATGAAAGTGAACCATGTCACAATCTGTATCCACTGAACCTCACATTACTACCCTTAGAAATAACCTTCCAAACATGGATTGCATTAGAAATTACTCACACACAAACACCATTCCCTGATGTCAACAAATTTGAATTGCATTTGCAGTTGCTATGAATTCAAAAGCCAACAGTGAAGTTAAATTTACATGTCATGCATTTGCACTTTGAACATTCAGGCAGCGGGCCTATTGGCACGACGTAAACCTTTGGTCAATCATTCACAAGAAGAATTCCCGTTGACGTTCTTATGAAATTTTGGAGCTGTACAAGGCGTCCACTTGGCCCGCTTCGTCAAAAGTCCCCCCCCCATCTCTTTAATTGCCATCTATTTATCAAATCAATTCAGCCCAAGTTGGGAGTAGGGAGAAAAAAAAACCTGAGAGCGCAAGTGCGCACAAGCAAAGCAGCTCTATGAGTAAAGCAACCCCAAAAACGGTGTCGATGATGGAAAGACTAATATATCACGTATGACGCGTGCACTGGCACAAGGACTGGGTAGAAAGCTGAATAAATTGACACAGTCCTATTGGATCTCGGTCCAATATTAAAGCTCAGAGGCCGCCTACACGAACATTACACATAAGACATGGTTAAACCAGTACAAGCTCCAACTGCACGTTCAAGTGATTTAAATGTAATAGATAGGTACATGTACATCTATATATGCCATTTAACTCATTCCGCTAGACAGCTCCGTGTACTGGTTCAGTTTTGGAATTGAAAGCAAAGACAAACAGAAAATAACCTTTACACTTCAAGAAAATGCAATCGATCCTAACCCTAGCCCACACATCTAGGCCATAAATTTTGCAGGGAGGGGGAGTTTATCGGTACTTACATGTATATGGGTACATATCTGGAAAGTGGCCAAGTTCTTTTTTTTTTTCAGAAACTGATATTGATTTGGATCATAGCACACAGTTCCAGGCTATAAATTTAATTTTTAGAAGGTGGTTAAACAGTGAACCAAGTCTTCCAGAAATACCACATCATAATCAGATTTTTCAATAGTCAACTGGAAAAGTTAGGTCAACTTTGATTGCTACTATTTGCTACCCCAATTTCTCCCTCCAACCCTCCACAATTACCTGGCAGTTAATCTCTCTGCTATTCAAAAGCAGATTTTTTTTCACATATACACTCTGTTGGCTCAGGTGGGCATAAGCACAAGATCAGCTCAAACTCCTGTCCATGTACTGTACATGTACAGCACTCATTGTATGCATTGTACATGTAAATGTAACCCAGCCTAGTCATTTAGTGTAATTCTGGACTGTTTAATTAACGGATTAGTCAACCTTTCAGCTTCAGCATATCCCACATGATAATTACACAAACTGATAGTGACAAATGATGAAAAGAAGAGCTATCCTGAAACTAGTACAAACCGGTATGCAAAATGTTTATTATTGCAGGGTCTCAACCCAAGTTGAACACAACATGATTTACATGTACAAGACAAGGGAGCATAATTCAAAGGAAAAAATTATGAAGGTCAAAATTGAAGGCTGCAAACAGAAAAAAAAAATTGAAGGAATTTGGAGAGAACTGGAAAACAGTACATGTATGTTGTAACTTTGACCTACAGACGATTTCAGGAAACGTGGGTACAGTAACTATGTACCATTGCGTAAGCCTTGTGCCACAAATTTATGCTGTTGCTGCGCAATATATACTTACGCTTGATTTCACAAAAAGTTGCTGCCCCACATTTTAATAATATTAACTTTCTTGGACAAGGACAAAAATGGCTTTTTAGGACGGCTGTTCCTTTCCAATATAACAGCAGTCATCAAACAGTAGTTGAATCACCTACGCCCGCCAGTTTGAAAAAGTTTTCCTCTTTTCTTCGTCAGAACTGGACAAACAATCTCACAAACTTGTTCATTTCTCATATAAGTCTTGTGAAGTTCAGCAACGACGAGGCGTAACTGAACACAAGAAGCTAATCAAATCGTTCATTTTCACTTCGTTTGGCGCAACGTACGCTACATAAAATGACTGCACAAGTTATGCCATAATTTGTTGCATAAGTCGCGGACTTACATCTAAACAATGCATAAATTTTGTGAAATTGGTCTCTAAGACTAATTTCACATATTAATGATATGTTGCAAAACTTATGCAATGAAAATAATGTGGCATAAGTGGAGTTACGCCACTGCGTAAAGTTTCATGGAAGTGGCTCCTGGCTTGGAGTGGTTTCTATATGGTGCTGAGCGCCAATTAACCATGAAGTAAGTCCACACTGTAGGTGTTATGTTTTCCTTGGGCTCCTTGGTGATGATCTGCCTGTCCAACTGATCCAAAGGTACACTGCTGTATACGCAAGGTGGACAAATTATACAACTCCTGTAGTGCTGGTACGGCCATTCCTTCACCTCCCAAGTGCATTGGTACCGTACATGTACATGTATATGTATGTTCCCAACAAGTAAAGCATGTATTACCCCTGCTTCTGGTAACCAACTTGCTGTTCCTTCCACGAGCACTCCGAGCTGCGTTTTTACGGCAAGTTGAAGAAAACAAAAAACAGAGGGAGAAGAAACTACATTTTTGTTTTCACTTATTGCCATCTCTGATATACGCTCTTGACACAAGTAGTGATGCTCTGATGGGGAAACCGGGACACTCCACGGATTGTTGCAATATTGTGAGTATCATGTTTGCGTTGCTGGGTTCAACTCACTCTTGAAGAATTTTGAGTGCCTGAGTGGTCAATACTGATCAAGGCATGACTACACTTGTTCTACAGATGAGTGCATCACATGTACGTGCACACAGCCCGGGATGCCTTAGACAAGCACATAAATTTACCATGTACAATCCGGGCATCGACCACTATGCAAAACAGTAAACCAAACCAAAACATTCGCATTATACTTGAACAGTACCATGTACGGACATCCAAAGCAAACTTGATATTTGTGACTTGACACACACTAATATGGAGCACCCCCTCACCAGCAAAGCAGGTAGGTTGGTGGGGATCGTTTCATCTAGACAACCGGCACAAACGTGGTGACGAAAAGCACGTATGCGAAAGCATGCCCTCTCTTAATCCCGCAGAGAGCAGATACTTGTACGGGATATTTCACACTTTTGGGAAGCGGAGCAAAACTTAATCCAACGTGCCACCAAGACTTTAACATCACAAAGAGGTACACGTACAAACATGTGTACATGTACATGTACGTACCGGTACTTTTCTGCTACACTTTATGCAAAAAGGTCACCAATATTAGACGTGTATGGCAGTTTTTACAATTTTGGAGGGAACAGTTGTAATCAGGTTGTTTCAATGCTTTTCTGTTAGATTTTATGCATGATGTAGCTACACATGAGGTTCCCAAATGGGTGATAATGAAAACACATGAAACAAAGTCAGGAATGGATCTTGGAGGCAAAAACTGAGGAGGAAAACTTACCACACTTGTCTATCTCAAACTCAAAAATGGTAGACTTTTGTTGACAGCATGGTTGAACAATAAAAGTAAATGTCATAAACAGTAGCGCCAAAACTTGAAGTAATTCATTACAAACACATTATGAAATGTGTACATTTATACTGATCAGTTGGAAGTCAATGCACACTCAAAACGTCTGCTGTTTAAACCGCACGTGTTTCTTCTTTTTTTTCAAAATACAGAAGCAGATGTTGGAAATCCTTCCCTAAATGCAAGGCAAACATGCTGATTAAATTCACCTGCTAAATGAATTGGTCGGTGATGATTTTGATTGGAATGCTGATTGCCGAAGCTGCAACTCTGCGAGCCTGAAAGCTAGCAAGCGGCACGCGTGTGTGTGTGCAGGGGCCGATATCCGTAAATGATCACGACATCGCCGAATATCTGCCCCCTCCTTTCCTACGTGTCGTGCATCGCTCACCCACGGCAGGGATGCGGCACATGTGAGAAGCCTACATGTAGATGGATTGAGAGATGTGCGCGTTGGTTAATGATCCATGAATTCAACACAGTTGGGTAAGATGACTTTCACAGCAGCGGCCCAACAGGAAAAAATTCATGTGTGAGGGTCACGTAATATGAGAAACCTTATTGTGCTAAAAACCAGAATTGCAATGTGTAATGAATGCAAGAACTTCGTAGGAACATGTGCAGCATTCTGAAATGAATGTGTATGTACATGTATGTATCTGTATCATATGTACATTGTATCATGTTTACAGCTCACCCAAGTCTTTAGCATTGTCTGAAGCAACATGGGATTGGATATTTCCTAGTGGATTCTAATAAAAGTGTGCTACATCGATCACCTAACTGGACAAGTCATCAACCTGAGCTGTGACTGATGTGTGAAAGTGCCAGTTAGCCACGCACGACTGAAAGATTGAGTGGGTGATACCACCGAAGATTTACAACGTATCTATAGAAGAAATCCCTATGGATTTTTTTGTACATATACTTTAAATATATCATCCAGGGCCATAGCGTGACGAGTGAATCACTGTCATGCACGAGTGCCTGGTTCCGGTAGATGGGGAAAAGTCTGGTGTCTGACACCTGGCAACACTGAACACAGTACAGGTACTTGTACTTTAACCAATCCAGTCTCTGAACCGCTGCGAAATTGACAACTTTAACTACCGGTACATGTACATGTACACTGGTACAGTCAGACTGTAAAATATTCCAACAAGAAGCAGATAAATCCAGGTACAGGCAGATCTGCCTTACAATATTTTGGAGAAGCTACAGGGATGTACATCTACACTGCAGGAACTCTTTAATTTTTTACACAAACAGTGAGCAGATGCCGTTCAGGACACGCAACTCTCAAGCAAGAAAGGTTTGGTCAAATGAAAACAGTCAAGAAGCGTAGCACAACATGAAAGCCTACGGTGGAACCAATCTGAGGGGAGTTGTGAGTTAGATGCCTACTGAAACTGCCCTTCAAGAGGGTTTTGGGGAGAGAGGGTAACCTTGTGCGTTTTAGTTTTTCTCCCAAGGCTATGTGTGGATCAGAGCTACAGTAGGCCTACATGTACAACTTGAACTGCCTCTGTGACTGTATCATCTTGTTCATGCAGGATTCACGTTTTTTTGACACACTCCTGTTAGCCTTGGCTTGAGTACCAAGCGCTATGGTCAAAAACTAAACAAGTATTCAGAGAATACACGCATGTACAATTCCAGTGGCAGTAACGATGTACACGTACAAAGCACCACTCGCAAAGTTCATGCACACCACCTCAAGTTTGAGAGTGCGCACGTGAGTGTGGTGCCAATGACTCCCTGTGCACTAACAGCATTTGGTGGGATTAGTCTGCACATCTGAAACTGGGCCTCAGTTAATTTATCACAGGTTCCTCATCAGAATGACAGCTCCAGACAGGCTAAATCCAAAGTAGTCAATGATAGTGCTCTGGCAGTGGACGGTGGCTTGGCCAGACATTCCATCACTTCCATTGTCACACCACAGTCTGCCATTGTATTATTGCATGCTGTATGGGACAATGCCAAGCATGTCAACAAAATGACAATGCCGGTTTGTGAACTTTGGAGCTGAAAATATTTAAATAATTCCAATTTCATCTTTACATCCTGACAGTGACAGCAGGATGAATAACACAGCAGGTATTCAAATGGTTTGCTTGTCTATATGTTTTTCCCCTTAAAACAAACTCATAAGAGACAACTTACAAAAAGAGAACCATTTTCCCAGGCATTTTTGTAAACAGAAGTTTGTTTACTTTATGAGAAGGTTTTGTGGTATTTAAATATTTTCTTATTTCTTTTTTCTTCAGTCATACGTACAGGTACATGTATATAAATTTCTTTCATAACAGCTGCCACCCTACCTACAGTATAGGATGATTTTCATAACCACTGAAAACTCTAAACAACAACAAAATATGTAAAAATAAATAAGATAAATATTCAAACCTCTCCAAAGTGTAAAATAAAAATAAACACTTACCCGGTGCCTAAAAATTGCAAGCTACACGTCATTTTATGTCAAGTAATATACGTCACCATGCAACAAGGGATGCTAACTATATATGCGTAGATCATGTACATGTAGTTCATGTCATACATGTACATGTAAGTCTGGTACATGCCATCTGATCTTTCTTACATGTAAACGCAGATGAAATTTTGGGAGCGCGGGGAGGACTGTAACTTTTGAATCTCACAACTACAGAATGAAAAAAACACAAGATCAGGTGTTTTTTTTCTTAAATAAAATCAAGAGAACCTCAAAATAGGAAAGCCAATTGCTCAGCCACTGAGCTTAAGGAGTCACTCAATTTTCTCTTTCATTGGCTCCTGTGTCATGCTTCAACTCTCCATGACACACGCTTGACTGCTGCTTGCATTCTGCTCGCAGGGTTTCATATCCTCTCATTGTCTGCTCCATGTCTGGTACATACGAGCTCAAATTCTCGCTAGCTCCAAATCTCTCACAGACTTTTTCACCCCGTAGTGCTTTCTTCCTGTTTCTCCAAGAACTGTGAGCATCACTTCAACAAACAGTTGATTGGACCCATATGATAAAACATTTTTGGACATCAAACAGATCTTGCAAGGTACAATGTACATTACTAGTAGCTCTGCTCAAATTGGACGTTGTTGCTACAATTTAAAGACTGTTGTCAAAATGGCAAAATGAAATTATCCCATGCAGACAGCTTTTAAACTGTCGAAATTGTCAAGTGTCGATCGTCTATTGTTAGTTTTACCTTCCACAGCAGTAGTTTTACAGGGTCAACTCCTGCACGAGAATGACACTGTCAGTTTTATGTCGTAGAGAAGTCCTGTGTTAACGACCACTGTAACGTACGGTAAAACTTACATTTTGATAACGTGACCTAAGGACATACATACCAGTACAGTACGCCCTCAGTTGTTTCCCGAGCATGCACGCACACCTACCTATATACTGCACATACTAATACATGTACACCGTATACATACATGTACAGACATTGGAGATGACAAACGGACAACTTGACAACGTGCGGGAAAAAATTTCTAAAAATTTCGCACTTCCCTGAAGCCACAACGTCAATCAAGAGGTATCCTCATGAGCTTCTAAGACATGCCACTGTAGGTTGGTACATTGTACATGTACTGGTACTGTAAGTGGACAAGGGTCTTTCCGCTGGTCACAAGTAATCCATGTGCAGATGCACAGAGGAACAACCTCAACAGAATGTTTACAAATGAAGTGACATTTCACAAAGTATTGTCCAAATGCAAACGTGACTTATGGTTTCAAGTGCACAAACATACCAGTACTGTACATGTGTGTTTAAAGCATCTACATACATTGTACAAGGGATCGGATGTGCATGTACTGGAAAAAGGTCCCCAACCCCACGACCTGTGTCAGCCCCTCCAATTAAATATACCTCCCCACCCACAAGCACTGCTGTTCCACCAAAAAGGGAAAAAATAACGCCCCCATTTCTAAAATCCTAAATTCAAACAAATTCCTCCTCAGAGTCAGAGATGCAGCCAACAGGACTAATCAAATGCTGCAGGCATCTGCCACAGTCTCTCTTGTACATGCATGCGACGCGGGGGAGAACCCCAAAAGAATTATCTACGATCAATGATGCCCAGATCCATCTTCCTCCTTTTTTTCCCCTCCCGTAAATGAGCCGGAAACCGGGCCAGCGTTCTACGGTGACTCCCTCGAGGTATGTCATGTACACTGTTGTAATTCCCAATGACCGATGATGGAATCCTGCGTGAAATGAGCACTTTATTTAGGGGGGGGCAAGAACTAGGTTTTTCTTCTTTTTTTAGGCTGAGAAAAGCAAAAAAAGGTCAATTAGCTCAGGTTTGCAAAGCATTCATAGAATGAGCAATTTGCATGCATGGCTAAGTACAGTGGTAGGCCTACACCAATTTAGCAGAGCCAATCAGACACAAATTGGTTTAGCAGAGGAAAAATTTGCTTGGAGAGAAAAACAGGTCACCAGGCCCATTGCTAGTTACTAAAGTACATGTACATGTAAACGGTACATGTGCAGATGTTCTGAAACTTCAACCATGCATCCCGGTTCAGTGCAGTAAAACAATTTGGGGAATAAGATTTCGAGAAAACCATTGATAGATTACTATTTGCAGACCATTTTGTAATGCTTCAATGAACTTCTATGCTAAATGGAAAACTCATCTGACTCTCGACAAGGTCAGTCACCACACACACCCCTCCCTACTGCCAGTATATCCCCTTATAAGGTTAAACCTAAGAGCTCTTATGTTGTTCAAGCACTGAGCGAAGTCCAAGATCTGTCCAAAAAAAACCAGTTCAGAAACCAGCTACTATGAGTACGCTGAAACAATTAAAATTACAAGATTCATGTTAGTGGTCTGCTTAAGTATGGATGTGCGGTACCTATACACGTATGAAGAATACAGTGTACAATGCCTGGTTCCTGAAAACAATTTTCAATTTTCAATAAGCTAAAGTTTGCACTTTGCTTGGGATACCAGCTCATCATTTTGCACGGTGCAGTACCGTACAATGTAACCGGTATCCATGCAGTATGGAACTATTTCCTTGAGTACCTCATAATTCATAGGCATGTGTACATTTTAACCTGTACCATTAGAGTACATTGTATCAATTTAGAATATTACCTGTCCACATATGTACATTTACATGTATATCGTAATCCTTTTAATACAGTGAATAACCTTTAGAAAAGCTAGGTTGTTCGGTAATTTGTTTACCTAGTGAACTTTTGCCAGTCAGCCTACAGGCATGTTTTCTCAGCAGGACGCACATTTTTGGTGGCACGTCAATTTACAATAGCGCACCTTTGAAGATGGTCTTCACAGAGTACCATACAATTAAATGCACTCACCAATCATCCCTATTCACAAAGGCCCCATCAAGTTAAACTCAACGGTGTTTTCTTTGCATGTTCCCACAAAATGAGCCAACTCCTGTCAAAAGCCATGGACAGAAATCAAACCAAAGTTAGAGAAAAAGGCCTACTGTTCAGTAGCATCCTCTGATCACTGCTGGTTGAGTTCAACTGTCTTCACAGGCACATGACCTGTGATAAGGAAATCCTAAGAAAATGTGTGCGTGTGCGGTATGGTATACTTCACGTGTAACTTGGACAAAATTCAACACTGTTAGATATGTACCCAGGAGCACTTCAATATGTTATAGTGTGCATGTAGACATGCATGTGTATGCAAACATACGTGTTCGTAAGGAATTACATGTTAATTAGTTAATGCTACCGGTAAGTACACATGTACTTAAGAAACCAATAATAATAATGTACATGTACGAGTATAAGAAATTCATCATTCTCATTTTTAAGACCTTGAATTGAAAATGGAGCTCTTTCTTTTTTGCCAGCACTTAAGAGTCATTTCCATTTCAGGAAAAATGCTTAAAATGTACATGTACTAGTAAGTCATTCAGCACATGGGACTGAGCTAAAGTCTTATCCAGCACGGTTTTATTTGCAGGTACACTTATTTCAAGAATGTAAAAAATCTGATTCACCATTAAAAACCATTTTATGAGTGCATTTCTGTTTAATACACTATTTTTACATTGGGGAAAAACACTCCGTCTATAAGGCCCCTGTACATCAACCTAGAAATTTTTTATTACACTGTACAATTATTATGACACATGAATCACTGTGTTTCGTTGATGTAGGTTGAGAATTTTTCTGTTTTAACTACGGATACAGATTTCACCTTAAAGATACTGTTACACGTACATGTATCTTATTCTTTATCCAATTCAGCGGTCCCAACCAAGCAGCTGGTAATACATGTATTTTGTGTCCTTGAGCAAGCCATTTTATCTTTTTCCAGTCTATTCCATCCAGGAGTGTCACTGCGTACCAGCAATAGTTGGAAGCAACCTGCAGTGGACCAGTATCCCATCCAGGGGCAAATACCGGTACACGTAGATGTAGCTCAATCCTTTATTGGGTGCATTCAGTTAGCTTACGCAGGGCAGCCCTGACCTGGGGATGGTCATGTGTGCTGTGTCAAGCAAACGAGATGGTGGGGACGAGGTTAAACCCATGTAGATTTGACTTGCAGAAGCTAATCGAACGCACCCAAATACTGGCCCAATGAGCCACACTCGATCAGCCCCGGTATTCATGTGTGTAACATCGGTGCAACAATTAATTTGAGAAGAATATGCCCCTCTCCTTTGGAGACCTTTATGAGACACCATTTTGTGTGCTTCATTTCAACATCCATTTAGTTTGAAGAAATCATAACATCACCCCTCTCTGTAACAGCACACTGCACAAGTGAGGGGATACTTGGAACAGATTTGACCCTTGAAATCATGGGAGGGTTCATGCGCAGAAGTCGTTGAGTACACACTACGAACATCTCACAAAAGAAACAGAGCACGAACAATGAGCGCCCATTGTTATTGCACAGCGCTGCTTCTGTTAGATGTTCATAGTGACAGCCAGTTGACGCAAAAAGTAACACTTTTGTTTTGTTCCCTTCAACTTACCCATCTTCATCCTGGTAGTTCACAGGAGACTTTTTGATTGTGCCTTGCTTTTCTGTGGAAATACAAAAGAAAGAAATTAACGTCAGATGACTCTCGGAGACTTTGAGCAACCAATATGGAAACTGCAAAACATTCTGAATGGAGTGTTAAAGATGTGTAATTGCTTCCTGAAAGATGCATGAAAAACAGTTCAGCCTCAGACAAAAAAAATCCACAAAGTATTTTTCATTCTTCACCCAATGTAATAAATTTAAAAATACACACAATGCAGCTTAGGCCTATGCCTGGGATACACAAAGAACAGTAAAAACTCTTCTGGAGTCACTGCTACATGTAGTACACCATATGTTTTATTTCTTCTTTAACTTGTAATAAATTTGGTACTTCAAATTTTTTTTACCAGTATTTCACTCAACTGGACCACTGTACTTCCAACACGTTTTTCCCAATTTGACTGCACATTGAGACTTTTATCTGCAAAGTCTGACTATATTGTAGATTACCCATGGTTTCAACCTTTTTTGCCGAATTAGCCCTTATGGTGCTCAATCTTTCACCTGTTGGAGGATTGAGGACTGTTAGGATCATCATTCCACTATCAGCAGAAACCAAGTAATTAGCATGCAGCTATTACCCTATTTCTAAAGGCCTAACCTCACAGTCAAACCTGACATCAATCAAGACAACCTTTTTTTTCTCTCTCAAAAAAAGCAAAAGAAGAATGTCAGTATTTGTCAGAGGTTCAGATAGAAAAATTTAACAGCCATTTTTGAAGAAGTACAGTGAATAAAGTGGCAAGGGGTCAGGAACAATCGTGTCTCACTGGGCTCACACGCAAACCAACTTTCAAAAACACATTTGAACAAAAACTTTGTGGTTCATCGACTCAGTCCACAGAGTTTTAGTCAGATGGAGCCAACAATCTCATGAAATGAAATCCACTTTAGAGTGAATTTTTGATGTCTGGCCAAAGTTTCATGAAAAACATAGGCATGAAACACAGGCCCCATATCTTTCTCCGGTGCACAGTTACACAGCATACAGTTGGTTACGAAAGTTGCGTGCAGTGCAATTACATGTACACCATAAGCATTGTATTCAAAGTGAAATATGAATGTACATGTACCGTAGGTGCTACTTTATACAAAGTACAGGTATGTACATGTATATCATGCATGATAACCTTTTTGGTAATTTCTCTCACCTCGGACACCTCCTCAACTTTGCAACATTGTCAAGAATCATGAGTCAGTTGTCAGTACATGTACATTATTAGTACATGTACCCAGATACCCTTTTTTGTCGTCTTCTGTCATTCCAGTTACAACTTTACATTTTTCTTGTTTATCTAAACTTCTACTATTTTTATTTAATGATTTTTCTTTTTCATTTCTGGTTTATTTTTGTGACCTACACACACGTACATGGGTAATTTGTTATTTGTGGGCTCGAAAAAACAACTGCAAGCTTTACTCAGATGGGATTCGAACCAATCACCTTCTACTAATGCAGACATTCTACCACTCAACCATTTAACTTCCCTAGTCAGCTGGCTGGTTCGAGTCATCTGGCTGGTTCGAGTGAGGCAGGCAGTGAGTGCTGCAAGTAAACACTTTTCCAAAAAATCACAGTACATCTTAAAACAGCATGTTGTTGGTTTCCCAAAAAAGTTTGCCCGAAAGTATCCAAGAATGTGAGCCGAATTAAAGGCTTCTATCTCCGATTCCTGACGCGACTTCCCTTTAAACAACAGTCAGCTCAGAATCATAGCCATCACCACTGAGACATTTTGTGTATTAAACCCCAGGTGTGTACACCTTCTCCAATCTCCTTCCACACTCCAACGTGTTGACATAACATGATCCTCAGCATTCAAGCAGCAGACCCTTGTTTACCTAGATGTAAATTTGACACGTCCTGTATATCAATTAGCTGGTGCAGGCACTCCAAGTTCTGGTAAGTTTGATGTTGTTTTACACATCTGACTTACTAGTACATGTGCATGTACATGTACCTATATGTACCATGTACATTGTACATATAGAGTACCTTAATTCAGTTGCCATGCTCATTAATGTGTGGACCCATTATTTCCTCTGAATGTGAATTCTGCTATCTAACTATGACTTTATTACATCTGGACATGACAGGTAATAGTTAGCACCTACAGTATGTGAACTTGTACATATATTCAAACTCAAACAAGACTCGTACATGTAAGCGTCCTGACTCCCCAATGTCACTGTGTAGTTTCAAAGTGCTTTGAAGGCTTTAGCGTAGTAAAAAGCAATAAATCATTTAGAAGGTTCATTTTCAAATATGAATGCATACATGTAAATGCCCGAAGCACGATTTCCTTCGACCCAATCTACCCTCCAAGTTCCTTCACAAGAAGGCTGAAAATATTCTTTAGAACATTACAAGTACATACACTTTTTTTTTTACACATTCATGTTATCCAGCCCTTTTCCTCCTCCCCGACATCTGTTAGGTACAGACACCGGTACACTGT
Organism: Acanthaster planci; assembly: GCF_054643075.1. NCBI lineage: Eukaryota > Metazoa > Echinodermata > Asteroidea > Valvatida > Acanthasteridae > Acanthaster > Acanthaster planci. The sequence continues at coordinate 12,308,734 of NC_141783.1, forward strand.
ACACTGTATGTGCTATACATGTACATGTACATTGTACATGTAGCTGTCAACTCCAAGTCTATGTAATTTAAGCCTACTACTGTACATGTACATTAAGTGCATCAATGGGAGAATCGCAATATTGAACAATACCTCGGTACAAGCTGAAGAAATTTTAACTTTGAGCTACATTTAAAGTGCAAAATGGACATAGGAACTGCCCAATTTGGGGCCCCTCACCAGCCAATCCATAAACAGATGTACATGTACATGCATGTATACTGTGCACATGTATAAAACGTACATACGTACTGTACACGTACACATCAGTATGTTCCTGAACTACACGTATCAGAGTGCACATTCTGTCACAGCAGTTCCCACAGTCACATTGGTTTTGCACCGTTTGACACTCATGAGGCTTCATGTTTGCTCAAATTAAAACCATCACCAAGCCCTGCACAACTGTAGCCTGTAATTGTTTTTCTCTCTCGAGGGATGCACAGACAGACCAAACCAAATCTTGAAAAACATCCCCGCCAATTTCCTTAAGTCGTTTTAATTTCCCTCCAAGTAAATCACTTGAAACCTAACTGCCTGAGTCCTCTGCTTTATTGGGCGGCTGGGTGTGTACATACATGTAGGTATGGGGTGTACCTCAGCAAATTTAATCCGATGAACTCCAGGCAAGAGATGTCCTTGCATAATCCTATTACAAGCAAATTAGCTGGCTTGCTAACATCTGCTGGTGAAAACTGCTACCTTGGGGTACTGAGCATCCTGAAACATCACCCTGGCTGCACAAACTGTTCATTCAATATACCGGACTGGTCTCTTTCTGGTCACTATTGAGTGTTACAATATCAACATTGAGAAGGTCATGTACCAGTGAATTAACTGAAACAAAGGATCAAGTTACGTGTAAATGATACAGGTAAGGAACACAACAACCTTGGCTGGATGCAATTAGAGAAATAACCCATCAGACTTCTGATTCTTTTAAATAAAATGAAATAACAAAAACAACAAGAAAATATTTAACCCAAATTTTAATTGAAAAACAATACAAAAGTACATCATGTCAAAGTATGCCATTCTACACGGGAATACCGGTACATCCCTACCAGTACAAGACAAAAATCCAGCTGCTTAAAATATATTTTATTATTGGTGAGGAGATTTTTTATACAGTTTTTTCAACAGTTGTTAACTTCAGCTGTTCTACATGTAGCTCCCAGCATCAACAGAATCTTCTTGTGGTTTTTTTTTTTTTTCCTTTTTAAATACCTGCACCACAAGGCTCCATCTGTCACCAGGAGACGGCACGACCCAGCATGACTGCACCCTCACTTTAACACACTCCTCTTGGCCAATACCACTGCTTCCAGCAAAGCCGATAAACCTGTGTTATTTAAGGGTAACTCTTTTCTCCCCAGGGAAGTTGGAACTCCACATCCAAAGAGAAGAATTTTATCATTAATAGGAATATGATTTTTTAACTCCTTCGGGAAAGGGTAGAATTGTTGCTAGCTTGCAATTAATTAATTCTAAAAATCTGAGCTTTAGTACAGATGCATTTTAGGTGAGATTTACAATGTATAGATCTTGATAAATGTACTGGTGCATTTAATATACGAGGAAAGTCCAAGATATATGTGACAGTACCTGGGTAGTTGGCATTTCAGGGTATCTACATGTATGTTTCTCCCTTCCCATATTAAATGTTACAGCTTAATCACAGTACTTAGTAGACTATATCATCCTGTGCCCGGCAGAAGGGCATAAGCACACTTACATTTAGGCCCTTTCGCCGGGAAGCATGATCATAGCAGAAAAAATGATCCCGACAAAAGGGCGTAAGAAATACACTCTATTTATTTAGTAAAAACAGATATAATTTACTACCAAATCACAAAAAGCAACCTTTGAACAGCTTATGAAAGGACTTGGGCATTTTGTTTTTTTACTTTTTGCCAAGAAATCTTCATATTTCATTAAAATACAATAGTTGCATACTTTCGTCCTTTTGCCGGGAAAAGTTTTTTGCAGTGATCATGCTTCCCGGCAAAAGGGCCTACGTGCTTACGCCCTTCTGCTGGCACACGACGATATGTACAAATTTATCACCCAAGTGACTGTGGTCTTTATAATTGGAAAAGCAAAAGGTGAAAGGGACCCTCAGTCATGAATTCTGGGTCCTTCAAAAACATCCCATAACTATGAGTGCAACATGCACAAGCTTTTACCAATGAAAAGGCCTTCCAATTTCAAAGGAACAGGTCTGGATCCGGAGCAGACAACTGAAATGATTTCTCATCCTGTAAAAGCCCACCACTAATTTCCCTCCCACCCTACAAAACGAGAGATTGCCTGCTTTTTCCAAATTGTACCATCTAATGACTAAATGCACAGTGGCAGTGTAATGCAAACAGCATGTAAATTTATAGAACTGGAACAGACCAGAGTGATTAGAAGGACAAGAGAGGCAGTGGCAATCATTACACTACATTCATGTACCTGCTGATACTGTATGTACGGTATTATCATTCTCGTATGTATGTGGCATGGCAGGTTATACAAGTGACTTTTTAATGCGCACTGAATCATGAATCAACTCTGACCAAAAGCACCCCCTCACAAGCTAAGAGATAGGATTGGTGGGAAAAATGTTCACCTTGGTACCGATACCAAGAGCACACCTGGAAACCATATACACTGTGCATAAAACAGACCTTGGCCATGGATGCTTGCCTAACACATCCCCGCCATCCCCTGCCAAATGTACCCCCAAAAAAACTGTGTCCAAATGGGACATTTTCCTTTCCAAAGGGATGTCATTCCTCTTCAAAAACATGCAGTCTCTTTCCTTTTTTCTGACCCATTGGAGTCTGCTTATGATTTCGCTCTACAGAAGATATTCAAACAGGGCTTCCAATCGTAGCATGAAGCACTGAACAAAGTCAACAACCAGTCACAGGGAAAACTGAGTGGCATGTATAACTGGCACACCAACCCCTCAAAACACCACCAGCTGTTCCTGCACAATACCAATCAAAACCCATTTTAATCTCATTTCCCCGCTCCAGTGAGAAAGCATGATGGGGTTATTGTCGAGTCAAACACACCCGAGACCGGGTAAATAAAGTTCATGGCTTGAACTGGCTCCAGCGGGTTGAAATGGGCAGGCAGAGTGGAGCCCAAAAGTGCAATGAGTTTTGAAGAATTTCAAAGTACAAGTTCCTGTAATTTGTAAATGAGACTTGCGTGTGTACACTGCATGAGTTTGTCAACATACATGTACATGTAGGACATGCCAGCTTGTAAACAAGTGCCTAAAACTAGCCAATGAATCTCAAACACGACAATAGTATGATGTAGTGGGACTGGATTTCTCCTGTGTGATCATCTGCCATAGACTTACCTTTACATGTACTGTACATGCACATGTTAATACAGTGCAAGTGAGTACACATGTTCCTGTACAACCCTGTTTGTTTCATGTGGATCTGAATCTTGGATCAGAGATCCCAAAGCTGGTTCGCTCCATCCTCTAAGCACGTTCTGGTGTCAGTGAACCAACGATGGATCACTGATTGCGATCTGGATCCATGTGAATCAAACAAGCCCACTGTCTTGTGTACTCCACACAACATACATGTACCTGTACAAACATGTACACAGGTGCTATGGGAACATGTACATGTGCAATGGTATATGTACGTGTACAGTCTGTACACAGTATATTGGTACATTGGTACATGTTCCAACTGCCATCCTATTAGTGCATGAACCAAAATAATGTGCATACATGGCAAGTATAAGTTAGTGACTCAGAAAATTTATAAAGGGCCTGTTACAATCAGATAAATTGAGAAGTCTCAAGAAAACTCTAAGTATTAAAACAAACAGATATAACTGTTTTCACAGGTTCCGCAATCCCTTTGAAACTTTACCGACTATGAAAAGGGAATTCAATGTGATTAACAAAAACAAAAAATGCTCACTGCCCACATTACAAAAGGTAACGCTGTTTCTGAAACAGAGAAATCTATCAAAAAGTCCACGTTGAGTTGCCTCCCAACCAATTCCTTTGACGCGCTGAATGAAAAATATCCCTGGAATGACACAAAAAACATTCAGGAAATGAAATATGACTTCCAAAAAAACACCTCCTGAAATGACAAATGTCAGTGAAAATAAGTTGGTGAAGGCAAAAATCTCTTCAGAGTGAGCGGCAGACTTGACAAGAATTCTTGAGAATTCAGATACTGCTTGAATTCCCAAAGAGAATTGAAATCAATCATCTGTGATTCATGACACTACTTACTAGAACTTTTAGTCACTCTTAACTTAATGGGTTATTCCACCAGTTAACTGCCTCTTCCTTTTTTCAATTTCTTTTTACTTGCAGCATTTCCACACAAACATAAATTATGCATACTCAAACTGTTGCATTTGGTGAAAAAAAAGAAGGCTGACTGGCCAAAATCAGACAAGCTAAGGTCAAGTTAGACATTCCTTCCAGTACACCCAGCCAACAGCAGCATACACTGAGTCCAAATGCCAGTGTGATCTTACAGAAGTTGAGCTTTTGGATTCATTAATTAAAAAAGGGTTTTCAGTTACACATGGACTGCTGATGTACATGTAAAAAGAGGTCTTCAGTCTGAATGTCTTTCAACTTGCCAAATTCTGTGTTGAACAGATTTACGAAACACATTACCAGTACATGTATGCACCTGTACATGATCGAATCAATGCTACAGAACGTGAAATGTGTGGAATGATAAGGAGTCCATTCTCTAAATGGCTGTCAAAAGCATACCGCTTAGTCAGTTAATGTAAAATGCTTAGCACCAATTAGTCAACTGCAGTCTCAGGAGCGCACATCACAAGGTACTCAGGCTGAGAACCTTAACATGCATGCTAAAGCATGAACCCTAGCTACATGTACATGTACCAGCAGCAAGGAGGAAACTCAGACCTCAGCTATTTGGCCCCTGTCCACACATTCATGTTGTCCGCATCAGGATGGAGATGAAAGGCGGAATGAGACCTGACAGCCGCGACCCCGTCCGGGCCTGGTGTTGTCACAAGTCGACACATTAGGGGGTACGATGAAATGCCAGTGACTTAATAACAACAAATGCATTCCAGGATGGCAAGTGAATACTGCACTTTTCTTCCCCCAGTGCTCCAGGCAAGACTTTGATTTACATGTACACATACTTTCCTTTTTTTCATCATCGTTCGTGGACGCCACTGCTTCTTTGGCTTTAGAATTTCCTCGCCTTTTAGAATGTACAGTACTTTTCTCAGAATTACCAGTACATTGTACATAAACATGTACAGTGTACACGTACGTTCAACTTTTAGCCATTCCAGTTACAGGTATAAGTTCAATTAAACTTTTTCTTTCTGGATGGTATACTTAATTTACTTCAATTTATATAACAGCAAGATCTCATTTTTTAGAAAGCCATAAATAATAATGGAAGTATGGTTCATGATCTACAGTTTTTCACAAACAACATTTCAAGATAAACATGCTTTTTGTAAAAACTAAACACTGTTTAGTTTAATATTCACTGAACACTGAACTACAGACAATACAATCAGAACTTTAAGTTTTATTGCCCTGGAAGAAACGTCACCCCACATTTTAGCCCCACAAATGAAAGCACATTACTTTAGTGTACAAAACAAAGTTGCACTTTAGAAGCCTAAACTTATCTACATGCAAGGCAATTTTTTAATACATTGCATCCCTCGGCTTCTTTTGTATTCATGAGTCATCCGTGAGTGGCACTCTTACCTGTGTTTGATGCAAATGATAATTTCTATCAAAAAAATTACCATCACTCCCCCCCCCAAAAAAAGAAAGCAAAAGAAGCTGAGATGCAGCAAACAATTACCAGCATCCACAGTGTTGGTAGTAAAGACTTCTAACCCTTAAAAAGCCTCATGTTTTTCTTTCCGTTCTTAGTCATCTTACCATCAGCTGGGGGAGACGCATCCCCCAAGAACTCAGCCATACCGGTACCATACCAAATCTCTGTGAAACTTTGCATGCGTGTACAAACATTCATCATCAGTCCAGCTGTGAAGTTTCCACTCAGTCCAGTGCATGATTCTGTTGATAATACGGTCAACTGAAGTTCAAGGCCACATACCCGTATGTGTCATCAAGCACTTCAATGGAAAACTGATGCTTTTGTGGCTGACCAGTCTCAGCAAAAAATACATGTACATGTAGGCCATGCGCCAGAGTGGTGCATCCGACTTTCACAACATTGGTGTCAAGACGTTAAAAGACATTACCGGTACTTCAACTGAAGGCTCAGCACCAGAACAAAATACACAGTGATGAAATAGGAGCAAATGTCGAGGGAGGGGAGGACAGATTCCACCCCCCAGCTCTATTATGATTAAACTTGAGAGGAAATAATGGAGGTTTTCTCTTTTTGGCAGAGGGGGAGAGTCAATAATCCTCTGAATGTTCTTCCCAACCAAGATGGACAGATTAACCTGCATGTAACTCTCGCACTTTTTCTTCTGAAACCATTGCCTGATTTAATTTTCACAATCGGCACCACATCATTGATTTAATAAGAATGTGTAAGGGACTACCATTATCCATGTCTCCATGCAGATGCTTTCATTCAGGCCCAGTGTGCTAGTGGTGTGCGCTGCATGCACCCAACAGCAAGCACTGCATTACCACCACAGCATGAGGCCCGACAACTGAACTATGCTTCAACTCCTGGGCTGAAGTTAACTTCATTTACAGGTTCAGTTTCACAGCTTGGAATTTCTTTGCAGCGGTGCAAACAGACCCACGAAAAGCTGTCACAATTCCTACATCTTGACTTACGGTAGCTGAGGCATGGGGAGATTTACATATGTACTTGTATGTACATGTACCGGTATACCACTGCAGTATTTCTGCTGCCACTTACTGATTTTCTGCAACACTAAATACATTTTGTTGGCCGAATTATGCAGATTTACAGCCAGTGCTGGAAAATATTTGCCAGCTGGCAACACTGGCACAACGTTATGTGTACCTGAAGTTCTGCCATGCCTTTTTTCTTGTTTTCTGATTTCCCCCTTCGCCTTTATATTTTTACTTTTCTTCATTTATTTATTTTGAAATTACATCTCCAGTATTAATACAACTGTGACAGATAACTGGATCGTGAGAGTTTGCAATGGCGAGACTGATCCTGGAGTTCCAGTGAAAAAAAGGACAATGTCTGTCAATGGTTCATTTGTTCAAGAAAGTTAAAAATAACCAAACCACGGGCAACCACCCGTCAGTTTGCCATGGTCAGTTACACCCAATCTCACGGCACCATCTGCCTATTTATGGTGTCCAGAAGGGTCTCCGCATTGTTCACACCATTTGTCATTTGATGTGGGGCAACTGGGACCGATCTCTGAGTCAGAGGAACTCAACCGAGAAGGTGGATGAAGGGGTGGAATTTTACGGTTTTGAATTAAGAACGGGGTGTTTTTCTAATGAGATGAGTTTGGGTCTGTTATGTGCCTGCTCAAATAGATAACTGCACATTATTTTCACTCAACTGAAGCTTTTCAGCTGGTAAAGAATACCATAAATGGACACCATTAATTTCTTCCTACAGTGACCTATTAGCCATCTAAAAGCAATACAATGTCAAATTTAACAGTGACAATATTGAAGTATTCATTTAGAAAACCATCAGAATTTTGTCAGACCAGTCTCATAGGGTTTGTGCACGGGTTGCCAAGCGAGGTCCATCTGCGGCATACACGTACATACATGTAGAAGTTTTCCTTAAAATTTAAGTGAACATCTACATGTATGTACATTAATTGCACACTGGTGCACAACACTGGATAAGGTTGAAAGATTAATGCATACAAGTACAATATGTGAACATATCATGCTGCGTACACGTACATGTACGGTACATACTGTACATATTGTGCCTCTGTGTTATCATGCTTCTGTGTGTACACAACACGTGCGCGTGATCCTCGTTAAAGCAGGAAAGCCAGACAGCAGATATCCCTGGCACCAGAACCTGCCTAGCAGAATGTACAGTAAATGTTGTACTTTATGGCAAATCACTGGGTTATCTCTCACATTTTCACGGAATTCGTTTAATCTGGTACCCAGCAATGAATGACAATAGCTTTAGATTACCAACATGCTGTATTGTATGTATTCTTAATAAATGTGGAGTCAATGGAGTTGACTCAGGAAGAATACTGTACACGAAATTACATTAGTAATGGCCTTACATGTAGATCAGCAACAGAATGATGTTGACTACTAGTACACGTACTAATCAAACTTAATCTTACGACAGTCAATACACCTCACATAATAAGGTTTCCCTTTTGCCCTGGCCATGCTGGCTGAGATGTTCTATTCATTTCCCTATTTGCCTGAATCAAAATATATTAGATATCATCAATACAGACAGTGATTACCCGACAAAATCCAACTTCTCTTATTAGGCCCCTGTTATTTATTTAAAGCTGAAACACAGGTACAGTTTGTACTTGAAAGTTGTAGCCTGCTATGCTACAACTAGGTCTGTGTCAAAGGGCCAGTGCGTTTCATTTTTCAAAAACATTTTCTCCCTGGGGCCTACTGTATCTTTTACTGGTTAAAAATACAAAGATTGAAAGAAAAGATAGAAAACGGTGAAACCTCTTTGGTCAACTCACTTTGTTTTGCCTTGAGTTTGGTCATAATTCGCTGAACCTGCGGAATGTCCTCTTCTTTCACAGCCTTCAGTAGCTCCATATCTTTTCCCATGGTCTCTCTGGCTCGACGCTATCCAATCCACGAAATTCCAAGCAAATGCATGGGGAATTCTTGGCCCTGGCTGCTAGATGTGGTAGATTCGGTGAGAAATAATCCAAAGGTTATTCCTGACGAGCAAGGTTCTAGACATTTTCAGTACTTTCAGTTCTGCATTTCGCAAGGCCGGTTACAACAAAACCCCATGTTTACAGAACCGAACCATTCATGCGTGTTTGAATTGAGTGCTCTCCATCTACCAGTGCACTCAACGCGGCACGAGCTGTTGCGGTTTCCAGCTAGGCCTGCCCGCGCCCAGTCACCACATCGAGTCGCAACTTTTCCCAAGTTCCAAATCCGACTGAAACAGATTCCAAATGGAAGGCCCCTCAAGAGGTCCTCACACTTGATCAGCACATATCCCTCAAAGAGAAGCTCGAATTGCCAAGATGATTTGACAGTGTTTTCATAAATTCGAGATGGTTGATCCCATGGCCCTCTTGGCGGTATCATCAACAGCACAGAGTTTACGTCATCAAGGATAACAGGACTTGCAATATACATATGGACACGGTACGTTATGGTATTCCCAAATCTCGGCTCAGTTTTCAATACGCCTAATTACTACCCCCTGATTTTGAAGCTTTAGCTCAACAAAAGATAATATTTTGTTACACAAGCCCCAAGATACTAATTATTGAGGAAGTTTTAGGGACTTTCACATTTGGTCTGAACACTGTTTGTCTGTAAGTGATTTCGATATCAAGGATGACTTGTTAATGCTAACGAATCCTCTTTTTGAAAACTGCTCGATTCGTCGAGCGCGATAGCAGCGCAGGCTGCTGGATAGGGTGGCACGATCGGGAATGGCTCGTGTAAAATGAAGCGCGCCCTCTTCTGGTCAAACCCTCAAGGCTGTGTCTGGCATGCATTCGCCGGGCGATAGGCGAGTTGACTCGCGGAGTTCCGAAAGATGTTTGCATTCGATCAGCAAAACAAAAATTGTCCATAACATTAGTTTCGTGCAAGACATAAAGCATCTATCGACACTGAGTGAATACACATTTTTATGTTAAGTCCTCAGCTGTACTATAACGTCTTAGCCATCGACTGATGGCTCAGAAAAGAAGCATATGAAAAAAGTTTCGAAGGTCGGGCAACTTGCAGAAGGAAATACAGAAATAATTATAATGTAAATAGCAGTTAGATTTTGTGTTACTGAGCGTTGAATTGTCGTTTACGCCTTTTCTCTTTTACAAACTTTTGACAGGGCAAGCTCTTTTCACACCAAAGCAACTACTTTCGGTTTTGAACGAGTAATTTCGCAGAAGCGCAGATTTTCTGCAAGGGTATTGTGGTTGGATTAGACATGTCTTGTTTATTTATTTATTTTAATTTTATTCTAAATCTTCAGGCATAAAAACAGTAAAAGTTATATACAGGGGCTGTCTTGGAAATACAAAAGTTACAAACCTGTCATTCGAAGATGTGTATGACCAGACCCCTGACAACAATTAATGAACTGAAAAAAATAAAAAACAAAAACAGCATATGAGATGCAAAAAATAAGTACTTTAATAAGCAAGTCAAAATCCCAGAGAAAAGGGAAAATACACAAAAATTATAACCACCTGACCTAAAAAATCGAAAACTCTAACTGGAACCCCACTCCCCTCAAAAGAGAAAGAAATGAAACCATATAAACTGTTCGTGAGTTTGTGACTTTACGCCTCTAATAGCTGCAAAAATATATTCTTATGTTTACGATTGACAATGCCGATTCCATCTAATGGAAGTTTGAATGAAATGTTAAGCTCTTTTTCCGTGGAACATGTATCATGTTGCAAGCTTAGTGAGTGCCCTGAGCCTCTAGAGAGAGTGGGTAGCATTAAGGTGTGGATCTGTAATACGACTGGTTATCTTAGAGACGCGCCAGTGGGAGGATTAGGAAGCTTGATACCGGGAAATCTAGCACCGGTGCAGTGGAATAACAGGGGTGTTCCCCAGTGGACGTCTGTGCCCTGGAAATCAGGATCTCTGTCTCAAATATGAAACGTTCAATTTGGTTTATATACAAAGGACCGACCACTTTCCCAAGAAAGGTGGAAAATGCTAGCGGTTTTAACCCCCAAAATATGACCATTAAAAAATAGTTTTCTCAAAGGGGGACACTTACGCCTCTGTCCTGCCCCCCCCCCCAGCCACTGGTGTAAGTTTTCCCTTGAACTTCGGGACAAGCTCTGAAATATCGAAGGAACCAGAATCAGGGGGGTGGTTCTGTTCATTTGTAGATTCAAACAGAGAGAGAAAAATAATGACAACTGTTCTAATAAATGAGGTTTTTGTTTTTCAGCTGATATCTGGATGTAAATACCAATCATATTTTGTTCTCTCAGAAAAACGGTGAGAATAAACATTTGTGTTTTCTTCCTATCTGAAGCGTTTTCCGTGTTCTGAATTTTAAAGGTTACACTTTACTGGTTTGTTACAAGGGATCACCAAACACTGAGACATAGAATGCAAGACATAAAAACTTCCACAATATTTTATTACAAAAATATTAAAATCATATTCATGCAAATGGATTAGGATAAGCAATATTTAAATGATTACAATGGACGTCTACAACACAAATAAATAAATAAATGTACAAAGCGTCTGCTCTAAACAAATTTCTGCTTCATATTGTCTCATCTCATCTCCTTAGTGAGTGCTGATACATTAGTCAGGTTTTCAGGGCACTCCTCAATTTACAACCAGACCTCATTCAACTTTGTTGCCAAGTTTGCAAGAGATCATCTGAATCTTCTGTTTTGAGCTGGATCCAGGCCTCTGCTGGCAGACAAAACAACATGCACAAGCTCACAATAAACAAAGCCACAGCTATGTCTATTACCTCTGTAAATTTCGGGATGTCCCAATTTACTAAAATTATCTACAATTACTGAACTGGTAAAACTGGCAAAGATATTGATAGGATTGGTTGGCTGCTGCTAGGAATCGTGGATGGTTACTGGTGAGTTGCTCTTGTGCACCTGTCTGGTTTCTTCAAGTTGATCTAAGAAACGAGAAAACACGTAACAGCAAATCTACCCACTAAGGTAAAAATGCCATGATTTATTGGTTTGTCAGTGTGTACATTTTTGTTTTCTTTTTGGTCTTTTAATGCCATGGATGAGAACAATTTCTAAGAGAGTCCAAAGCAATTAGAGTGGATCAATACACAAAACTACATAGAACACGAAACAGTACAAAAGAAAGTGTGGCAGTTCTCAATGTGGCCTAGCAGTAGCAACTGGTAAACTCATTGCATCTATCATTTTTTGGTGTTCTCTGCATCAATAATCTCCTCATCTGAAGATGACGAGGAGGAGTAAATGTCTTGGTCAGCCTGTCGAACATATAGCTCCTGATTTCGGCTTAACTCTTCCTGCAGGAAATCCTTGATCACATCTGCGATCTGTTGATGCTCTCTGTGAGAAAATTGGAGGATGAATTGATGTTAATACAGCATGTTCATTTTTCTTTAGAGATGTCTTTAGTAAGCTTTAAATTTTGTCCTCCACAATTCTAATTCTCCTGCAATGATAAAAAGCAAATCCCAGCCTGGAAAATTTGGATCACCTTGATGCAACGACGCCAACGAGCATCATTAATATTGAATCTACATGAAGAACACTGGTTAAACAGACATTGAAGAAAAACAATTGATTGTTACAGGAAAAGAAATCTTAACAAAGTCCAGTTTGTCATTGTTTTTTAAATATTTGCTTTACACAAAAAACTTTTGGTAAGTGATGACAATGTTGCAAATTTTCCATCAAAAGGTTGGCTACACAATTGGGGGATCTGAATCTCCTTCTGAATCCTACGTATGTTCCAACAACACTGTTTTTTCCCCCCTCACCTTGAGTTTCCAAGGGTGCATTTTTCTGTAACTGGCAGCACCATTCCTGAGGTCATGTGGAGAGCCACGTAGTAGCCACGGCCAAAGAACCGAATGTCCTCTTGCTCCACCTCAACGTGACAAACCTCCGAAATATCAGCAACAACTACATCCCACAAATCAAAGCAATAATCAGCACTTACATTAAAAAATTTACTCATGTGGTGTCATGACTTTGTCCATTTTGTCTTGACTAAATAGGGGAGCCCTATCAGTTATTGAGGGGCTCCCTGAGCCCCCTTGTCTGAACTCTAGCCCGCCTTTTTGCCCCCCTCTATGAACCTGGCTATGCTACTGCATGACAGTCCAAGGAAAATACAAGCAGCATGATCATAATGCACATCCCAAGACTTGTACCTTCAAGCGTCTTGTCCCCAAATTTGCTCCCCAAGATTAATGTAGGGCACACTAAGACAACAATTCAGTGACATAAGGCACAAGCACCCTCCAGCAGAAGTCCATGTCCCCCTGCCACCATTTTGAAATTTTGAAATGTACACATTTTCTATGAAAGCCACAATTTATCTGCTTTCACTAAAATTCAAATAAACACCCCCCCAAAAAAACCCTCTCACTGTTATGCCATAGCTCCAATCCTTTATTTGGAACAGATAAGCCACACCAAGAGGTTTTACACTGTAAATGACATTTGAAACCAAAGTTTTAAAGACGTTGCCCAACAGCCCTTACCACTCCTGGCCTTTTGGGTTGGCATGACGAGCCTCTCCATAAGTCTATCTCTCTCCAGCTTGACCACGGAGGACTCTCTGTCAATGACACAATCCTAAAGGAAGGACAACATAGGACATAATCAAAAGAAAACTTCACCTCAATCTTCAAACTCTCCAATTAAAGGGACGGAAAGCAAGCATAACATTATTGGACTAGCCAGACCATAAACAGTTCAGGCTTCACGTAAGCTGGTAAACTGGTTTTGATTGGTACAAATTTAGCTGTTGAGAAAAGGATCCACGTGTTGAGAAACCTAGGTTAATCGATCACTATACTAACAGTTAAAGTTTCATCAGTGCTTTTTTCCATGTTCAAAGGGATTAATTCAGCTAGAAAGAAATGTTACAAATCATGTAAGTTTTGAGACTTGACAAGCCTGTAAACACACATAAGAAGTGTGAACATCTCTACATACACAGGTCCTGTACACTGTATGAAACTTAGTAAGTCCAACCATCACTGACAAGCATGTGTAGAGGGTTTGCATGGCTGCCATCTTGGAAGCCTGTGCTTTTGTTCCACAGAGTATGTACAGCAAAGGTTTCCCTGTGGAAAAAAGAACTGCCCTGCAAGATGGCTACTACGCAAAACCTCCATTCACTACACTGACTATCATCAAATTTTGATCAAACTTATTTTAATATGAACATCAGAATGATAGAAAGCAATCCCCTAGGAGCAGTGTTATTTACAGACAACATACTGGACTGAACTCAGTCAAGGTCAACAAGCTCGTTAAACCCAAATACACAGTGACAAACACAAACATTGACATGATGCAACACAAAGCAAGTGAGCAATAAGATTTTGCTCCGGGAACAGATTCATTTCTGTGCAATCTGACCAACCCACCTCCCAGTCATCCAGCGATGAAATGGCAACAAAGACAGTGCAGAAGAACCAGAACAACTTCCAGAGGATGCCTTCATCGGAGTAGATCAACAGGCCCAGTCCCATAGCTATAATTCCTGGAATTCAACGACGAGATGGCTCCATGAAGACATCTTACCTCTTCTCAATTACAATCTCAGTCATTTCACTTCACTTTAAAAATGGAAATGTAGGATTAACTAAACCGAGTGGACAGTTAAAAAAAAATTCAATACCGGACATCTTATATCCCTCTGAATAACACTATAGCTACATTCTGGTCATGTGGCGCTCAACTGGACACTACATTTTCATTTTATGACGTCAAAAGACACTGCATTTTTTTTTGTAAGTTAAAAGAAGTGTACCTTCAGCCAAATTTTCCACTGAAAACACAATTTTTCTTTTATACTTAGGCCACGACATGGACAAAAATATGAAATTCCTTAACTGAATAGGCCTATGTATACTGTTGTACATCTATTTTATAACTGAATAATATGTTTGGGCATACCAAATGCACTTTGGCATCTTTTACTTCTACCCATTAATACAGACTCCTCCAACAGCTGAACACATTACATGCATTTTAGTTGCTCCCATTAATGACTATGATATTATAAGATCATCCGGCCCGCTGCCCATTGAAAAAAATCATATTTTGGAAAGAGTTCCATATACGGACACCAGTAATTATTTCCTACAGCCATCAGAAAGCAACAACATGTCCAGAAAAGTTTTGTTAAGGAGGGAAAATACCAATTCATTTACTAAGAAAACACAGAATTTTTCAAACCAGTCTCAAACTGTTTATGCACAGGCCCTGTTACAGAGTGTCAACAAAGTTGCAGTAGCGTCCGCGCATGGAATCTTTCCCAAATTTCTCTTTCCTCAAGAATAACAGTATTTCCGGCGGAGAGATTTCACAGATTGTCTGACATTATTCAATTACTTTACAGTGAGATAGGCCTATGTAGGCCTAACGATGAATTGGCCGTTTTTGAGATTTTGCAAAATGCAAACAACGAGCATGCGGGGATTTCCTTACGGATGAAGCCTACTCTAAACTCACCCATACAAGTGGCCCAAGATCTTAGACTGGGGGCTCTTGCTAGGTGCAATGTGGACTTGGAACGGAGTAGAACCTTCATATATGCCATCTTTTCTGAAATGATTTTCAAATTCTGATTCTGAATTTACTTTACCCGGAAACAAGTTTAACTCTGCACGTGTTGGGTGGAGATAGAGATAAATAAACAGCGCCCTCAAGAGTTGATATTTTACTTTTACTTATTTTGCTGCTACGCGCGGCGCGGGCGGGGCAAGTGGGCGCGGCCGGGCAGACGGCGTGGCGAGTGGCATAAGCGTCGCAGCCTTGGCACGACGCCTAACGTAAGCCCACAATACAATTGATTTTAGATATAAAAATGTCAAAAATATAAGGGTTTGGAATTCCACCAGAATCTTTCTGAAAGGAAAAATAACAAGTCGAAACTGAGTCTTCGCACGTACGTTTGACTGAAAAAATGATGTCGGATTGCGTTGCGCCGTGTTAAGTCTCTTGGCATGTACATAAAAAGAAAATATTTTTTTCTCGTCGTAAGTGTGAGAACACCTGTTGGTATGTTTTATGTAAGGAATGAAAAGGTTTGAGGTAGATAGCGAAACGGCAAGTGCTGAAAAAAGCTGAGCTGGGCGGTTTGTTTCAGTCACCGCGTCACACCGTTCATTAAAAAATATTTTTTAAAATTGGATTTATTTTAATAAGTGCTGCACCTTCAGTCTAACAATTTCCTAGATATAAATAGGCAGTTTACTTTTTGACAGCAAGTTATATGCGAGATATACGATGCCCCAGAGTTAGCCTACTGCCATCTCGATCGCCAGGGGGGGGGCTGATAGGAGTTCCAGGGTAAATTTTCCCCCAGTATAATGCTGTTGTATGTCTTTTTTTTTATCTTCTCCTTCTTCTTTTTTCCTTTCCTGGGGTACGGAAAGTTGTTACGAAGGGAAGTTTTTTGCTTCGACATTTGCTAGACAGACGTACGTTTAAGGTTTGACATTATTATGTATATAGGCCCTATACATGATTAAGTAAGGAAGACGCATGATGTGACTGCAGCCTTCCCGGAATAAAACAACGAGAAGTGCAGTTCCAGTATCATGATTTGTTCTACATTCGGGGCCGCAGTGATGAGATATGTTGCCATTGAAAGTGCCGGTATCTCACGAACGGTGTTACCATCTTTCTGTGGCGGAGGTTTTACAGATAAAAAGGGAATCTTTTTTAATAAAAAAATCACCCGCCCTGGACGCACTGGGATGCGTAGTATGGGTGGATTTGTTGCTAAAAGTGCAGACGATGCCATTTTCAATATTAATCTCGCGGATGTTAAAATGACGGCTCCACCGTCAGCAGAGAATAGGACCTTATTTCGTTGACATCCATGGGTTACATGCTGCATGTAAGAATTTAGGATCTCCATGCAAACTCTCAGCTCAGATAATACAAATAATGGGCCCCTGTCGTGGCGATTTGCTTTTGTTTTTTAGGCTGGTAATTTTCGTTTATATGAAAATACTGCATGAAACTAAGCAGTATCGCAGGACAGAATAAAATTGAAATCAAAATGTTGAAGTTCCTTCTTTTTTACATTCAACTAATTTATCTGGGTTCTGAGGATCAAATCACTGGGTGAACTTTTAAAACTTGTCGCTTGCTGAATTTCTTTTTCCTCAAAAAAACTTGCCCGGTCGTTGAAAAAATGCCAATGTTATTATTAAGTATATATATTCATGTATATCCCGAGTCGAGAAAAAAGAATTGCAATTTTCATGCAGTGTCCTTTTAAGGATTTCAGTATTCATGGTCGGCGCGTTCGTGTTATCCTCTCGAACGCCCTTGGTGGGTGTGCACTATTGATGTGCACTATTTGGAAGAGCACCAAGAACCATTTTAAAAAAATACCAAAATCTTAAGGGAAAAGTTATTTCATGGGAAACACAAGTCATGGTTTAATTGGTTAACGATTTACACAGTCTCACCATTTTGGGGGCCAAACAATCTCCCTTTTCCAAAGATACTGTGGGGGGGCACTTTTAATGCTAATGACTAGCCAGAAATTCTCACTTGAATTTAGTGGTATGCACCCACGAGCTCCACTACTTATTCGCGATTCGCGCAGCGCCCTCACCCGATCCAAATTATTGTACTGTCTGAGTAAGGATGGACAGGGACACTGATTTTCTGGGGAAATATCGGTCAATTTCAAGTAAATTAAAAAAGTGAGTACGTTTAAAAGAATACAGTTCTTATTATGGGAATACAAATGTTTTTGTTTTAAGTCAAGATACAACTTTAGTTGTAAGTGATTATTTTTATCATCTTTTTCTCACATTAGCAATTAGCATGGCACGTATGCTCCCTGCTATACATGTACGTGTACATGAGCGATGTTGTGCACGATCGGTCGATATGTGGATTAACCCCACTAGTGTGGCACGGACTCTCACCCCCAACGAGGATGGATCGGGAGTGAGAGTCCGTGCCACACTAGTGGGGCTATATGTGGATGTGCGCGATGGCTCGATCGTTGGGCAGTTGGGCAAGCATTTGGGGCACAGTTGACTGACGTACATGATGCTAGATTGTGCTGGAGTATACTAATAGATAAACTGAATTATGCATTAAGATTGAGCATGGTCTGACAAAGTCTCCTCCAAAATGACCAAGCAACATTCGTTATTGCAACACACACGTGCACAGACCATCCTGTACTCGGGCCAATGTAATCATTTATAATTTTTTCATTGTTTGTGAACTTTTCCAATCTTCCAAGATCCACTCTACGCCTCGCCTAGCGTTTGTTGGGTGCGATACCCTTCCTTCCTCCTCCATAGTCTGACTTCACTTAGAAAGAGACGAGAATTTCTTATCATTTATTCTTTCTTTCTTTTTTTGCACAAAGACGATTTCTGCGGAAGCCAAATGTTGCCGAAGCAAGCGATCAGTTTGGTAAGGACTTGTCACATCCCACATTTAATTTGGTTGTATTCTGTGGCTTCTCTTTGAAACTGAAAGTCACATTAATGTTGTGCAGGCCTGAAGAAAATGGTTGAAATTTGAGTTGATCAAACTAAGGAAGGTAAGATCAAAACCTCACTGACGAAAATACCTTTCAAACATTTCACTTCTTTTTACAAGGTTCACTAGCAAAGACCCTTGAGAATCAGGAATGTTCATCCTATGCAGCCATCTGTAGCCTAGCCAAAGCCAGGTAAGAGATAGACCTAACTCCATCGCTTCCTATCGGAGAAAGTTGAAAATAAGTCAAAAGTCAGTTCTTCTTGTGTGTCACTTTGGGAAGACGTCCATACATGGGCACCATTAATTTGTCCCTCTCTACAGTAAATACTTTAAAATACATCAGCCTACAAAAATGATAAGGCCAAAAGAAACTTCTTCTGCTTCCGGTTTCCCGACCGACCCTAATTTTTTGGCTCAACCCTAAAATGTCTATCAGCAAGTTAGAAAAATAAATGTTAGAAAATTTCCCAAAAAAAATTAAAAAAATAAATCCTGTTGTCTTTTCTGTCTTTACAAATTGGCTCTGAACAACTTTTTTCACATTAAAATATTTGTATGTTGTGTTTTCCTGCTTACATTTGTAACTTTCGAAAAGAAAGTTCTGTTATTTTCACGAGTTCCCTTCGTGTTCCGCTGTAACGGTGGTGAAAACACGTGCACAAAGCTCAGTGCATTAAACTAAAGCAAAGCTACATGTATGCTGGTTCCTGCCACGCCATGCCCATGCAAAGAAAACGAGATGGAAATGTGGCAAGTTGGTGTCGTTACAGGCACGCTATCCTACAGCTGTACGTCGAAAAAACATTGATGTTGCAAGAAGTTAATTCACAGAAATTAGTCTGTTGTCTGTGTGCGTATTTTGTATCTTCACGAGTTAAATTTCAGGTTGTTTTGCTCGTACTTGAAGCGAGCGTGCTTCCGCAAAATTTCTTGCCGCGGCAGGATGTTTATTGCTTGCCCGTTTAAATGCATCATCAATTCTTACCACGCGATACACAGACATTGTTGGCCAATTTGCCGTCGTGATTACCCAACTAGCATTATGCATTGTGATGTAAATTGTCCATTTTCAACTGGGGAAAGTTTTACATAGATTAAGGCAAGTTTTTATCCCATTTTGAGGCAATTTTAGGTAGTTTTCGTCCCCATTTGTGCCATTCAATCAGCACAAAAAATGGACCCCCCCAAAAACAAACGTTTCCGACCTAGCAACACTATTTTTAGAGGCATATACTCGGAAGCAGAATGTTTTTTGGGCCTAACATCCCAGAAAATCAAAGAAAGTCAGGAAAATATTGGAGAAATTTCTTTGAAAGCTCTGGGAAATTTTCAGACCAGTCCGTCCGATATGATGTTCATGGACATAGTCTTTTTCTTTCTGTTTAGGCTGAAATTAAAATCGTATGAAACCTAACAAGCAAAACAGCAAAGAGAATTATGCTGGACTTTGTCTGAGCAGAGCTTTGAAGTTGGGGATTAGCATAGTGGTATTGTCTCCTCCCTTCACCTCTACAACCCAGGGTTCGAATCCCACCCAGGCCAATGTCTTTAATTGAGTTTGAGTTCCCTCCCTTATTCCACGGTTTTCCCCAGAATGTTTGTGTGAGTTTTTCTCTCACCTGTGCAGCTGAACATTTTTTATTGTCTTTTCCCCCATGGCCCAAGGGGGAACAGTTCATTGGCCCCGAGCAATGAGGACTCCTTCGTTGGGAACTGCACTTGGCTGGTTCACCGGCGACTATGAAATGCATGCGTCGCAGTTGCATTCCTGTCAGTGAACATTCGCCAACAACATGCCTCTTTTTGACCGATGGGGGGGGACGCTATTACTCAAGGTGGATAACTGATAGGGCTTTATGCTGGTGAAATAATAGGGATTATTTGGTACAGCTGTCAGAGTCCACAGGCATCATGCCTGACTGTCCCTGAATGCTGTTGGATTAAGAAGGAAACCCGGAAGATGACAAAGAAGTAGGGGCCAACGAGCTGAAAGTCATACCCTTGTGTAAACAGACCTCAATGACAAGCATGACTTCTGCCTTCCTCCCTCAGGTGCGAGCACACCTTATCCAACATGCCGGCTGAGGCGGAAGCGTTAGTCAGCGCCGCACACCACTTCATGCATGCAGAGGAGGGGGACCACGACCTCAAATGCCCCACCTTTGAGGAAAACCTCACCGCTGCCATCAACTGCTACAACCATGCTGTCAGAGTGAGTGTTTCTCCGTAAAGGATTTAGCCTTGTCATGTTGATCTTCCATGTTTCATTCTCTGACCCCATCTACATGTACACTTGTCATTTTGAGGTTTTAGTTTTCTGATTCAGGCGGTCACTTGAATGGCACAAAGTCATGAGAGATGGTAAACGCTACCAGAAATGTGCCGCTGTCTTACCAATGCAACCAGAGACAGACACTAAGGTTTTATAGACCTGTGACATAACGATGCCACGTTTTGTTTACATGTATACTTTCCTTTGTCATTGAGGTGGAACGCGATCCATGCAGAAGTGCAAACATAAACAAAGCGTGATGTCGTTATGTTTTCAATAGTTCTATTGATGAATTAGTTTGTTAGATTGTACTTTGTTGTCCCAAACATTATATCAGTTTGTTAGATTGTACTTTGTTGTCCCAAACATTATATCAGTTTGTTAGATTGTACTTTGTTGTCCCAAACATTATATCAGTTTGTTAGATTGTACTTTGTTGTCCCAAACATTATATCAGTTTGTTAGATTGTACTTTGTTGTCCCAAACATTATATCAGTTTGTTAGATTGTACTTTGTTGTCCCAAACATTATATCAGTTTGTTAGATTGTACTTTGTTGTCCCAAACATTATATCAGTTTGTTAGATTGTACTTTGTTGTCCCAAACATTATATCAGTTTGTTAGATTGTACTTTGTTGTCCCAAACATTATATCAGTTTGTTAGATTGTACTTTGTTGTCCCAAACATTATATCAGTTTGTTAGATTGTACTTTGTTGTCCCAAACATTATATCAGTTTGTTAGATTGTACTTTGTTGTCCCAAACATTATATCAGTTTGTTAGATTGTACTTTGTTGTCCCAAACATTATATCAGTTTGTTAGATTGTACTTTGTTGTCCCAAACATTATATCAGTTTGTTAGATTGTACTTTGTTGTCCCAAACATTATATCAGTTTGTTAGATTGTACTTTGTTGTCCCAAACATTATATCAGTTTGTTAGATTGTACTTTGTTGTCCCAAACATTATATCAGTTTGTTAGATTGTACTTTGTTGTCCCAAACATTATATCAGTTTGTTAGATTGTACTTTGTTGTCCCAAACATTATATCAGTTTGTTAGATTGTACTTTGTTGTCCCAAACATTATATCAGTTTGTTAGATTGTACTTTGTTGTCCCAAACATTATATCAGTTTGTTAGATTGTACTTTGTTGTCCCAAACATTATATCAGTTTGTTAGATTGTACTTTGTTGTCCCAAACATTATATCAGTTTGTTAGATTGTACTTTGTTGTCCCAAACATTATATCAGTTTGTTAGATTGTACTTTGTTGTCCCAAACATTATATCAGTTTGTTAGATTGTACTTTGTTGTCCCAAACATTATATCAGTTTGTTAGATTGTACTTTGTTGTCCCAAACATTATATCAGTTTGTTAGATTGTACTTTGTTGTCCCAAACATTATATCAGTTTGATTCAACTTGCTTCATTCTTGTCTCCCTTCCCGATTCTTAGATTGTTCCTAATTTTACCTTTCTGCCTGTCATGTACTAGGTCAAACTTTTGTTCTCCTGTGATCAAGATGTTGTACACCTTGTAAGTACTGTCAATCTTAAATCATTACAGTTTGCATTTCTGCTCAACAGGTGTACATAGAGATGAAGCAACCAGCATTAGCAGCGTCTCTGTCACTACAACTCGCAGAGTCAATGAGAGTAAGTACGCTTTAGGACACTCAGAATGGGATAAAGTTTCAGAGGCACCTCACCCTGCCTGTGCCTTCGTGGGCTTGGAAAGGTGTTCCTGGAGGGACAACGATTCAGGGGCACTTCACCCTGCCTGTGCCTTCGTGGGCTTGGAAGGGTGTTCCTGGAGGGACAGAGATTCAGGGGCACCTCACCCTGCCTGTGCCCTCGTGGGCTTGGAAGGGTGTTCCTGGAGGGACAACGATTCAGGGGCACTTCACCCTGCCTGTGCCTTCGTGAGCTTGGAAGGGTGTTCCTGGAGGGACAACGATTCAGGGGCACTTCACCCTGCCTGTGCCTTCGTGGGCTTGGAAGGGTGTTCCTGGAGGGACAGAGATTCAGGGGCACCTCACCCTGCCTGTGCCCTCGTGGGCTTGGAAAGGTGTTCCTGGAGGGACAAAGATTCAGGGGCACTTCACCCTGCCTGTGCCCTCTTGGGCTTGGAAAGGTGTTCCTGGAGGGACAATGATTCAGGGGCACTTCACCCTGCCTGTGCCTTCTTGGACGTGGAAAAGTACTCCTACTGAACATTTGGAAGTACCATTCAAATGTAGAATGCATAGCCATACCCTCGTCATGTGACGTTTTTGTGCAATTATCATGCCACATGTAGGTTCATGGTAGGGTCACAAGAAAGTGATTGTGATGTTCAGTCGCATGCAATTCTTATGTTTTTTCTCCTTTGCAGAAATTAGAGAAGCCAGTCGAAGCAATGGGACATTACCAGCGGGCAGCCGATTTACAGTATCAGGTAAGCAACAACCCTTCTCCTGTCCATACCCTCTGTCAGATATCAACTGTGAAATGACAGAATTCAGTGAAACTTTGCATGTGTTGTTTCAAAGACATCCCGTGTCCAGTAAACCTGCGTAATTTCAGCTTAATCCAAGTAAGTGTTCTTTTATTTACGGTCATTGATAGTTCACATTACCTCTTGTAGTTTTCTAGACTTCTGTGTTGACAATCTATCACACTAGTATTAACTTTGATGAGACTAGTTTTAATAAAAACACAAACTGGGGAAAGAAAACTAAATAAAAGCTCGAACGGGAAATAAAAGAGTGATGGTAGCACTGGAAAATGTCAGTTTTGTTAGAAAAGTATAAGCATAACTGGCTAAGCAAATACTTTATAAGCTGACACCTGCTTTTACAAACATTATCAAGAAATGAACAGCAGTGCCAAGTAATTAAAGTGATAAGCTTCGTTGAGATTACCGTCGTCAAAGTCTGAATTTAAATACCATGTGTGCCTAAAATGGCTCAATTTCACCAGAGATGGTTAGCTGTTTTTTTTCGTTTCACAGAGTCCTTTGGACTGTCTTCATTCGTTGGGTAAAGTGTCTTCCTGCAAGATTGAAACAGGTCAGAGACTTTTTTGACTAAAATACAGTATGAACTATTCACAGATCAAAATTATATTCTTATTGTGATATACGTAAAGACCTATCCAAGGACTGTTTTTCTTTTCCACTGAATAGTATTTTGTCAAGATCTTGCGGGTTAGATGTCAGAAGTTAGTCAGGTCCTTTCAGATTACCTTTTGATGTCAGAATTCTTTTTTTTTCCTTCAACATTTTGCCTGTTAGAATAATTAGACCTAGACCCATTCACAGAAGACATCTGGCCACAACAAAGATAACGGTTATGATATGCCCCCACATTTGCTGAAACTTAAGATAGTACTGTCCAGGATCACTGTAAATGGTAAACGGAATTCATCTGGGCTTTCCTTGTTGATTTCAGGGGATTTTGATGGTGCCCTCAGCGTCTTGACCGAGATGGAGTACTTGGCCCAGGAGAGGGGGGTGATCAGCCAGGGAGCCAAGCCCATCGGGGCCTTTTCAGATATCTTGGCTAACTGCCAAGTGTCCCGAGTGCTGCTGCTTATGTTGCTGCAGGTGGGCAGGATACTGCAGTCGCTGCACGCGTTCCGACATTGTTACTGGAGCCACTTTCGTAATGCTGAAGTCTGCTAAACATGGAATAAAAATCACGCTTAGCAGAATCAATGTACTTGCCAAAGTGCCATACAAGGGAAATATCTCAACTGGTTTTTTGTTTAGTTTTGCTTGACACAAAGTAATATTATCTGCTTGGCAACTCGGTGAAATTGAGCCTGGTTTGGTTTCCATTGGGGCGGATCCTTAACACAAACCTTCCCAAGTGACGCTGCGTACATTGGCCATCACGGGATAAATATTGGCCTGCCGACAAGGGAAAGGGTGATACAGAAGTACCCCACTTCCTCCCTCCTTCTCTCTCTTCCCCCCATCCCCAGGGGAATAGAAATGCACATCGTACAAGATGATTGAGAAAGCATGGTTTGAATTTTTTGTTTTACCTCTTGTAGCCCACACCACAGCGCATCAGACCAGAACATGCGCAGACATTAGAGAGGTATGCATGGGAGTCAACCGAGGAGAGTAGCTTAGGTGAGAAATGGATTACTTATAAATGCCCATATTTAAGCATGTTGAAAGAGGTGGTCTACATGTGGTTTAAACCTATACCATTCCGTATTGGTCTGTCTTCCTTGTGTGGATCAGTCTTCAAAGTTTGATCCAGTTTATCTGAAATACTCTCACAAAAATTCAAAGAAAGGGTGGTTTGTTTTATTTTGCTGTTCCGGTTTCCATGTAAATGCCAGTTTAAAGTCACGCCCATCTCAAGACTTTACCTCACAGACTCCACTTTCTTAGTACAAGATGGCGAGCAGGGTCATTGTTATCTAGTTGCAGCAGAAAGGTCTTAATCTTTGTTGTTATAAGCTCAGGCTTCATGGGTATAGCAGTAGTGATGTTTAAATTATGTCTGACTGGTGTTTCCCTTTTCTACCTGCTGGGGAGTCCTTGTGCGTGAATCTAGTGAGAAGGCATCATTTTGTATGATGTATATTTCAACATCAGCCGGAAAAAAGAACCACAAAATACCTTTTTGTCAAATATCGTTCATGGCTTTATAGTACGATCAAATGATATCTTGAACAACTGTCTTTTATTTCTTTTCAGTTGTTGAATGTTTGAGTGAGGAGCTCTTCCTTCTAATGCAGTCCATGGTGGTGAGTTTATTCAATTTTAGTCAAGATTACCAATTAAAATTATTCTGTCATTTCATATATACATGTAATGGAGGTGTCAATAGAAAGTGCGTAACCAAAAAAAAACACAAGGATGACAAGGATAGTTCTTATTTTCCCATGGAATGAAAAATGCCGAGAACTGTTAGTTGTTGCGACAATGAATCGCTGTCTTCATTTGCAATTTTTAAAAAATGGACCAGTTTCCGAGTTTTTCAGTGGGAAACTGGAATTTTTGTTCTCTTCCATTGAATTTGAATTTTGATATCTTGACTTTGACAGATGGCTTGCCAGTCCAGGGATATCAACTCATTACAAGCCCTTCAGGCTGATCTCTGGTAAGCTCGGTTGTTGGTCAGTCTGTGCATTTGTTTGGATGTTTGAAATGACCTTGTGTGCATCTTTCTATTTATTTGATGTCAAGCTTCTGTATTAACCCCTACCAGCCGGGGACTCCGGGATCGGAGCCGTATGGTTTATATGTGTGGCCGGGGTCTCCGAACTCGGACAAAGGAAACAAGGCCCTGTAACAAAAGACCGTACTCCGAACAAAAGACCAGGCTGCTGGGCATGACCGGCATTTTTCACTCTCAAAAGTGGTGATAATCCAGCGTTATTTTGAAACCTTATACCAGGGTTTGGGGTATTTAGAGCAAGCGGATTACCACCGGGGACAAAATTTCTCCACCACCGCAGCGATGAGCCACACAGCACCGCTGCATGCTAATCTGGCCCCTATTGAAAAGAGGTCAGCAGTGCACTGAGCCAGGTTCGTGAACAAAAGACAGCTGTATAACACCGCACAATCTGGGCTCTGTTTACAAGGCTGCAGGCCTGGCTGAAATATTCCGGTGTCAATGAAGTCACCTGTCAACTTAGAGTAGTGCCTGAAGATTACTCCGTGCGGCTATAAACGACTGTTAAATGGAATGATGAATTGTTGAAGGATTTTGAAAACGGAAAAAATGATAGTCATGCCGGCCCAGCATCCTCAACATTGAAAAATGCCCCGGTCCGAAGTGGTTAAAGGCCTGAAGATATTTATCAATGGAGACATAAGATTTGTTTATTGCTCGAGAGAAGAAGTTTTTAAACTGTTGCTATCTACTTTTCAGCATTGCGTTTCTGTATTGCATCCTTATAAACACCAGACATGTAGCTTCCTACTTCTGTGAATGTACATGTCGGTATCCATTTGATGCAACATTTTTGTTAGGAGTAGGGGAGGAATCTGCTAATTTTAACAAATCTTCAAGGGATGTAGGAGAAAATAATTCATGAAGTTGATCAGAGGTTGTGTTACGTTGTGATGATATTGACACCGAGTCTGAATTGATTCAAATCAATAAATGTGCAGTCTTGCCTGAGGGTTTATATGCACCTGAGCAGAATACAGTCGACTTCCATTTTCCCTGTTTTGCCAACAGTAATCATCAGTTTTTTCGTACCTATAGTGCTTTCAGCCTTTGCTCTTTATTTCTGCCCAAGTTGTCTGGAACATTTTCACTTGGGGTGACTGTATTCACAATAGCAGTCGCGGTGTGACGAAACCTAGTGTATCAAGAAGTTAGACCAAGACGATTTGCTGCATGATTGGCTTTGGAAAGGCCTAGAATATTCTGAGTGACTTGCAATCACTTGCACTGTGTCACCACTTCAAGCCCATTATAACTGTTATGTAATAGGTCAGTTTGTACCCACTGCATTAAGGTTTTTGAGCCAGCACAGGGAAGGCAAAGGAGCAGGAACTGTACATGCACCATTGGTGTAGTATTTTGTTCAAAATATGTACTACATGTATAATGCAAAGCCTAATTTGCATATTTTGGTATTAAGTCTAATCCGTGTGAGTTTTATCCAGATCATTCCTGTGTTAGGGGAATTTCTCTTTGAATTAAAATCTACAATGTTTGCATTTGTACTTTTACAGGAAGCATCTGACATCAGAGCAGAACCATCTTCTTCATCTTGTCATTAATAAACTCTCCCACGCTGACCAAGAGACTACATACGAGTAACTGTCATGGATGGGAATGGTGCCCTGAAATCTGCCATCTAGTGACAGGGAATTGCCACCTGCTTCTTGAAAGGAGTCTCTTGGAACAAAAATGAACTCTTGAAGTGAATTGAGCCACGTCTGAATGAAGGCTGCGTTGAAGGGTTGCGGCTGCTCATCGTAATGCTCCAATGGCAAGAGCTGAAGTCACAGCCACAGAATATCCGGTTTGGAGACAGCCTCACAGAAATTTTTAAAAAAAGCAGCATGATATGAAACCCTCCTTGATGCATCAAGGAAGTCACTTTATTGTATTGTAGCCCAAAGCAGACTTCAGTAGATGGCAAACACACTGAAACAAACCAAGAAAAGGGCAAAACAGCACAATTCTCCACGGGTTACTTTGGACGACAGTTAGATAGGATGTATAAAACACACCTCAAAAATGCACAAATATTAATATAACTAATCCAGATTTTGAGCCCTGTCTATTTTTAGTTTTATCGGAGAGCTTAGTCGAAAACAAGTATGATTTTCACTGGCTGAATTCTTCTAGTTTAGAAAAGCGGCGTTTTCACAAGAGCACTGTATAACTCATAACACCAAACGCCTGCCCTATCAAACTACCAACTTTCGTTGTTCCAGCATTTTCTGTTAAAAAATAAAATCAGGGGCCGCTGCTAGTGTTTCTCTTTCACTTCCTGGCATTGAAAATGCAGAATGTAATAGAACAAAACAGGTCAATAGGTGACATGAAAGCAGAAACTATTCAAGTCACAATCAATGGCAAAGACAGCTTCCTTCACGTCATTTGGCTGTTAAGTTTAGATTTCTGTTTGTTGAGAATACATGCGATCAGTTTCGTGTGGCCCCAGTGTTTGCTGACGCAAGATTTTAGAAAATTGGATTAGAAATGAATACGCCTTTGGTCCTTCACAGCCAAATAAGGTAATTTTGATTCTTGATGTATTCACATGAGCAGACACTGTTTATGCAAATGAATGCAGAAAAGTAACCAATCAAATACAGAAGGATCTATGGCTTCAGAACGGTATGCATTTGTGGCAGTGGTGCCCTTCATGCACTTTGCACTAGGCCATCTGGAAGTGTGCAAAGTGAGGAAGCAGTGTTATATTCAACATAAAGGGAAAACCGGCATCCACTTGATGTCGGCAGATTTTTAATCTGGATCTTTGTGCAGATGAACACCCAAAACACCCGTCTGAAATTATCTCTAGTGGAAAACTTGCAGAAGGGAAAAAAGTGGAAAGGAATGGTCATTCTTGAACGATCAGCCGTCCAGTTTTTCTGTTCATAGTAATTATTGCATCAGACTGGCAAATACAAACAAATGTTAGTAAGTCAAAACAAGTCAGAAAACACATGCCTCCCTTTGAACTGGTTTGAAATTAACCGATTGGTTTGGTTTTGCTCAGGCAATCCAATGGGATGAGTCGGAATTAAGTCCTGACTTCAATACCTCTTCACTAGATGCCAACAAACCTTGAAAATCAGTCATGGGCCCTCTTTGGCTCAACTTGCAGACCTATCAAAAGGGGGACTAATCCCACACAATGGTACCATAAACTTCATGCAAATTCAGAACTCACCAAGGAAAGTGAAGAAACTGCGACAGGGTAGTATGTGTTCCCAACATTGAGTCCGGTACTGTAACACACTTTCGCCAGATGCAAGTTTTGGTTTCATTTTAACCAATGTATGAGTGCAGTATACGTGTTTGAAAAGCATTTCCATAACTTCTGGAGTCAGTCAACGTGCAGAATGCAAATAGGCATATACACTACTCTCAGCACACAGTTCAGCCATGTCTTCCGAGCTGTATGTTCTGCTATGCTCAAATTCGGTATTTGTTCTCGATGAATGCAATGGAACAGTCATAAAAGATGATGCAGATATCTCACAAGCTATGGACGACTACCATAACAAACAGGAAATCAACATCATCATAAAGGATGAGGCTGCCCGGTGCGTGGCACCAGTCGGCCTCTTGTTGAATTTGGTTTTCCTGTTTGTTGTGGCACGTGTCCCGTCCATGCGCTCCGTTGTCAATGTCTACTTGGGCAATTTAGCAGTGGCAGATGGCGTATTTCTCGTGGGGGTGCTCATTTCAAGATCATGGCCTGATGGTAGCTCAGTGTTCAGAGCAGTTCGAGGGTGCATTTGTGCTTCCAGCAATGTGGCATCTTACTTTATTGTAATGGCCCTAGCTGTTGAGAGATTCTATGCTGTGTGCCGTCCATTGACAGTGAGAGCTGAATCCAGCAAAGGGTTAGCTGTTAAAAGACTGGCTCCAGTATGGATTATTGCCATCATCACAGGAAGTGCATTGGATTTGACATGGCGTTTGGAAGGCCAAACAGTAACGCTGAACATTGTTTCATTTCTGCTCTTATTCATGTACATGGCTGGCTTAATCACTGTTACTTCCCTTTACACTTCCATTGTCAAGAAACTGCGACAAACACCAAGGATGACATCAACTGCTGATGAACAACAGCGGCTGCGGAGAGTAGTCTTCATGGTCATCGTAAATACTGCTGTGTTTTTCCTCCTGAATGTCTCAACCATTGCAACTCTTCTAGCACTGATCATTTTGAACAACCCAGATGTTTGGTGGGACCTCAAAGCCTTACAATCACTAGAAGATTTGGAAATGGTTAGGTTCATCTTGCACCTGATCAACTGTTCAGTTGATCCCCTGGTTTACAGCGGCATGAACCCAGATTACAGGGCAGCCTTGGTGGAGGCATTTTCATGCCTCTGCCCCAAGTGCACTTGTAACTGGCATCTTCAAGAGACCCCAAAGCAGCCAAGGGAGAAGGATGAAATCCAAGAACAAAATTCCTCAGAAGAAATAGGACAGCCGGTTGAATTGCAAGAGATTGTCCCCAGCCAAGATACAGTTCAAGAGACAGCAGAACCAAAAGAAATGCAGGGGTGAAGATAGCCCACTACATCCAGCCACAGTACAGGTTGATCTGCAAGAAATCCACCGAGGTCAAAGTGAATTAATGCCCAGTGGGCTCTCTGTGTTACCAGACAGGGTGTTTGTTACCTAGTAACATCATCCAACTAAACTGTATCAAATCGGATATGACCCCATTGACTGCTACTGTGCATGCATCTATACACACCTGGTGCATTTTTTATTGCTGATAAGTTCTGAGCCGATTTGCTTCTGTACTGATAATGTCTTGCGTTATGAACAACCAGGATGTGTTGACCTGACAGAAAAACCGTTACTACGGAGGCACCACATTTGAGCATGGGTCGTTCAAATGACATGACTCTTTTGCCTAAATGGATACCTTTAAGTAAAAGGCATTGAATGTTGAGGTGCATGAGTGTAATGCATCAAAGTGATGTTGCTTCCTTAAATTAAAGGCAAGTTCAGGCGGCAATTATAGTTCAACCAGTAGCCAATTTCTTTTTAACTGCGCAGGCGTAATTTAGTTACAATTTAGTTTAAATCTCATTATTCACATTTCAACATTGGCTGCGATTCTCGCAGCATGCATAGTTATTGAAATCTCGTAGTTATTTTCATGTGAATGGTTCCCTCTGTAATGACAAATGAAATCTGGTGTTGATAACCATACCCCTGGGCTTGGTTCCAAATGGTCGATTAGTTAATTCAAAAAATCCATCATTCAAGCAGCGTTAGTCAAGCTTTAGTTTTAGTTAACCATAGTCATCGCTCGAACTTGCCCTGATCTGTAGAATTAGAATTTAGAATTTTACCAAATCTCTGTGAAATTTCTTGATTGGAGTTTCTCATATTTTGCAGATATAATAGGTATATAAAGATCTGCAGCATGAATAAATTTTTTCAGCAGACTGTCTCCATAAAACAGTTTTCCGTAAAGAACATGAACATGATTTTTTGTTTTAAGTTACACTGAGCACTCATGTGAAAGTGTCAAATTTATCCAGTGTAAACCGTAGCAGGCCTACTTGAATTTGTATGGCCAAAGGAAACCAAGTCAGTGTAAATGAACACAGAAGTCAGAAAAATGAATTACATGGCACAAGTAATTTCCAGTTGACCTACAGTTTACCTGAATAATTTTGCAACTCAACCTTTGAAGAACCATGGAAATACCTTGTCTGGATATTTTATTCTCACAATGTTCTGTGTGAACTATTTTCTGTTTGTATACTGGTCATGTTTACTACTTAACACAAAAAGGGTATTTACAAGAACTGTGTAAACTACATAACTCACACTCCATGTTTATTATCGATGAGGAAATTCCAGATACTCGATTTGTCCATAATGTGCAACTGGTTGCTAGTCTTATTTCCAGGAGTCAGCCCACTTCGATTAATGGCTGGAAGTTCATGTACTTCTTGCCATATTTCAATGAGCCACGCAGTAATATTGGAACTATGTCAATATGTTGCCATTGACTTACTCATTAAATTACTTTTTAATTTAGAATTCATGATTTCTGAAGCACACAAAGAGAGCCTGTACAACAAACAATGATATTTACAAGTCAGTGTTGTATGATTGTTTTAAAAAATTATCTGTACAAAATTTGTGTAAAGACACCAATTTATCAAGGTACACATAATGCATTAGATTTAAAATAAATTTATTTTAAAGAGATCTGAGTTTCTGAGGACATCCCTCCATTGTGTGGCATTCTCAGTGTAGAAGGGGCCAGAATGTCTTTGCCACATGGGAAAATTCTGACTGGAGGGTGGATTTTCGACATGCATAACTAACAGTGAATTAAATGCAAGTTACCAGAGAAATGGCGCATCTCAACGACTGGTGGGCTTTTTTTTCTTAAATAAGTACATGTAATGAAGGTTGTAGACAGCATGGGAATTGACAAAAGGAGAATGTTATGAAATGGTAATGAAAAAATAATGGTAAGAATTGTGCCAAAAGAAAATTTATTTATATGCATCAGAAGATCTCTTTCCCAGACCATATGTGACCCACTCTGTTAAAATGAGTCTTAAGTTGCCAGAGCCTTGTTGGAATAAAAAGTCCTTTAGAATAATTTTGCACAGTGTAAATCAATAGAAACCCACAGCATTTTCACCATGGAGTATCCACTTTTATCGGGATGCCAAACTGAATGATACATCCAAACAAACACTCAAGTTATTCTTTCCAATACAAATGAAAACTCAAAAAGTGGATCTGGCGACATATGACTCATTTTCACAGAGCGGGTCACATATTCAGTTTTGGGCCCGTTACTGTTATTTTATCTTCTATTTATTTAAAACAAAAACATTAAATTCAACGTTAACAATTGTAGCAGATGTTTCCATGAATACAAACCTTTGATTACAATTTTAAATATCATTTGATTCACACAATATTGTTATAATGCAAACTGCAACTCCAAACATTTCAGCCAACAATTTGGGGGAAACAAATTTATGGCAGACAAACACGGACACTCCACTTATCAACTTGCATACATATAATTATGCAGTACAGTAATTTAAAGTGAAAGCACTATACAAATTGGAGACAACTCAACAGACGTAAAGAAACCAAATGCACAAAAATCAATTTACATTAGGGCAAGACATCTTGGAAAAACTGTCACGGAGTAACCATTTCACTTTTGAAATATCCAATTACACAGCATTTGTGGCACGTGATTGTTCACACTCATAATCTTACACCATCATCAAGGTCGTGCTTTCTGTGCATCTAGCCATGCGGTTGCTGACATTCTAGTCACGTGTGAATACACCACGAGCAGCCTTTTTGTATTTCCGGTACAGGATGTCAATCAAGGCGACTTGGTTTTCTGTATGTTTTCACTGTGAGCTTTCTGTTAGTGTGAAGGAAGCAAATATACAATTGGAAGGCATAAATAATAGCCACTGGATATTCCAATTATAATATTGTAATTCTTACATTGACGGTCATCAAGGATGTCCGGATGAAAAAGTGAGACCTTCTAACACCTTTCCACCTCTGATTTACCTCAGTTCAATCCCCACCCGGTACCCAGGGACAAAGTAGGGGCCTTTTCCTGTCCACTCCGAGCAGGAACAAAAGAGGGCGTGTTTTTAAGTGAAATTGACGGTCCTTTGGAACGAACTCACGGCATAGTTTACGTGCGATTAACACTGAGCACGCTGAGTACACTTAATGAATTTGTTCTGGAATGTATGGTTCTTTGCGGGCACGCCGAACACGTGCAATAACCCGGTTGGAAACCTTCATACCATTCTTTCTTTCTTTTTATACCGGTGAGGGTGCACTTCAACTCGGGGTTGACAGGGAAGTGCAAGGCGGGCATCAGTATCCTTGACTACAAGGGCCTTTCTTGCCATGTGATCACAGATAACTTCAATTTTTTGTTTGGGGCAATATCAATTACTGCATTGTGCAGACAGGCAACTAGGAGGCATAGCAGACATTATTGGGGGAAGAGACCTGTCCCCTGACCTCTAGTGTATCACCATCCTTGAGCTCTAACACTGTAGGTGCACATGCAAATTGGGTTTTTTGGATAAGTAGGGGTTTTTCCCGCCGCATTAACTCTAAGGATATCTTCTCGTACTCAAGATTACTCTTTCTCTTGGAACTGTAAAAATCACACTTACTGCAAACTTGGAGGTAAAAACAGAGAAGATTCCAAAGAATGCATCACTCTCGGTGGTAGCAGGCTCCTCACCAAAGTACTGCGCTGTCTTCTTGAACTCTTCCTCAGCCTTGGCATGCAGGCTCTCGATGACTTCAAGGCGATCTCTCGCTTCATCTGTGAAATTCTGTTTATGTGATTCGGTTACGGAAATATCAATCTCGGAATGTCTGTGGGGAGACGACGAAGATTTGGGGGGGTCAGAAAGGAATGGCCCCAGTGCTTTTACACTACGAACTCTAGAGTGACTTTTTTTTAAAACAGGATACATCCATGACTTCCATGAATCTGTCATCAGGGAGTCGCGTCATGTCCCCAGGTTCCAGCTTGTCAATATCCAGCACCAGATCCTGTCAAAAATGAAAATGGCCCAGATCAATCAGATTAAAGATACTTGTTTGAAAAAAAACTAATCATGAAAATGATGAAACGTTGGTATCATGCATGAAAGAAATGTGCATTTATACAGCTCAGCACTTTTCAAGAACACTGTGGAGAAGAACACTTACCTCAAACCTGAGACCCTCTGCTTACTGGCACAGAAATCTTAACCACATAAGCAAGCCTGTGGGAATCACCTGGCCAGTTCAAATCCAAAATGGCAGCACATGCGAGAATCAAATTTTCAAAACTGTCCACCCACGGTGGTTGATCCCCTGCTCCATTCCACATTGAAAACCAAGACATACCAAAATCTTACCTCAAGTTTATTTTCGACCTCCTTGAGTTCGTCATTCACCATTTTCAGTGACACTTTATTTGCCTTGGGCACCATAGGCAGCTCATCTCCAAAGGTTACGACCTCTGGCACATTGGTATGCACAGCCTTAGCAACAACGTGGAGGAACGTGGATTTATTATCTGCTGTTTTGGTTGTGTCCAGCTACATAAAATGGGAGAAACACAGGTCTATGTCAATGATTTTCAAAACATAAAGTTGATTGCATAATTTTTCTTTATTTTTGAATGCAGGATGTAACAGAAAAAAATCAGTCTACTTCAAAAGGTTAAATTCTTTAATCTTAACACTAGGCTTCCTTTTGAAAAACTTTAAACATCTGATTTTTATCCACGATTCTGAAATTTTTGAGTTTTATGGTTTCCAACAGGTAAACGCCAAAGTAGACAATTACGTTACTGCAATAAAAAATAAGCAGTTGTCAACTTCAGTTATGGTTAAATGATGACCTTGACCAATCAGACTACAGTAGTTTGAGTTGTAGTTTTATCAGTATAATAGTAGACCTCCGAAATTTTTTGGGTAGTAACAATACAGCCTGGTGTCCTGTGGATTCTTCCCTGGGTTTACCTCAGTCAGGAAGGTGATTCTGAAGCCTGTTGCTCCAGCAACTCGCTGGTTACCTTTGTTCATGTAGTTTCCCATGGCCAGCACCAGCTAGAGAAACAAGGCACAGAATGTGAATCGGTCATGGATCCGGCATCCAGAGAAATGGGGGAACGCATTCAGCCGTTTGGAAAGAGGAAGTGGAGGTGGATTTGGGGTGAAATTGGAACAAAGAGGTGAGACTTTTTTGTCATCTGAGCCAAAATTTCGGACTTTCAAATAATTTGAATAAGTGGTTGAGAACAAAGCGAAGGACAAGTACATCCCATCAACATCTCTACACCAAACAAGAACGGGGGGTGGGAACAGATGTCCTCTTTTGGACCTACTAAAGTGAATCACCGTACTTGAAATTCTACCAATACAAAATTTGTCAGTACCAAATATATGCAACTTTGTGAAATAATCAAATGTTATAACATCCCACTCCTTATAATCTACTACATTACCTCCAGGACTTTGGCCAGTTTCTGACTGCCGCGTAGCTCAATGGCGGCCTGCTCAATCACCTTCAGCAATTTGGATATCTCCTCCAACTTCTCATCAAAGTTGGACTTGAACAGCAGGCTCTCTATGCGTAGCTTGTACCCTGGTATCTGGCTCATCTGAGAGACACAAAGAGAAGGCTGGTTCACGATGAAGCAGAGTGAAATACCAGAATGGCTGTTTTTTCCATATTTTCAATTTTTGCAACATGCTTATTGATCGATCGGTGACCTGTCAATTCAGGTTTCCTGTTTCCATCGTTGACAGGAAAATGCAATCCATGGAGTGGCCCATGGCCACGCATCACAGAAACTGCATAAGTTCTTAGTTCCTAAATCATGCCAAACTAAAGTTGACATAGACAAAGGTTGATAAGGAAACACCGACTGCCAAAATGGTCAGCTTTGGTGCTGTATTTGGGGGGGAACAAATACCCTGCATCAGTTATTCTGTTTAGGTTCACACCACAAACAAATGAATTATCTTAGGCTAGAAACAGGCATCCAGTGCATTGCATTTCTTCTCTCCTTTCTTGTAACAAAGGTGCAGATTCAGCAGGTCAATAAATTTTACGTTTGGCGCATTGCGAATGGTAGAGATGGAAGTTTGTTTGTCCCCTGCCAGGTTTTTTTATAAAGAGGAGCTGTAACTGGACAAGACATTGTACCTCGTAGGCAAACTTGTCGGGTAACGTCAGCTGGGAGACTCTGTTGCTGTACTTCTTCAGCTTCTCAATCTGGGAATGTTTGAGAAACGTCAAAATCACATCAAGCTCATTTGAAGGGTTTGAACCTGAAAGTGGCAGCAAAAGTAGTAAGCCAAGTTGATGGCAACTCGGTTGCCTTTTTGGGTTTAGTTGACAGCATACCTCTGTGGAGTCTGGTGCATACAGCGACAGCTGCTGTAGGTGTGATGTGGAGATCCTGTCTGTCTTCATCTGCAGAATGTCCGCCTTGATGTCATCAATGGACAACCGTAAGTGGCCTAGGAGGAGCGCTGGTTTACAAAGGAAAAAAAAAGCAGTTGGAAACAGTTGGTGCGATCATGTTAAAGACACCTATTTGTTCTATAGAAGTTCAAAAGAATCTGGAGGCTATCAGTGTTAAATTTTACATAATTTAGGAGTAACAGAAGCCATGCAGGGGGGCTAGGGGCACTTGCCCACTGACAACATTTGAAAAAAAGATTAAAGGGGTAAAAAGAAAAAGGGGAAGAAACAAAAAGAGAAAAAGATGAAAAGGAAAGGGGGAAAGGGGATAAAGATCACCAGTTTACTTGAAAACATCTCAGAATTTACACTTCTGTCTTCAGAAAGAACTTCAGAATGATCATGACTGCAGGGCGATGTATGTTTGTTCAAATGAGCAAAAGGCCTTTTTAGAATCCAAAGGAATTACCTGTGTTGTGGGCCTTTTTGTGGTTTATGACTGCAATTTGTGGTTTCTTGTCCCTGGGAGAAGCTGTAAAGAAAAGTAAAAATTTACTATTAAAAGCCAAAGCAAAAGTACTTGACATATTTGACAAGAAAATAAGTGATGAAATTGAAAAGTTTGAAGTCTCTTCCATGCTTCAGAGTGACACTGACTTGTTGGTTAAAATTAATTTCTCTTTTAATATAAACATTGACACAATAATGCAGAGATGTGTAGTCTGTTTCATGTATAAAATGTAAGCTTCAACGCTAGTATCACTGAGCCTCGCTTTTCGCACATCATGAAATACATATGACTTGGCAGCCAGGCATTGTATTCTTCACAGTGCTTTGGGCTCAGGGGTGAAAAATAGAGACCTTACTTTTATTTTTGTTTTTGACGCTGAATTTTTCTTCCAGCTCCAGGCGCTTGATGACATCCGATAAATAGTCCTCTCCTTCACCAATCTAATAAACAAAAGCACTTGGGGCATTCAGGAAAATGTCAAGTCTTGTGAATAGTACCTTAGTTTGTCAGAATTATTTACAAATACGCGGTATTTCTCACACTCTTGACAAGACGTTGCATCTTAGCTTGTTGAATACAGGTATGAATGTATAAAGCAGCCTCTGACTGAAAAAATATGCAAGAAATTTCAAAGTAATATTGGGGTTATTTGAAAATCTCACACCCCAATCCACGACCAAGTTCACATGATCTCGTGGCAGGCTTGCTCCAATTCATTTTAGGTTTCAGCTAACAAGCCTAGCCACCTGTAAACAGATGTCATGAGTGAACTTTGACTATATACATGCAGATAACACCCCGATGATAAGTTTATGTTAACAGAATATAATGTGCAGTCATTTCATGGCTCAGGTTGAGCATGGATGAAAGGCATTATCCTGGGTACCGACTGGAATTGTGACAATTCTTAAGTGGGACACATGAAAACTGTGTAAAAGAAGGTCGCCAACACACTCGGAGCCAAACGTACATGTAAGTAAAGCGTGCTGACACTTGAGCTGTTGCTTACGTACCCCACTCCATACAGTATTCTCTGTAGCCTGTAGCTTTTCCCAGTTTAACCGCTTGACCGCCATCTTGCCCGGCTGCCACGATGAGCTGTTATTATTGACCTCTGGCAAAGGCGGGGCCGGGGGTGGCAACGGGGGCGGGGGTGGTGGGGGAGGGGGCGGTGGAGAACTGGGCCGCTGCAGCTGTCGCTGTCGGGATGCGCTACTGTGGACGGAGGCATGGGAACTGGAATGCTGGGACGAGAGGGAGTAGTGGCTGCTGGCATGGGATATGAAGCTGCCCAGTGGGGAAACCGGCCGGCCGTTGACAGGAGTGGAGCTCACAGGGTGGGGACTGGGCCTGAGCTGCTCACCACCGTCCCCTGATGCTGGTGGGACACCTCGGCCGTTGACAAGAAATGAAGTGTTATTGTTGGTATTGAATCCCGGATGGGTGGTGGAGTGTGTCTGAATAGCAGAGCTCTGTATGGACACCGAGTCTTCATCCGAAAGCATGCTTGTAACAACTGTGAACAAAAATGCAAGTTCTTTCAGTGTGTAAATACACAGTTTCTTCCATGACCTGTAAATGCATGGCAAATTAACAGCACTCTACATCAATGATGTGAGCAATTTTTTAGGTGGATGAATTTTAATAAAACAAGCAATTGATGTTATTTTGATATCTTTACAATGCAGGCATGGAACTATTTGTTTCCAAGATAAACAATTACACTCATCAATAAAACAACTTGAAAATGTTAAAAACAGTCATGCAGGCATGCACATAAACAATGATTTATGGATAACAGAAAATGACATGATAAATTAATTGGCCATATTAACCAAACAATTTCCCTTGTACAGGTAAAGGCACATGGTTCAGAACTAGAAACTCATGCAGCTACAAATGCATGCTCATGCACTACTTGAAACAGCAATATGTATCCTAAGAGCAGTGGGCCAAAGAGCCAAAGGTGTGGGCTCTAGCAAAGCAGCGTACACAGACAGACTGCACATGACATCAAAATGCCGTCAGTTCAGAATGACATCAATAAAATCACGTATCATGATGGCAAAATTATGCCCAAGTGCCACTCGGTATTTGCTCGCCCAATTCGGAGCATCGCAAAAAGAACAAAAAAAAAAAAGGGCACGAAAAACAAATGGCCACTGGCTTGAAGTCAAAACAATAGCCAGACGTTGCGCCACATGTTTTACCTTCAAGTTGTTCGGGGTTTACAGTATACAAACTGCCCCGTTTTCGCCTATCGTGGGCCTGGGGGGCAGAGTAGACCCCCGATGTGGTCTCATCATCTCGGGTGCAGGAGTGGCGCATCTTGGAGGGACGTTTTCCGTGATGGGGCGGCGGTTTGCGAGGGGCAGGGTGGTATTGGCGATGGTGATGTTGGGGGTAAGAGTTTTCACTAACAGAAGGGTAGTCGGTGAAGTCTGTCTCACCCTCGTCTGTGATTAGTTGAATAAATTGGAGGCACGGAGGGGAGGGGAGGGAGAACGAATGGAATGACAGGTGGGAAGGGATGATGAAATAACATGCATATCATGCACAAATATCATTTGGTGTTCATTTCAAACTATACCACACCCACTACTTAAAATTGCAAAGAAAGATTAAGTGTCACACTATTTTTTTTTCTCTGGTGTTGGAGAGAGTGTCAAGAATGGAGTAATTTTCTTAGAAATGCAATTCACGCAAGTAAGGAAGTGAGAAGGAATGAAATCAATAATTGCCTTTTAAATCATACAGTTATTTCTAATGCCAATTTTCAGTTAGATTTTCTACATGCATGTAAACAAGCAGAACATAGGCAAATAAGCAGCAAAACACGGCACACAGATGACGGGGGAAAAAGGGTATGTCTGCCAAAAATCACAAGGTATTGTCATTTTTCTTAATATGTGCAGCATACCCAGCATGCTCAAAATGTTGGAGCAGATAGATCACTGACAACAGAACAGATGCCCTATTATCCCCATTCATGAATGCCATTTAAGTAACACAAAGTCACGACTATCTCATGAATTCTGTATACCACTTCCTTAACATATTGACGCCGTGCTTATATTGTACAAGTATTACAAATGCTCATTTAAATGAACTCGATTATAAAATAGTTATTATGCGGGATTACAATTAATATTTTTACCTTCGCTGAATCCAGGCAAATACATGCCATGCAGAACTCTTGGTTGTCCCTCTGGCGTAGCTGGCGTCAGTAACAAGAAAGAATGAAGGGGAAAAGCCAAGCATTAAAGGCCACATTGCGCACTACGAAAACAGAGGGATCACAGCCAGTTCAATCTCAACTGTCCCACGTTTTACATGCCTGTACAAAGCAAAACGTTGCCCGAGTCTAAGTGTGACTTATTTCAAAACTGTCAAATTAACAGTGATATGTACATCAAATTTTCTGCTAAAACATCCGAGCAGCAGCTAATTTCAAACATTAAATCACACACTTCTTTGGAACTGATCTGGCTCACCTCTGTAAAGATGGTTTGCATAGAACAGGAGAATTTTAAATACAGGAATTTAGCGACATAAATTTGAGGTGAATGTCGAGAATTTAGAATACCCTGTGACCTGACAAAAGTCGATTTGATGAACATTCCATCAAGATGTTTGAATCGAGTAATCATAAAAGCCTTCAGAGGGAAGATTAGATATCACAATCACAATGAATCAAAATTTTTGGATGTTAACATGTATGTGAAAACCAACTCCACAGAACAGTAAAAAAAAAAAAAACTCATGGACATTGACAATTGTCTGCTTCTACAATGAAGCAAGTAGTAAAACAGCACAGAGAAACATTTTTACCGAACTATTTGTGATGTCTTATGCAAACCATCTACATAGCGCAATGACTGACCTCTACTCACTACACTACTGCAAGCTCAGTTTTCATCTTTTTCTAGTTTGCTTCACAAAGTAGAATATTTACCACAAATATGACAATTTGTTTCAATTTCTTTGGAGTTATCCTTTTATTCAATGATTTGCTTATCAGAACTTTAAAATATGTTTTATTTCATTAATCAGTAAAAATAGGTTTTAAGGTATGTATCCTTTTTTAATTTCAAAATTACGATTTCTGTACACAGTAGATGGTTTAAGTAAGACACCACAATCACAACATATTACAGGCAGACATATTGTACAACAAAGTGCTCCACTGTAATTCCCTGTTCAAAATGACCTGGGCAAAATCAACAAAATGATTTCAGACAATGATTCAAAATCAAATGCTTAGCTCCTCTCAAACTATGATACCTACATTTTTCTGTACAAAATATTAACTGCCCACCGAAAAAGCCATGACCTCTGATAATTGATGTAATGATTTTATTTGGGGCTTTTGGATTACAGAAAACTACTTTTAACGAGCGAAAATGTCAGTTTTTTCATGAGGGAGGGGTTGTTAGTTTCCCAAGGCAAACATCAGAATCTTACGATGTGACTCTTGAATGTATGAAATGATTCTTTTCTCTCCAAAATATCTACATTCAGAAAGCCTTTCTCAGTGATTTCCACTTTTGAAATTATACCGGTCCTGACCCATTCCATCCCAAAGACAGAATCTCAACTTGCATCTTAGGAAATTGTTCCAAAAACTAAGACAGAGGTTCCTCAGTAAGCAAGTTCACTCCATCACCAATGAAAAACTGATGGATCGGAAACCAATTAATGCCCATTACCATTTACCTACAATACAAGTTAATGACATTTAATATGAACACAAACAAATCAGCATTTCATTTATGTAGGGCCAACTTATATACTGAGCTGCATAATTTGTTGAGGTATTCTATGCAAAATATACACAAATAAGCAAAGTCTTAGATGACAGCTCTGAAATGAGAATGAAAGTTTCTTTTTACAAGTACATCACACTGACTGTTCTGGACACAAAGCGGGATGAAAACACCAAACAACGTTAAATACAACACATACAAACACTTCCAAGAAAATTACCCCTTGAAATAACCACAAGAATGTACTCCTTCCATACACACTTATGAAATACAATGGGAGGTGAAACTGGAAGGACTGATGACAATCAAAATCCATGCAGTCATAGATCAAAGGTCACTGCATTTCATTCCATGAGATTAGACAATAATGACATGTTTTAAAAAGCGGACTGTTGACAAATTGTCCAACCAAACAGGGCCTGGGTCGGGACAAACCCAACCTCCCTTTCCACTTCCCAAAGGTGACAATCCTGAATGAATGTATTGTTTCTCATAAAACACTACATTTAATGGAGGTTACTTAGAAAAATATCCCTTCCCCAAAACATCTTGGATCTGCCCCCGTTTGGGCTTACCCCTGCCCATTTTCAAAACTGTTTCCCCGCCCATGTATAGAGGCAAAAGGATGTTTGACATGCACATGAACTTTCAAAATCACATTTTGAGGTGACACAATACTCTAAACCTACAATTTATGTAAAAATACTGATAATCATAATTTCAAAGAATTCAACATGATACATCCAGAAAAGATTCAGTTTAAACAGTGGATTAACGTCCACTAACCTGCCAAAAGACTCACTGCAAACACTGCCTTTTTCTTTCTATTTTACACGTCATAAAAAAGTGTTTTATACTTCAAAAAACTTGGTAGTCGCAAGTTAGCAACACTCTCCTCATTAGTAAATGCATCAAACCAGGCAGTCAGGTTTAGTACATAAGAAGATCTTCGGAACCATAGTTACCTTCATCAGATGGGGAGGTGGGAGAATAGTCCCCAGGGAAATCCTCGGGATAATCCCGGGGTGGATAATCCCTCTGATAATCCCGTGGGATGGGATAAACATTGGGATCACCGGAGAGCACGTTGGTGTGGCCATGGATCCTGGGGCCAGTGCCATAATAGTAGGCCATGGAGGGGTGGTACTGCGGGTCGTAATAATATTCATCGTAATGGTGATGCAGTTCCTCCCCGACACTGCGTGTCCGAGGCCGGCGCCCTCTGCTGGGCTGTTGCCACTCGTCCCTTCTTCTTCTTGGCAAAGCACCAACACTACGGGGTCGGGGCAATGGCTGTCTGGGAGCGTTGCGAGTGTCACGTCGGGACTGGCGCTCATACCTTGGCCAGTCGTCGTATTGTGAGTACTCATCGGGTGAGGGCTGTCGCGAGTACCTTGGGTGGCGAGGGTAGTCAGGTGTATCAGGGAAGGAAGGGTGGGGGTAGGAGTCAGGGGCATGGTCCTCTGGCGGGGTGCGGTCTGGTGCCAGCCCTGTCGTGCACAAGGAATGACCGTTGTCAAGTGTTAGTTTATCATGCATTAATAAGCATGAGTTATCATGCAGCAGTGATATGTACAGTATGTTCGAGACATGCGACAACACGCATCCATGTAATAACAGATGACAGCATGCCGAGTCCAGAAAAAAAATCACGTGCAATTTGGCGACAAAAAATGGACAGGAAAGAAATTTCACTAAGAAACCGACAACACATAAACAGCATTCTTCTTGTAACTTTTCCTATCCTAACCAGTTTGCATTATCTTGCACACAGTGCCAATTGAAGCCAAGATAAATGTTTTGTGGAGGATCTCCTTTTCTTTGTTACCTGAGCCCAAACTAGCATCACGAAGTGAGTATCCTCCATAAGAATGATCAAGTCTCCTGGTGCTCAGTAACTTGGGTGGCTCCTCATCTGTTGGAGTCATCAGGTTGAAGATTAAAATAATGCAAACTTGACTATTAAACAAAGTGTATTTATCGAGTTCTTTTTTTTTTGCCATCGCTGGTATTTTTTCGGTAATGCATGAGGCACTTTATGGTCGCATGTCCCTCAAGCAGGGAAATTCCAGGAGGCAAGTTACAGTGTCCATTTTTTTCATTTCCACAGCCCTACATGAATCATCAGACTCAAGACTATCACATGCATCAATCAATATATTTGACACATAAAGTAATTTAAGTACATGGTGTAAAAGAGTCCATTTCAGACTATGATCCCAAAGAAGAGGCTTCCAGTAGAGAGCTACAGCAAAGTACTAAACCACATGTGCTTTGTTTTGTGAAATAGTCTGACTAATCCATCAGGATAGAAAATAAAGTAATCATACACCAATTCAAATAATCTCGAGCCTACTGCAGGCGTAGGGTGCCGGTAAAGTTGCAAGCTCTACGATCACATCTTGTGTTGGCAGCCTCAGGATTACACATTCAAGTTAATGCTAGTCCCATCGGTAACTTACAATCTAATGATCGACGATGACGCCTGGCTCTCTCGTAGTAGTCCTGCTCAAGCAGCAATGTTGCCTCAGATACTGCAATATTAGGAGCCAACCAATGGGTAAGGCACATGCAAAACGGTTAATGAAGCAATTAGTGATACATTACAAGGGTAAATTAAGACCACTTGAAGCGACTGTTGAATGTCACCTTTTTATCTTTGCTAATTTTTATATTGAAATGTTGCGTAAGAGTATTGTAGTCAAGTCCAGTCAAGTTATAGGGGACAAATAACAACAAAGAAAAGTCTTTGTCACACATCATTT
Organism: Acanthaster planci; assembly: GCF_054643075.1. Classification (NCBI taxonomy): domain Eukaryota; kingdom Metazoa; phylum Echinodermata; class Asteroidea; order Valvatida; family Acanthasteridae; genus Acanthaster; species Acanthaster planci. Next base: position 12,353,631 of record NC_141783.1, read on the forward strand.
GATTATTTTGTGCCTTGACTCAAGATTGTGATAAATTTGTTATCATAGACTCAACTACATTTGGTGAGAGGCTGCCTCCCACATGGCCGCATAAATAATAAATAATCCTGAGTGATGATTCTGATATTTAAACCTCATCATCTGACATCTATTCACCTGATTGGAATTCATCTTCCCGCCTTCCAAAAATTATGTCCCCTGTTGTGGGCGCGACGTCGTAGCTAGCACTCTTATTAAAGTTGGATTTGGAATAGCGCCGGGACAGCATTGCATCGGGGTGCTCATTTGTGGGGCGTGTCCACCAACGCCCATTAGAACCATACACAGCATCTATGGGGGTGGGGAGGGGGTGTGGTTAGATCATGCAGGGAGGAGGGTGAGGAAGCAGGAGAGGGTTACAGCGGTGGCACATGCTGATTGATCTTATTTTTGCATATAACTGTGGATTAGATTTTGACCTGATTTCTTATCACTACACGTTGTATTTTAATAGACCAAAGTACATATTGATTTTAAACACACAGTTGTTGCAACATTTCTTATTTCTGCACTGCCATCTCTCCTGAATTCAACAGAATTAAAACAATACATAAGAACAAACTAGGGCTTGCTGAGACTTTTGTTTAAGAGCTCTGATTCACACAGATTTTCACTACTTTTTAAAGCATGTTACAATATCCATTAAAATAAAAGGCACCTCTTTTCATATAATCTAATGTGCTGGAATTGACCGATTAGCCTAAGATCAGGGAATTTGGTGTACAGTTGAAAGCAGCCTCGTTCTTCATCAAATGGCCACATGTATGTAGCACTGCTGAAGCAAGCACTGATTCCCGACACTTTCAGGCTTGACCAGATTTAATATCTACTTGAGATGGCCAGATGTTCTCCTCACTCCGAAGCACATGACTGATTCTGCACAATGATGCACACTTGTTGGGTTTTTGTTGCCTCCAGGAGGATACCCTGTGCACAATCTCAGTTTAACCCTTCCCACCTGGAGATTCAGCTTATTTTGCCCATACAAAAAGTGAAACCCACTCTACATGCTAGAATTCCTGAAACACTGGTCAACTGATGTTGGCGTACACGCACACGTATACTGCTCATTTTGGTCAGTCGTTACCATTAAGGCTGGACTCACTAAGCTAGTTCCGCGGCTTTGCTAACTCTGCATGAATTGAATACACAAATTCAATCCAGAAAAGGCTGACAAAGATTAGGAGGTAAATCTGTGTTTTAACAAAGTACAATAATTCTGACTGAATTCAAAACCAAAAATATGAGACTAATTAAAAACCTGCCCATATGCTTATTTGCTTTCATTTAAACAGTGAAGTTGCCAGTTTTCATAACTGCGCGTACATTACAAAGAATCTTTCTGTGAAGCTCTCGACTATATTGTGACAGTTTTGTGTTCCGCTCCTCTGATTTGCATCTTTAGTGTTGCAAAGTGAACGAGACTGATGGTATTCCATCCCAATTTACTCAGCCACTCTGCTAGTGCATGTATGTGAACCAGAGACACCGAGCACAGAAGCAAGGCATCACACCACTAGCATTTCCCAGGAAACGCCATTGCACCAGACTTACCTGCAGCGTGTCTATCGATGAGATAGATGACTTTCCTCTTGCAGATTTGTTGCTCTTCCTCGGGGAGGATCTGAATGATGTACGGCCACAGGGTCCTCTTTGCATTGGTGTCTAGAACAGGGAATAACTCCACTATCAAACCGTCCAAGTTCCTAGAAAGAATTGGGAAATAAGCAAACAAAACTATGAATCAGATTTCTATGAACATGTACATCTCTTTTCAGCTAGTTGAGTTAATTAACAAGTGTTGTAAATGTATAGCCTAGGTAAGTTATTATTACTTTCATTAAATACTTTCAAGTATTTGACATTGAAATGTGAAATAAACTAGTATGAGAAAGGATGATTGGTCCTTCTGTTGGCAAGATTATTTTCATGTTGCCAATGGAAACTATTACCTAGATTGCTAATCAATCACAGTGCTGTATTCCATTAATTTAGCCTGTCATTTGTTGTAACTTCTGTCTGAACTTGTTTTACACTAACATCTCAAGAAAGAAAATATGTTGGCCATCCTGCAAGAAAAAATACAATTCGTCATTTTTTTTGTCACACAGAATTTCAAGTGCATTTACCTGCACTGGTGATATTCCTGCAGGGCTCGTTTGACCATCTTCCTTTCCTGGCCAGTGAGATGATGTTCCATCTGTGTCCAGAGAAGATATAACAGTGGGTAGCACATTCTTGAGTATAGGTGCACCCTCAATGGCAAAGGAGACAGGTTGCGGTGGGGGGTTTCAACTGAGCTCATGCATACGCTCACCGCCCCCAAAAAAACCCTACATTCCAACATAATTTGATTTTCACGAACTCACTGCACCCTGCATTGAACGGACATAAACCTACCCGTATGCGCCTGAGCATGAATTCCTACCAAACAACCATCATTTCCATGTAAAGACATGCCCTTGCTTGCTCCTACTCAGAGCGGATATGCCAGAGTTGTTGCACTCAGACTCAACACACATTACAAGGCGCAACCATAGACATGTCAATGTGTAACTTTGAGGAAAATGCCCTGTAAAGGATTTCCACTTTCGTAACACACATTGTAACATTTAAACACATTCCAGGGAATTGATTTTTAGTGTCACATCACTTCCATTACACTCATCCCAATGCTCGAGTGATTCTCACAGTGCTTGTTACGGCACTAATCCATGGAGGTTGAGTATGAGTGATGCCCTCAAGAAGCCTGGACCACAGCCACGCAGTTTAGCTTTGAAGCTTCAAAACAGTGATGACGTGGTAAGAAATGTCAAACAAATCTTGAGGAAGTGGTCATCTAGGGTAGGCATTTGAAAAGACCAACTTGCTAAAGGACCGTGGTTGCAGGATCCTGTGGTTTCAAAAAAGGTCAGTATTTTGGGCACAAAATATTACATCCAGGACAAGTGCAACGCGGAACACTACCACTGACAAGCAGTCTGAGGACCAGTGGCAACAATGTTTCCCTTAGAAGACAACAAAAACTCTCACAGTTTTTATGTCTTCTGTCCTCAGTCTTGATGTAATATAATAGTACATTCAGCAACTACAGTTTAATCATATGAACTTCCGGCGATAATTAGTGAATCGGAAAAACGAGTTGTTGCTCACCATTTCTTTGAAGGTCCTGCCCACAGCGTAGAGGTCCTTCTGTGACATGGGGCCTGTCTTGACCTCCCCCAGCTCATCCACCGTGCCTTTACTCAGTGCAGACTCAGACAGCCAGTTGGAGAGGGAGGATACCTCGCTGGCAGTGGTCATGCTGCGAGTGGTCACGGAGGGAGCACTGGAGTAACCTGCTTGATGCAGTGAGAAGAATGAATAAAATTAGCTATTGGTGGAATTCGAACCAAGGACCTAATGAAGTACTGCACTGCTGCTCTGCTAACGTCTTTGACAGGTGTGTAGTGAGATTAGGTAAAAACTGTAAATTTCAATTTCAGAGTTGGGAAAGAAAATATACTGCCGGGGACTTCAACCGTCATTCTCTTTCTGGGTTGATAACTGAGTTAAATCATGACTCAAACTGGTTGTGTCCAACTTTTCTCAATGTCCAAGTAATTCCATCAGCACATTTACCCAGTTTGCCCAATTTGTCAATAGCATATCTTTATTATGAGAGCACAGGAAAACACACAATCCTAAAGTTTTTAACATTTTACATGTAACAATTAAGCATGATAATCCCAACAACAAATGGGCAAATTTCACAGAGCTAATAACTTACATACAAGAACTACTTCCATTAGCTTAACAGGGTACCAGCCAAATTCTGACCTTACATATACTGCTGTTAACTGGCTCCCTGAAAGGTTTTGCTCACAAGAAACTTTTTAATTCACCATGCAATATTTCAGCAAAGTCTTGGAGAGGATTTGCTGATAAATCCCACAAGCCTGCTGACAAAAAAAGGTTTTGCTCAGAAGAAACCTTTTAATTCACTATGCAATATTTCAGCAAAGTCTTGGAGAGGATTTGCTGATAAATCCCACAAGCCTGCTGACAAAAACTGTGACCATCTGCACATAGAATCGACTGAAAATGAGCAGTTGAGTCTACATACCACTGGATGGCATGGGTGGTCCTGACTCAACAGCGATTGTGGGAGCACTCCCACTTCCCTTCAGCAGCAGGATAAGTTCATCGTGGCTCTTCTTCCGTACATCCAGCCCGTTGAGTCTGATGATACGGTCCCCTGCATGCAGCCCGGCCTTCTCGGCTGGCCCTCCTGGGTCGACCGATTCTATCATGACGGGACTGTGGCCAACCAGCATGAAACCAAAGGAGCCACTGCTGCGATCGATCTGAACGACCCTGAAGAGACGACAGTAAATGGTAGGTGAAGTTCAGTGTCAGGGAGAAAAGACTCAAAGAAAGACCTTAAACTGTACTTCCTCGACCATTTTTCCACGACGCCTTCCCAAGTTCTTAAAATATATCACTATGTAAATGTCAATCCTCACATAAAGAAACAATACCATTCAGAATTGAACAAAATCCTCTCAAACCTCCTGGCCAATTTTGAAAGCTCTAGCAAAGTTAAGCCTACATTGTAAAAGTCATCCAAAAAAAATTTTTTAATTCATTCAGAAGCCATTGCAGAGCTCAAGTTTCAATATCCTTTCGACCATCCATCCTTTTCTTTACACTGCATGCAATGGGCAGTTCATTGAAACCGTTTTCATCCACAATGGTTCTCTGACTCAAATTCATTTTGTTACTTTTTATAATATAATTTAACAAGTGCATATTATTCTTATATTTTTCTCTCAATCCACCAAGCATGTGCCTCAAGGCCCCAAAATCAATTATTTCTGACAATGTCAATTTTAAATATCAGTGAGTATGCAGATTATCTCTATACATTTTGGTCACTTGTACATGAACACTGTCATGATGCTACTGCTGAACAAAATTACTGATAGCTATGCGTACAAACCTTCTTCCCGACACTGGAGGATCTTTGCTGACGAGATAATCAAACCTTGCTCTATGCTTTGGCGGAACAAATATTCTGGAAATAAGAAAAGGAAATGGATATATATATGTTATTTTCAGCAACGAACTTACATTAAAATAGGTACAAATATTGAATGCCACTAAATAAAGTTAGACAACTTTTTCAAAACTAAAGGATTTGTGAATATTTTTCTACTAAAAATGTAGAGATTAAGACTAAAAATCCCTCTGCTTTGAAATAAACACATTTTATCAGACCTTATTCAATGTTCACACAAAAGACATGCATATGCTAAGCAAGAAACACTGGGCATCCGTTGTGTTGCTTATGTGCAACACCCAATGTTAAAAGTTGAAAAATATTCATGTGTCGACCCGTTGATTCCATTTCTGGGTTCAGGGGCCAATTTCATAGAGCTGCTTAAGCACAAAATATGCTTACGCGAGAAAACCTTACTTGATAAATCAGGTAACTGGTAACTATAGCCAAAACTCCATGTGATGTATATTGTTTTGGGATTGTATTTAACTGTTTTTTGCTTAGCATGACAATCAGAAAGAGTTTGAGCTGGTTACCCTTTGTTTATTAAGCAAAGTTTTTCCCACTTAAGCAAATTTTATGCTTAAGCAGCTCTATGAAATTGGCCCGAGGATATAAATATCACAAATTGTGAGTACAAATTTTCAATCATTTCACTTTTGTCACTGCAGTTCCATTACTGTCTGAGGTATAGAATACAAGTGTAGCAATCTCATCTCTAAGTAATGACCGCGGCCAGGTTATGCATGTGGCTGCCACTAATGGACTGTCCCTTTGGCCTTTGGCTTCATTTATGAACAGCATATAACCCGCCCTCTTTGTCTATTAAAGACCGGGTGACTGCACTTCTTTCTTCATCACATTAACTGTCGAAAGGCAATCACCTGATGTCTTCAAATAACTGCCTCTGGGAGGGCGTGGTCAGTAGGGACGCCAGGGCACGCCCAAAGTTATCCACCCTCTTGTCCTTGGCATATTGCTTCAGAAGGGAAACTAGGACATCCTTCCTTAGATGATCATTGTAGAAGACACCATCCAACTACAATAAACAAGAACGAGAGGAATATATGAGTTATGCCACCATGCATCCAAAATTTTGGTGCAAACTGATTGACATGAAATACGCCCCATTTAATTTTGAATTTTCTTTGCCTCAAAAGAGTCACTACTTCATTCAATTTCTCCAGCTCCTGCATGTTGCTACAACCTCACTCAGCATAGTGACTGGGTTGCTGTTTTGACCGAAGTCATGAAAATTCAAAAAATAAGTTTAAATATGTTCTAAAATAATTACTGATAATTCCAAAAAGGTAATCATAAATGTTATGCCACACAAATGTCACTTTTAGCACTACTTAAAATATGCATATGCAAATATTTTTAACTGTGTGTCTAATCATAATTTAGTCATATGGGGACGGAGGTGGAAATCCCATCATTTTAAAATGTGGGAAAGAAAACATTCCCTTTTCATTACCATCTTCAGAGCATAATGCATGCATGTCTTAGGTGGACTAATACAGCTAGAAAAAATTATGGGATTTCCCTGACATCTTCAATGCTTTCATATTTGCTGAGTTCTCTGACATGTTTACTTTATCTTATTGCAGTTGGAGTTTTGTAAAAGGAAATATTTTATGCATGTGGATATGTGTACAATATATGTAAACCTGATTCAATCCAATCTACAATGCCCTTGTTACAGGAAATGCTACTGACATTTTCACCTGTTCCTGGAATGGTCATGACGACAGATCCTCTGAAATAAACAAATTTTAAATTCATACATGTTCTGACAGCACCAGGCCCATGGTAATACGGTTCAGATGCTGAAGTCACTTAACTGTGACAGCGTATGGCATAAAATGGACAAACCATCATCAGAACTTAATGACCAATCCTCAAATGGGCAATACAATGCATGCACATCACCAGCTGCTGCCACTGGTGCAGAGTTGCTATAGCAACAGCAGCAACTAGTTATTACTTGAGACCGGTCCACGTTTATTGAATCCTTTTGCTAATTTATTTGTGGTTTGGTAGCTTGCTTGGTACATGTAATTATCAAGCAGTTTGCTTACTGTAGGTTCCATTACGCACTCATTATGTTGATCAATACAAAAAAGTAGGTAATGTACATAAAATGATATAGAATCATATACATCCATTTACCTCACATAAGTTTAGTGTAATAGGAAATCAGCAGTGAAAAGTGCATTAAGTTACATGTAAAGGATTTTTTCCCAGATAAGCAGGGTTTATTTAAACCAAAGGTTTTGCTGGTAAACAATGAACAAAAACCTGGAAATGGTCAAAGCAAGGCTGAATTATGATTACCAACTTATTCATGTTTTAATAAAAGTATAGCAGTCGAGATGATATATCTATTATCAAACACACAGCACTATATTTTTTACCATTTTCAATTTAATGTAATATTCGTAACTGCAGGTAGCACAGCCATTCTGGACTTGACATATGAAACACAAATTTTCAAATTTTACGTAACATGATACGACATCTGATATTGTTGCTGCTCAACAGTGGATGTGTCTGGACCATTCTTGAACAAAACAATCTCACGATATGTGAATATTTCATCAAATTCAACAAACATATTTTTTTTGGGGGGGGGGGGAGTTACGATTACACAGTACTTGCCCAGCCAGTAGGTTTAGAATAGCCAGTCATTTTTTGAAACACGTACTTTCTGACCTAAGTATGAAACAATTTCAAACAATCATCATTGTTCTTCTTATTAATTCTGGTAATGAAACCAAGGATTCCCCAAAAGCGCCCACGGCAATGTGCATGTAGCTCATAAGCCTCAGGTAACCTGTAGAGAAGAGACAATGAGATTGAGAAGCAGGTACAGTTGTAGAGATGGGAAAAAAAAGAGAGGAATATTTTGGGTGAACCCACAGCATCGGGTGGGAATGAAAACCCAATCCACAAGTGGACGGTGAAAACCCAATCCACAAGTGGACTGTGTGGGGAATTGCACAAAGGCTGCAAAGGTGGAAGGTGAGGAAAGAACCATTACAACTCCCCATGTCAGCACTGCCACTGTGAAAGAAAACAGACCTCAGTGACTGGTTCTAGCAGAGGGAGAGGAAGACAGACCTTTCATGGTTCTGCCATACAGGAATTGTCCTTTTGTTTGGCGTCCTGATCTGTTGTACAAGTACTTTTAAAATTTTCCTTCTTGTCACAGAGCTCTGTGTTCCCGTGCAACCAGTCAACATGCAACTGATTATGGGCTTTTCACAGGTCTAAGGACAGAGAGCAGCCACTTCAAGGCCATGTCCTGCCTGAAGGCAGGCCAGGCCAACACATACACATGATACCAGAACTACCCAGTCTACCACCCACCCTGTGACCTTGGTGTACAGTAGCCATAGTGACGACTCCATCACTAAGGAAACCACTTTAATTCACTGTCTGCAGAGCCAGGTGAACCGTGAAGGCATGCCAACTATCTAGTACTCAACAGTGCACAACCATGTACAGTACATTGTAGGTACAGGCCTACATACATGTAAGCAGAACTGCTAGTATTACACATGAATTTGTTTGTCAATGTTACTAATGCCAATATGGCCACGATTTAGAATGTAGATATTTTAAAGTAGTTTTCTGGATACAATTATTGAAAAATAATTTCCGTTGACTTTAATTTCCATAAACTTAGCATTTAGAAAATGAAATAAGATGAGCTACATTGTACATGTGGCCTACATGTATTTTGAAATTTGTCAAATCTTTCCTTTCCTTACTTGTGTTTTGCAGAAAGGGCACTGTCAAAATTCTGGCAAAGGAAGTAAGAATGCTTTTAAGAAGAAGAACATGAGTAATTTTATTTTGAACTAAACCCTTTTCTGAATTGTTATACGCATAACACGCAGCATCATTTACATCACAGCGCACTCTATATTTGAGGAAGTTCTAAGTGTGGAATCCTTTGTCAAGAATACAGAATGGCCAAACAGGGGCAGAGCACACAGTAATAAATGCACATAAATTTAAATTCTCTCGATAGAGACTCCACTGAGGTGTTGCCTTTACAGAAGTGAGTCACAAAAAGCTTAACCTTCCTTCACTGATCAATAATCCCTATTGTGAAGTGTGCAATGGAGCATCCACACAATCAATAGTGCCCAGTGTTTACGCTATGGCAGTTCAGAGAATGAGGCTGGCTGGTGCAGCGCAACCTTATCAGCAAAGATGAAGTGTTCTACAGCAGAATTCTCTTGACAGATTTTGACAAACATCTTGTACATCTCGTGTAATGAAATTACACAAAATTCAGCAATGCAAATGGTTAAACACTGAGATGGTTAAACTTTGTCGCTGAACGAGGAACAACCCACTACAGTCTCACCACAAAGTTTTTAATGCGATACATGACTCATCAAAAGGCAGGGTTTGTCAGCTGCTAACGAAGAAAGTGCTCCACCCATTCTGTATCATCTTCAGCCCACAACCAACAAAGTCCCTCATTGTCAATAAAGAGATTCTGCATGGCAGCCATCTTTCCGGTTTGTCGCGGAGGGATAGTACAAAAGGTCTACTCATGTGTATCCCTGTGGAACAAAAGTGCTGACCAGAAAAATGAATGTCATGCAGAACTTAGTAAAAGGCAGCATCTCACTGTTTCCAGCTGTGGAGGATAATTTCTCTGGAAGATTTAAAAATGGTTGTAACACAAAACAACTTTTTGAAACAGAGATAATCAAACTTGTAGGCCCTATGTTAATGACAGCAGTGTTTACCCTGATGCCCTCACATTCTATCCAACCAATGCATTGTGGTAAACATTGTGATATGTCATCAGTACCATACATAAAAGTCTGTAAGATGGAGGATAGCAAGGATACTTTTAATTAGTGACAAGAGACAAGGAAGACCATCTCAATGACTCTTACAGGGTCAGATCCAGAAATTTTTCCAGAAAGGGGTGGGTGAGGCCAGAGATGTCTCCTTTTTGCGGACAAGTGGAAATTATGACGAAAAATTATACACATGACATGCATCGTTTATAATGCTATTGGTGCACTCACTTATTTTGTGAGATATTTTAAATATTTACCCCATGTTTTTACCTTTTTTTTGAGAGGGGATCTCAGAGCAGGAGGGATTGGATGCCCACATCAACACCTGCCTTAACCCTACATGTAACTCCCCAAGGTGTGTGCAAAATCATATTAAAATTGGACGATTCTGGACTGTTGAGGGTATAGAACTAGTACATGAATAAATTGAGCTGGCAAAAAGTGGCAGCATGTCTTTCACCAGAGAACAAGATGTACATGTAGATAGAGTGTATCCTAAAGTTACATTACATGTATTCACAAGCAAATGTTATCAGACAGTATGCTACCGGTATACTGAAAAAAGTCTGGCAGTTTTTGGGTTTTTTTGTTATGAGTATGACCAACTGGGAAACTGTGAAGAAATTATGATGTTCTTACTAATTTGTTAAGCCAAAAGGGTTACTTTTGTTTTTAAAAGCTTGTGGTCCCAAGGGAAACAGAATTAATGTACATGTATTTGTGCACTCCAGATAGGACTTACATGTACGTCATAAACTGACTGGTTCATTAAATTCAGAAAGAGAAACATGCACCATTTGCAATGCATACATAAGAAAGGTACACGTAGCCTACAATTAATGTACGACAGACAACAAAAATCCCATAAGGACTAAACTGGCAAGACGTTTTGTTGTTTTTATCATTAAAAATTTCAACCAAAGTGTACTTTCCAGTAGTATCCATCTTTACAAATACATGCACATGTACCAGTAACGTATATACCCCCATTGGGCATGTTTTTTAAGCAGGGGTGTGAGTGGCCACATATGAAAAAAGGCTGAAAACAGCTAGCAAAGGCTGAAACATTTACAGTTTCTGTAATTTTATACATACTGTAGCAGGTATAAAAAATCTGAAAGTTAAGATGAAAATCTAGACCAAAAAAGGTGAAATCAGCTAAAAAGCTGAATTCTCACCCCCTATTTAAAGAAGGAAAAGTGAAATTCTGGCTCAAAAGTCCCTTTTCACTTACTGCAATCACACGTCAAATTTAAGATAATTGAAAGCGCTTATTTTTATTCTTTCTAAAAATCACTTTAAAAAAATCACATTTTGCATATGAGATGCGGGACTACAAATAGGGAAATGTGTCATACTGTATGCCTCACCTTTCTGAAGAAAGTCTCTGCCCTTGTTGACCTATCCCTCGCTTGTACCTCAAACTTCTGAGCCAGTTTCCGGACATTCTGGTGGCCAGCACCAGGTATGATCAGCATACGCAGTTTATTAGATCCCTGGACAAACACCTTGGTGTCATCAGAGTGCCTGATGGGTAATCCATTGATTTCTAGGATCATGTCTCCAGGCCTCAGCCCTCCCCGTGAGGCAGCACTGTGGGGCTGGACCACCTCGACATACACGGGTCCCGCTCCTACCACCGTCATACCAAATCGTCCTTTTGAATCGCGCACTATTTCGACGGTTTTGACGCAGGAAACCACGACAATGCTGGGGGGCACCGTGGGGCACTGTCGGGCCATGGCCTGAATATCTTGCGCTGTCCGTTGCGTGACATTGGTACCATTCAACTCCACCAACTGGTCCCCCGGCTGTAAACCAGCCGTATGGGCATGGCTGCTGGGCAAGACGGTGATGATGTAAGCTGGGGCATCTCCGGCTATCGTAAATCCAAAATCCTCAGGCCAGTGGCGGTTGTTGACCGGCATGGGCAGCGCTGGTCGCTTGTTGCTGTGAGAACGGCGTGAGGCTCCTGCATTTGTAGCCTGTTTGGAGGGCCGCCCTGCTGAACGGGCAGACTTGGCCGACCTTGACGATCGCCCAGACCGGGAGGTCTGAGCGTAAGTCTTGCTAGGCATTCTTGGGGAATTCCTGGCAGACCTACACAACAAAATAGGAAACAAGGAAACCAATTAACTCATTCTTAAAATCAATGTCATACATTCTTGCTAGAAGCATATTCATACAGGTAGCCTTACATTTTCCAATGACAGATGATACATGTACATGTGAGACACACTAGAGTTTAGCGGTGTTAGTTCTTCATCCTTTGTTAAACAGGAACATCACACAACTGGACGGTAGTCAGCATCTGTCTCCACCAACTGATGTCTTCATTCTGACAGTACCAAGTAAATCCAGTAACCTCCACAAAATCAAGAAACATATGAAACTCTTCCTTTTATCAACTTTCATCGAAAAGAAGTTGCGATCAACCACAACTAAATTTTCATGTCTAATTTACAACTAGTATTACTCCAGAAGACACCAAATCCAGACAGCCCGCATTTCGCATTCTGCTGATTTCCACACACTGCCTGCAAGCCTGAGGGTCAGTTCCTGGTGAACAGTTCTGCCCCCTGCAAAGAAAACCCAAATGTTGCCATGGCAGCCAATGTAGGTCTGGTCTCCCAATGTACCACTCGGTGCTGTTCACATTCCACAAGGAGGTGATATTTGGAAAGTGATTCACAAGCACACTGTAAAACAATACTTGTATTTTACGACACACAGACTTTCTCACCAGATGGCTTCAGCAACTGTAAGGCATTATTTCTTTGCATTTTCGAAGGACCAATAAAAAAGGCCTGAAGATTATCAAATGACTGAAACAGAGTGTCAGAATTAGATAAATAAATTTGGGTTCATGAATTCTTTTCTCTGTGTACAGTACTTGCAAAAGACTACTACAGTGGCAGTTGAAAAGTACAAATCTTTTTGTCCTAAAATATCACATTTAGCAGGGAAAATTCAGAAATATTTGGAATTTTTCACACCATTCTCATGAGGTTTGAGCAAAGACTGTCGAGTGATCTTCAAGTATGGTACTCTTTTCCTACATACCGGTGTGTACATACTGAGTGTTGAAACCTGTTAATTTATGCTGGATCACAAGTGTCAATTTCAAATTTATCACACAAGGATTGATGCTAACTCATTTTTCTCAGACCCAATGAAGACTGTGTTAATATGCATGTATTTTAACAACTTAACTGTTACAACTCGCCTGATAGTTCTTTTCAAAAACAAAATCTTTGAATGGACTAATCCCAACTAAAGTCTTTGACTAAAATCTCCATGCAATTTTAGGGATGCACTGAACAATTCAAGATTTTTATCTCTCAAATTTTAACCCTCCCCCCCCACCGAAAAATAAGAGTTACCAATATCATGAAATGTGATTCCTGACAAGGTCAAATGGTAAAATTTATGGGGGGAATTGATGGCAAGGTTCCAAGGGTTGACCGCAAGAAAGGTGCTTCAATTTCAAGGGTCATACTGCAAGTCATGTGGGACAGGTTCTTCAGAAATATGCCACTGTATCAGCAGGAAAGACAAAACTTCTACAATGGCAATATGTTTAGATGTCAATTATTACTGGTTTGCTTAAAGGAGGTAGCACAGAAACCCTTACAGATAAGATGTAACTAAATGCATATGACATGATAAATATGCCAACAAAAACCATTAAAAGAGATAATTACATATCGAGAGGACAAGCTGCGTGAAAAATGTGAATATACCTCAGAATATCGGCATAAAATCCTCATAATCGAATTCAATTTTTTTGTGAAAGTGCAACTCACAACTCTGACACCATAAGCATCATATTACTAATTCACCATAAGTGGAATAAAGTGTCTTTGGTTACTATTAATTTAGTTAGCTCATGGTTAGCTTGACACAAGTTACATTCACTGCAAGAAAAACTGCAATTTTAAGAAAATAAAATTACAATCTTTACAACTATTTTAAGTAACCCTACCATGCAATACTTTCATGTATCACCTCCATCTGACTCTCGCCATCATTGTATCACCGCTGATCATTTTTTTTACCATGACCATTCCAACATTGATTATTTAAATGTTCACATGTGTATGATGTTGCAGTGGTCTGTATTTGTAAATATTAATGTTTGTTGTATTTGTCAATTTTACTTTTCATCATGAGTTTCTAACTATTGTATTAATTTATGTTCGCAGGGCCAAAATGGAAACCAGTTTGAAACTGTTTGGGCATAAAGAAATGGAATAAATAAATAAACTAGCCACCAGCCAAGGCCACAGAGAAAACACCATTTTTGTCATAACTGTTCATATCCTATGATTATTTTACCTTCATTCACAAGAACACATAATATCAACAAAATGCTAAGGAAGAAACCTGTTATCCCCTTTTTCATAATCATATGTATGTTTCATTCCTTTCAATTGGTCGAACACGAGCAGGTGTTCCGTCGTGATCGTGATCAGCTCTCTTCGAAGTCAATACTATTCTTTGTGAAACAAAATTGCCATAATAGTTACAACCAAAATAAATCACGTGCATTCAGTGTTATTTGAAGATAGTAAAACTATAAAATCGGCTGCAACTTACCCAGTTTAGGACAAATTCATGTGTATAATTCCACTACAACATTCGTGAATTCCACCTGCTCGCACAGGAATTTCGATTTCCACAAGAAAGCAGCGTATTGAGGCCACACATGCGGTTCAATGGGCCTATTGTATTTTTAAATGAATAATGCATGATTTACCTTAGGAGCAGGGTGATTGGCTCTCACTTAGTCACGGCGTCCGTTGGTCGGTCACGTGGTGCCAATCCTTTCACTGGCTGTCAGTTGGAAAATAATGCTTCGCAGTTCGATAAAAAGACACGATGACCGTCACGGTGACGACATTGCCGGAGCAAGCGTCGAAGTTGGCAGATAACCAGATACCAGTGACATTAATAGGTACTGGAAATTGGGGGTGGTGGGAGGTGCGGGGGTGGGGGGATGACTTCCCGGCCATGGAAATTTGAAGGGGAGGGGCTCACCATATAGAGCATATAGAGGGCGATGTTCAAGATAACCATGTACATCTACAATGTGTATCAAATTCATGTTGAATCTTACATCAGAGTATTATGGCTTTTTAAAACTGTCTCCCCTTTCTAGCGATATTGCAAACACTTTGGTCATCGGGAAATCCTGATTATTGTTCACAATCCGCTGTAATTTTTTTGCTCATCACAAAAAAGTGCAGGATTTTATTCAGTAGCCCATCCCCTGAATTTACGCCCATGCCAGATACCTTTTCCACGATGGAAGGCTCGGTGGATAAATCAATATTTTAAACAATGACTTCCTCAGGATTATTTTCCCATGACAAACTCGACCAGCATTTTGAATGAACTTCGAAAATTTTTGCATGCCCCCAAGGGCGTCGCCGGGGGGGGGTGAAAAAGAAAAATGAAAATATATAAGAAAAACAAAACGAAAGAATGAAAGCTGGGAAAAATCATCAATTTGCTTTTTTAAAAAAATCAAATCGATCCCCTCCCATTGTTAGTACGGGCGATTCATAATAGTGCGCCTCCTTGGGTCGACAGTACTGTGATTGGCCAACGCGTTGCAAACTCTTGGAGGGGCGATATTGTGAAACGCTCGTATTGTTTATCATTTCTTAGCTTTGCCCCCTGGAAACAGTGTTTTACAGCCCTTCCGGAAAAAAATCCTGGCAATGCCCCTCGGTTAGCCAATCACAATACGCAAAGTCTGGCGACCCAGTGCAGAAAGGGTCGACAGATTTCACCTGTGGCAAGAAAGGTGTACGTAGGTTTCTTCACTCTCCAGAGACCAACCATTACATGTGCATCCTGGTTAAACTTCGAATTCCTCAACGGTCCTTTTCAGGGCCATACTTCTTCAGAAGAAATCCCCTACATGGTGAATCTGTAAGCCTCTTTCAATTCAGCCACCATTTTTAAAGTAACTACATGCAGATGCAATGATAATCATAATTGTTTTGAATCATACACTTGAAACGTACGAAGCCTAACAGTGTGGTATATATATCACCCTAATTAGTGGGGATGGGATATGGACCCCCCCACACACACACCCACATTTCCGTGGCCGAGCAAAACTTAATGCGGCTTGTAAAGAATTTTTCAGAGTTTTGAACCACTAAGTATCATTCAAAAAGGGAAAGCAATAAAACAGAGCCATGAATAAGCCGTTCTGATGTAAGATTCAGCATGATTGTAATCTTTTTTTTTCTACATTTGCATCTTCTTTTGAACATCGCCCGATACATCAAGTGTGAAAGGATCCCCCCTTCAAATTTCCGTAGCTGAGCAAGTCGGCATCCCTCCCACAAATCCCCATTCCCCCACATTCCGACACAAATTAACGCCACTACTAATCGTTTCCAAATGTCGGCCTAAAGTGTTCCAAACTTCAACTTGATCATACTTGAGTTTCAAATTCAGGGAGTGGAAATTCCCTGTTGCAAATGGAATGTCATTAAAAAAATACCCTCAAGCCGATTAGGGAATTTAGGATGACTTTTTGAATTTCGTCTTCCTTATAACGTCGGCTGCAAACTTTAGTTCAAAGAATTTACTAGTCCTCAAAATAAGGCAATTTACCTGAGTTTTCTTGTACATAAGTATATAATCCGTTATTTTAATAAGAGGGTTTAGTTATATTTCTCCTGTTTCCAACAGTAAGTATATTTAAGTGACTCGCAAGCCTGCACAACGACGAAACGAATCCAACATTTGAAAATTACTGTTCTCGATGGTTCCCGGAAAATCTTGTCTAGCGCCCTCTACAAAGATTACTACCACAAACAAAATGGCGACTTCGGGGAGAGGAACTTCTCGCGTTTTACTAAAATTAAGGCAAAATGTGGAGGAAGGAAACTATTATGAAGCACACCAGATGTACAGGACTTTATACCATAGGTAATTATATTATGAAGCATGTTTTCACAGAATATAAACTAAGTCAGCCCTATAAAAAGGGAGTGTTTTAGACTTTTAGACAAGTCTGATTGTGATGGTTCACATCATGTTGTGTTATTCGTGATAGATGCAACATCACACTTCACCCACTACCGCTTCGCCCACACTACGATACGGCGTACGCCCACAACCAATTTACCACTTCTCCCTGTGCAAAATATTGTTTAGGTAATAGTAGGCCTTTTTAAGTATTATAGGCCCAATTAAGAAGGCAAATCAATTGTTCTAAAATACTGTTGGGTTTTGATAATGAAAGTCAGAAAGTGGTTCTTTATTAGGCCTAGGCCTACCACCCTGATCCTATCAACATCAAGGAAACAAAGTCCACTTTTACAAAATACGGCCTCCGAACTCACCGCCAAAATGGTCATTAAACTGTCTTATGCGCCCAGCTTAGGATCAAGTGAGAATCAGAGATTCCAAATGGTAGCAAGGTTTACACATACTCACATTTGGGAGGAAAAGAGAAATTTGCCCTGCAAATTGGAAACAGTTTTGTCGTCAAGCTTGATGCCGCTATCTTGTTCAAGTAGTGATTTGATCTTTAGGTCCTATGTTAATAATCTGGAGACAACGTCATGGCTCGCCAGCCTCTAGCGGACCATTCACAAAAAGCACACGTGCGCCAATGACTGATTCCTGAGCGCCGCATGCCCGGTAGCTGTGATCACATCGAAACTGTATACCATACATTGGAATTATTTGGCTTGCATCTCCATTATGACTGACCATGTGTTAATTTTTGTGTATATTGCATCGTAATAATTTTGAATGCATTGATATTGTCTTTCATTGTGCCATGCATGCATGTGAATGCGCACATACTGAAATACAAGACTTTAGGAAGCTGATGTACGTGCAAGAAGTTGAACAAAGTGTAACTGGGTCCCTTGTCCAACTTGTGCCCCTTTCCCATGTTTTGGTCCTCTCTGCTTGCCCTGGTGTCATCTCTCAGCCCCCTCAGCCTTGCCTCTGAACGTTCAGACTTGGTTGGGAATATCTATAGCTCTGGAGGGGTTTTTTTTTTGGGGGGGGGAATGACATGTGAGTTCAAGTTCTGCCTGTTTGACTTTGGGGGTTTCTTGTCTAAAATTCAAAAAGCTTTGTTAATTTTCACAGCATTTCATGCATCCGTGCAACTTGCAACATTCGTTGCATAGAATCTTAAAAACACACGCTTTGTATGGCCCTGCTCTTTTATGTACTCCACAGTGACTCCAGTATTTCACAATAAATTGGGTGTATTTTAGCCTCAGGTCTCTGAATTATTGAAGTATGGACATCAATGGATTCATTCACAGGTACATGGCACAGAAGAAACATGCCGAGGCAATAGAGCTAATATACTCTGGTGCGTCCTTGTTACTGAGCCACAACCAGGTAGGAGAGAAGTAATACACCTTGGGCAGTAGATAGCTGCTCACAGTAGGGTCTTTTATCTCCTGTTCAAGCCACTCTACAAGTCAGTGTGATTGTTAGTGACATCTTCATCTCTTTAAGCAACGGGAAGCAAATATTTATGCAAGTGAATTTACAAGAGAATATCCTATATATCTTTGTCTATCTTTGTATCGATTTTTTTGTCAACAATGCCTGCAACTACACTTCCTTTTCAGATTATTTTATGCTGGAAGCAACAGCGAAAGGAACTGGTGAGGTGGAAAATTCAGTGTAATCAGTTGAATGAGAGTATAGGGGAATTCCAGAAATTAGGGGTCCATTTTTTTCCATGGCCCTCTCATATCTGACATCTGATGCTCTGTAGTGTCAAGGGAAGAGTTGTACATGTACAAGCATGTCAAAGAACCATGAAATTGATATTTTTCCAGTCTTAACACAGTTCTTTCATTTTCAATTTTCTCTGCAGTATACAAGTGGTGCTGATCTGTGTTTACTGTTAGTTGAAGCCTTCAATATATCTGATACTCCAGTTGTTACTGAAAACATAGGTAACGATTTCTATTAAGCTCAATCGCAAACGAATGTTCTCTTACCAATAGTGGCCTTGAGTGAGCCAGCTTGTGTGAGTGTACCTAGCTGCTTGACTTGTCACTGTCCTGGCTCTGAGTAGTGGAAGTCAATTATGGCTGTGTTTCTGTTGTGTTGCCCAGACAAAGTGGCTGGTCTGGTCTGCACGATCCCTTCCGACGTGCCCGAGAGAGGGAAGTGCATCAGCTCAGCCCTGCAGTGGTCCAAGACCAGCAATAAAGCCATCAAGACTGGAGACCCAGAGCTGCACCAGCGATTAGCCGTGAAACTCTGGCAAGGTACAGTACGTCACGTTCCCAAGGTCCAAGTGGGACCTCCTGTAGAAATGGATAGTCAAAGTCAATCGCATTCCCAGGGTCTGTTTTCCAGCTCAGTCTAGACAGCAGGCTCCGTGTGGGTAACCAGTTTTCTGCAGTCTGATAGTGATGGGTTGATCTGAAGAAAATGAATTAGTAATTAGGTTACAGGAGTTTGGATTTTTTATCGTTATCTGAAATTTGGAAAAAAATTTTGCAGTTTACTCCTGATGATTAAAAATGCTGAAGATTTCCGCTACTGAAATTCCAAATGGTTGTTCCTAACAGAAAAGAACTACTTCGAGGCACGATATCATTTCTTGCACTCATGCGATGGTGAGGGATGCGCTTCTATGTTGGTGGAGTACCACGTGGCTAACGGCTACCCCAGTGAGGTGGACATGTTCGTTGCTCAGGCTGTCTTTCAGTGAGTTACTTGTACTTGACGTTTTAATAAATCAGAGCTGTGTAAGTTGTTCGGATGTTATATGGACACATGTGTGCTGTCAGTTGATTCGTTTGATTGAAGGGAATTAATTGTCATGAACTGAACTCACACAGTGGAATTTTAATCTCAGCGGTGTCACTTTACTGTAGAGTTCTAGTCTTGGATGCGGGAGGGAGCTGTTTACCAAGGGATAGCCTCCTTGGTTGCACACTCACCATGGATTATGCACAAATGATGTTGTAAATCTGTAGAACAGGAATTCTTACAGTGCCTAGCACATCCTATTGTTGTCCAGCGTCTCCGTCAGAGGTGGAAGGTATTTGTGCCCGAGGGAATAAGTCGTTCCTCCTTGAGAGAAATCGGGTGTTTTTTTTCAGGTTGTCACACCAATTAATGGTCTCATTTTGTATTTCAGGTAACTATCAATAATTGATGGCAGTTGTCACAGGTGCCAGAATTAAGGATTAGATAAGTTCCCACTCTGTGGATGAATCCAGTGTGGACACACAGCCTGAATAGCATGCCTGTTTATGTTATTTTCAGGTACTTGTGCCTCAAGAATAAGGCCTGTGCCACGCTGACGTTTCACATGTACACTGAGAAGCACCCAGCCATTTCCAGCGGTCCCCCGTTCATCCTGCCCCTGTTGAATTTCCTGTGGTTTATGCTGATGGCAATAGAAGGGTAGGCCTATATCACCTTTCTCTGTGAACAGTGCATTTTTTCACAGGTTTGTTTTGTGAGACAGAGAACACTTACCTCTGTAGCAGTAGTCTGGCTGCTTGTGAGTTTGCGCTGCTGCAGTTTGTCTCCACCCTGGTAGGAAGGGTCAGGACAGTAACATTATTTTCTTAGCTGTCAATGGAATGGCTCTCTGAAACGTTCTGGTGGAAACAGCAAAAACACCCTCAAAGTCAGTTCCGCTTTCTTGCTGAAGGTTGCACGATTTCTATTCTAAGCTGTGCGGAGAGGTTGGACCTGGGTAGAGGGGTGAGACATGCGCACAGCTAAACAGTTTGGCATGTCTGAATCCAGCAGATGGGTAACTGTTTAAGTCTATTTTATATTTCTTGTTCACCGTTTGCAGCGGTAAGCTGACTACTTTTACTGTGCTCTGTGAGCAGTACCAGCCGAGTCTCAAGAGGGATCCTATATACTTAGAATACTTGGACAGAATCGGCCAGCTGTTCTTTGGCTTGCCACCTCCCATTGGGCCCCCTATGGGCGGTGGAATACTGGGTGAGTCCTTTCTCTTATCTCCTCTCTCCCCGTCAGTCCCCACCCACCCCAACCTCAAGTAATTCCAGTTCTCTTCAAGCAGGTGGCAAATACATTTTGTCGATCATTTCCCATAATTCAGTGCGAAAAATGGCCTTTCTGTGGCAACCCCTCAGTGGCGCAATGTCTTATGAATGCCTGTGTTGGTCTTGGGGATTTGGGGATTTTCCTGCTCACTTTATCGCAGGAATTTCAAAATGCACCATCATGTCTTAAACCTTAACCTAAGGCTAAATCCTCTGATTTCAATGTGATTCTTACACACACCTTGGGTAGTCAGGTCAGTGAGAAAGTACGTTCCTGATTTGCGTCTTGGTTAATTATACAGACAACCTGCTTCGTGGCTTCCTTGGCGGTGAACCAGGAAATGACGACGAGACAGACTCATCAGGGCCAGCAGAGGAAGAGCTGGACTGACAGCAAGGAGATGGGATGGGGTCTCGTATTGAAATTGGTGTAGTGTCCATCTTGGTTATGTGAACGTTAATGGGTGGGTGTTGAAACGGCCATGTTTCTTAGCACTATTAACTTGACTGTGAAAAAGTCCTGTGCTATTGGAGGATCTCAAAGATGTAACAGAACTGTTCTTGTTCCTTTTAAAATTTCGCCATATTGCAGTGGTCTGGTCCATATTCTCGTAAGCCATTTCCTGGTGTACATGTGTGTTATATGCGCTTCAATTACCTCTAGAGGAGCACCAGGCATTGTGTGGTGTGTTCCCCGGAGTGGCTTATCATTAAGTTTTGCCAATAAAACCATTTTATGAAATGTTCCAAATTTGCGGATATTTCCTGAGTTTTAGAGCATTTCACTGCATCAACTATGCTTTCCATGTACTTGTGACTTGCCAACAGTCAGTGCCTGGTGTTTCACAAGTTTGGTTGTCTTTATTCTTTAAATCTTAGCTATCGCTACCTTATCTCAGCCATTGATGCATCATCCGTGACCAAGTTTCCAAGTGACACTTCAATAAAATACAAAGGGTGGGCCAGTGACTAATTGGACACAGGTGGATTTTCTGAGATGAAAGATACAGATGGGAATACAGAACCGTTCACATATTTTCAACGTTGGTTTGATCCCAGTTCAGTCCTAAAACTGTTCAACAATTCAAATACATGATGGGCCTCTTGCATCAAACATGTCAGCGGAAAAAATGTAGGTATACCTTTTTGGCTAACCTGTCTCAGAAATATGGGCACCATGTGGGAACAGTACGTCCTATTAGCACAAACTTGGTGTGAAAATGACTGAAAGATATTAATGACAAAAACGCCTGAAGGCTTGGCACGAGAAAAGAAGGCACTGCAGTGACATCAGAAAAAACAAATTGAGGGGGACTCTGCTCCCCTTCCCCCGGCTCTTTAAGGGTTAAAGCAATCATTTATTGTAATGGCCAAAACATTGTATGTAATGCTAAGAAACGTGAAATAAATCTAAGTTAGTGTAATTGTGCTGGACACTTGTTGATAGCTGCCCAGGCAGTCCCCAGCTGGATCTGATAGTGATGGCAACAAGTGGAAGTTACAGATTTTCACATGCACTTGTACAGGTTCAGCACACTTGTCCCTAGATTTGCAGTCCAGATGTTCACTCCAGGATCCGGTCACATTGAGCTGCTTATCCGTTCATGGAAAGCTTGTCAGCCTGCTAGTCCATCAATATGTTTGGGGTCGCAAAATATCTCCCTTTTAGATTTTGATTTATTGAACTTTTTGAAGGGGGGAGGGTTATCATTTGGTTTAATCAACAGTAGCTGAGAACCAAGTTGTCTGTCTTTAGGTCATTAAAAGGAGGTTATATTTCGCTGAAGCATCATTATAATTCATGTCCTCCACTTGTACCGGTTGATTAAGTAGTCTGCAACTTTGTTCAACTTTCTTGGAAACATTTTCTGTTGGAATTCTTCCCATTCAGAATTCAAGAGGTTTTGGCCTGTAGTTTTGCACATTTTTTTTTCAAGGGAGCTCTTATTTCGCAAAGAAGTTTTAAGTTGAACAGAAGTATGCAATAATCAATACAATTGATAAATCAAATAACCCAGTAGTACCAGCGCCCGTTTCCAGTCTTATGCAGGGAAACTGTGCCAATCTCAACCATATTTCATAGCATAGTTGTACCGTTTGCCTGTGGGTAATCTGTTGCCGAGACAAATAGCCAAAAGAACATTCAGAATAACGTTCTGCTTCTCAAAAGCTTAGCATGCACTTGTGTTTGCTCATTGTCTCCACAGTCTCCATGAAATGGATGGAAATCTTATCGACGGAAAACTGTGCAACTTGGGAGCTTTATGATACTCGTAACTCATTTCAAAGCCATCGCGTATTCATACAATGGTCAAATTAATATGAGAAAGAGTGGCACACATATATACTTCTTAATGTCAAGGTGTGTATTTCATGAAAACTTAACTCGTATCTCTACTATTTTCTTGTTGTTTGTCGGGGTGGGGTGGGTGGTCGGTTGGGTTTAATTTTAGATTTCTTTTCCGAACCGCTTGAAAAACAATTAAGAATTTAGACTTTTGATAGACTTCATGTTAAAAGGCTGAGTCGTCACTCTGTTTTCAAATTGTCACTAAAATAAATGTAGGAATGAAATTAGAAAAGGAGCTTTTATGAGGTTACATAGAATTTTATTCCCTCTCTTCTCGTACCCTCTGCTGCAATTGTTTCTGCTCTTCCAATAAATTTGCATAAAGAGGAAAATGCTTGATGTGGTCGATAAAGATTATCAATCTATTATTTCAAGGCACTGATTCAAATCTCTTTCCAAATGGAATTTATATTGGCTTCTTTGTGGCTCTGCTCCTTGCATTGGTCAGATTCTGATACTCGTCCAGTGACTTGAATTATTGTCAAAAGAGGAAAAACTTTCATAACGCCAAATATTGCAGTGAAAGTTACCCGATGCTTCTTGTTATATTTCCCTAAAAAAACTTGTTAAGGATGCCCATCGTCAATTTTGCGTAAAGGGCTGTTTTCTGTAAACATGCTTCGTGACCATCATGAGTTGGCAGGAGTCGCAAAGGAGGTAACAGTATTTCGCAGACTTTTTCAAATAACTTTTTGTCATGATAATCCGAGAATATCCCCAACTCTGTAAGACTATAGGAAACGCCGCATCAGAACTGAAAAGCTTGAACTGGAACACATTGAAACTGATTAACAGCAATGACGTGCGTACATACCGCAATGTGTATGTAGAATTTATCACTGTTGTCTGCATTATACTTCATGGCTTTTGGGATGACCAACACTCAACGAAAAGCTGTGTACATTTAGAATTCTGTGAAATTAAATAAACTCAACCGTTTGGGGTGAGATTTGCAGGCGTGTTCTTATTTTTGTTTGGTTCTTGTTTTCCTCCCCACTTGTCCTTCAAACCTTCTCACGCATACATGTGTTGGGCCTGTGGTCTTGTACCGCATCAACTTGTATGTTATACATAAGATAACTACTGTAAGAAAACCTTTGAATGAAGTTGAGTTAAAGCGTGCCCTTTTCCGCAAGAGTGCTGAAAAGCCGAGACTTAACTCTTGAAACTGTTCTTCCAACTGATAATAATGTACATGCTGCAGGGAATGATGCCGTAACGCCCTTCGATTTGGCGCTACAGTGCTGATCTGGAATGGTTGAGATAGGTGATGAATTTGAAAGTTACGCATGACATGAAATAAAACTACTGTATAGCCAATGACATATCAAGCGGAAGGGGGCTTTTGTGTACGGCTTTTGTGTAACGGTTCGAACACTTTTGGGGTGAGAATATTGGACCCTCCCTTTGAAAAAAGTTGCCCATCCAGACCCCAAACCTGGATGCGCCACTTGGTATAGCCACTTTGCTTTTAATGGCGTGTCAGGCACTAATCTGGGACATGCGCGTCGACAAGGGAGGGTGAGGGTTAATGGAGCACCTGGAAAAACTTTTATCAGGAAAAATTTGATAAAAAAAATCTCCAGTTACCACAGAAATGCTTTGGAAGTGACTCGCGCACCGCAAATATTGTGTTTCGCAATTAAATACTTTTCCACTTTTTTACTATCAGTGTTGGTAACACAATGCTCAAACACCAAGCACGTTTAGAGTGTTGATGGAATGTATTAGGCCTAGGCAACTGAACAATGACGGTTAGGATGGGGGGGGGGTCGCCACGTGTCGTCTTTGGCTCCCAAACACGTTTACTAAGCAATCTAAAGCCAGGCTGTGTATAATTTGTCACGCAGTTTGCTATCCGTTGATCGTTTTTTTTCCCTTGGAAGGAGCTTTGCTCCCTTCCTATACTGGCCATACTTTAATTATGTATACCTTGAGAGGCATCATACTATTTGTTTTATGCTAACACTATCCAAAGTATATGACAACTAATGGTACCAGGAACACTATCGAAAAGTAAAGTTAATGGTCCCCTTTATGTAGCTATCTGCTAATTGACAGTGTCAGTTTTAGGAAGCGGGCGGTTTTATAAGGGTTGTTAGGGCCGACAGTTCACAGGTTCGCGAGTGCAAGCCACTCGCGGTGTCCAGATGCGGAGATGGAAGAAGTCTAAGATATCGTGCCAGAAGAATACATACCATGGAAAGGGAGAAGACGTCGTGCCGTGCGTGGCTTGTTGTGCTCAGTCTCAACATCACCTTCACACTCTATGGAGGTTTAAATAAAGTCTTCGGTGTACTGATGCCTGAACTTCGAGAGCAGTTAGCAACGGACACCTGGCTGCTTGGATGGGTGATTACCATGATTGGGGCCTCGGTGCAGAGCGCGGGTAAGGTTATGCAGATGATAAAATAAGACGAACGAATTAGGCTTGCAAAGGAAATTTAAAAATTCAAGCAGTCAATTACTTAACTGTTCATTTTTAAGTTTAAAACAGGAAAACACAAAACAAATTTCATTTTAAATTGTCGTTTCAGTTCCTAAACGAAAGCGTGACAGTTTGTTTTGCTGCATTTCTCTTCGAAGCAATCTGGGGTGAGAGCAATAGTCTGTATGACTTTGGTCAGCCACAAACCAAGCCTAGGCCTATTTCTTGCTTTTCGTTTCACATTGAAAAAATGAAAAAGACCGTTTTTCACATTTTTGTTCTCAAAGGGAATGAAAAACAGCTTGTTTCAAAATCGAAAAAAAAACCGACTCTAGAAATTTAACATCGATGCACAAAAACTAACATCGTATGGAACCTGATCATAGTTACAACCTGATCATAGTTGTTCGGACCTTGATTTTATAAAAGATAAATAAGGTTTTACAATGCGACATACTCTTCAACGGCATGAAAACCATCTATGACAGCGAACACGTAAGCTTATAAATCATGTCATGATGCCGCATTCAAAGTGGGCCGTCATTATTACCTTTGCGGGCAAACGAATAATGGGAAAGGGGTGTAAGTAGGCCTACCACGGGCCATATAATTCAAAAGTGCGGGTTGGTCGACGTCATAAGGTAAAAATGTTAATGAGAGCTCACCTGACCTTTGAATTTTCCCTGGTAGATTTTGAAAAAACACAACAGAATTTTCAGAAGTGGAAGCCGACTATTCTTTGGGCAGGCTACTAACTGTTTTTAAGGTTAATTATCTGGTGTTCCCCCTTTTGCCCAGGCCTTCTGACTGGACCACTTACCAGCATATTCAGTGAGCGTGCCATCTTCACAGCTAGCGCTGTATCTTCCGTTGCTGGGCTCCTTGGAGCTTTCCTAGCACCTGGGCTCCTTTCCCTTACTCTGTGCGTAGTCTGCCTAACAGGTAAGTCCGAAGGCCCTACATGCGATGCATGGACTTAATTGTTACATGTAGTCAAGACGGACTGCGGGGCATTTGTGTAACATGTTGCATTGAGAAGTGCTAGACACGTGAATTTGGTTGAAAAGTGACATCTGTCCGGAGACCCAACATAGAATATGCTACATATTGTTCCCCTTGTAAACAAATTTGAGATGAACATGAGCTACGCATTCTGCATTTTGGCGACTGTTTTGGCAACCATCACTAAGTACCAAGGGTTCATGGTTACGAGGTTAAGTGGTTCTCTAGACAAACATCGTTCCATCCCTACAATATTGTTAAACTAGTATATGTATTTTTGTTTTCGTGATAGGAGCGGGCCTTGGCATCATTGTATGCCTTGCTAAAGCTTTGCTTGGGGCGTACTTCTCTTCGCGGTTGTCAATGGCCGCTGGTATATCAACTACAGGACTCCCACTGAGCTACATGATATTCCCACCACTCGCCCAGTTTCTCCTAGAAGTCTACGGATGGCGGGGGACGTTGCTGATCTTTTCTGCTCTTGTAGCTTTCCTTATTCCCTGCGGCCTTGTGATGAGGCCTAGGCCGCCCTCTGGTGACAAAAGCTACAAGCCCATTCCGGCAAACTCAAGCCAACAAACCTCAAGCTCAGAAGACGGACCTCAGCTCTGTGGTTGCGGCCGCTTGCTTGACGTTCTGTGCGAAAAAACCGACTTTGGCCTCTTCAGGAACGTGATGATGTGGAGCCATATTGTGACTTATTGCCTGTTTGGATTTGTCAACAATTCTTGGGTTATTTTCATGGTGCCGTACGCGCAGACCAAAGGTTTCGCGCCGTTCACGGCGACTTCCTTCAGCATCATCGCCGGGGTGAGCTCCATGATATCCAACCTCTTGCAGGGCGTGGTGGTAAGCAGACATATCTTGTGCACAAGGGTGTTGATTGCAATCGGTTCGGCCATCGGGAGTGCTTCACTAGTTGTCAGCCCGTTACTGCACACATACGCCCCACTGGCAGTGGCCATGTCGCTCTACGGCGTTAGTCATGGAATACTCTACCCGGGATTGGTGTGTTTTGTCATTGAAGAGCAAGGGAAAAGTAGGGCGGCCAATGCCTTCGGCTGGACGGGATTCCTGTCCGGACTCTTCAGGTTGTGTTTCGGATTTTCCACAGGTAGACGACCCTATCTGGCACTATTTAACTGTCTTTCAAAAAGATACGTTTAAATGCTGAAAAAGGCATAACAATTTGTGGTGTGACTGGGATTTTAGATTGGGCTGGTAAGACTGCAGCTGGTTTGAATTGGGTTGACTTGATTGGGATTTAATTCAGTTGGCTTCAGAGTTGGTTAAGTCATTAGCTTAAGTTGGAAGCCCCCCCCAATACAATGTAGGCCGGTAATAATTGATTTGGGTAAAATTCAACAGCTTTGGATTTGGTCTACTCGTTATCAACTTAGTTATATTTTTCTCTCTCAACAGGCCTGCTGTACGACTACACTGGAAGTTATGATCATACATTCATATTCCTGGGGACCTTACTGGGAATTATGGTCCCCTTCTTTTTCTTGGACAAAATAAGTGATTGCTGTAGTCGAAGGAAGGAATGATTAATGCACGTCGAGTGGATTTCTATGCGTTCAGTGAACTTGCCTATAGAGACTGCAACATCCAGCACGGGAAACACTTGACCAATTAAAATGTAACCATGAGAAAAATCGTTCAGTTACAAAGAAATAATTTCAAGGTCTTCATTCATTGTTTGCAATGTAACAGCCACTTCCCATCGACAAGTAAGAATTACACGTTGATGGCACAGTATTCAACGTACGAATTGCTATGCTAACCATTTGAGAACATGTAACAACACGAAGAACACCTTTCCAATAAATTACTGGTGTTATTGAGGTCAACAGTTTTGTGAATTGTCTATGCAACACTTTGATAAATTATTGAAATTGTTCCACTTGAAGATATCTGACAGCATGCCATATTAGGCAATAATTTGTTTGTGCCGTGGTAACAGATACTAAGTGGAGCCAAGATACATGAACTACTAAATCTACATTTGTATATACATAATTATATAGGTGAGTGGTGAATCAAAGTGTACATTGCAGTTAACAGGAAACTTTAGAGCTACATGTACCTTTTTTATTTGACAAGTGAACAAAGTACACAGTACATGCTGTTTTAAATATCTGAATTCTGGTATCCACAAAAAAGATCTTAGTGCAGCTTACTGTTGGATTCTTGGAGCAAATCTGCATTACGAAATATGAAATCTTGTACTTTGTTGAACTTCTGACCGCTTGGCAATAGACGTGACTTCTGTAAACCACTCAGTACACAACCAACTCCGTCAGGCTGGTCTGCAAATGGTAGACTCAACAGTAAGGTTGTTAATATAGTACACTGGAATTTAGTCCTAAAACAGTTAGAAATTAGACAAAAGAACTTGCTCTTGAAGCCCAATTTCACAAACCTGATAGACGTTTGTGGGTCAAGTTTCATACTGAGTAGAAACCCTTTGAGATGCAGTCACAAGCAGTGTAAGTCACAACATTTTAGCTTGTACACTTTGCCAAATCATTCAATGATCACTGCGACTGGAGAGTGGGAGTTCCAAGAAATCGATGTCCAGTAATTATTCATCTCTTTCCGAGTTAATAATACTTGAGAAGACAACAGGTGTGCACTGCAGGTTACGCAGATTGAGCAACACACACGCATGACTGCTGACGAATCGGGGGATTGTTACCATCAAAACTTTCTGCCCTGCCTCACCTGCCGAGAAACAAAACCAAAAAAGCACATACCATTCATGAAGGAATACACTACCAAACTGTTTAGAAATATGAAAGCTATTGAGCAAGGAGGGACGGGGATCGATTGAATGGATAGCTTCTAGAAAGTTACCACCAACTGAGAACTATGAATTACCTTTGCAAATGCGACTTTGGAATTTAGTCTGGTTGCCAGCAAAGTAGACATGTGGGCACTCGGACACGATGAATGGATCATCATTGTAATAGGGATAACAGGCTGCCGATAAATTCAGAAGAACGTACAACTATTTAAGAAAATGAAATAATTGGATTTTATCTTCAAAATAACTTGAATTTTTCCAAACCTATTTATTTCAATACCAATTTCAACGATATAGAACAGTGTGGAAGAGACTGGATTCATGCACCATTCAGAGAACATTCAATGGATGTTAACTAAGAATGGTCGAATAAATTCTGCCCCACACCTCTTAATACCTCAATCTTTAATAACTAGATACTAGAGCTGTTTACCATGCTCAGGGATTATGGTGTAAGAATTTAGATTAACCTTGACGTTTTGCTGAATTCTCTTTCAGACTATATCTGCTATTTTCTGAAAAAAAGCGATATACAATCAATGACCCGAGTGGAATCATTATTCCAAGTTAAATTTTCTAGAAAGAGAATGGTTTTCAGACAGAGCACAATTTATGTGAATAACAAAGCGAAGTGCATGTGTGATTGCTACTGATACATGTATATCATCTGAAGCTTTCAGTGGGTAATAATCATACCAAGTGTGTCTGGAGCTGTCGGAGCAATGTGATTGGCTCTCAATGTTGACTCCAAGATCTCAATGCCATCTTCCATGTCTGTGTACTGGAATATGTCCGTAATGTTCTGACCCGAAGACCCAAGGAACCTGAGGTAAAGATTTGTTCAAGAAATCTGTCATACTGCCTGTAATTAATTCAGATTCGACATCCTTTACTGTGCTGTGTAGGGCTGCCTTCTAATTCCCTTCATTGCTTGGTAAGGGGAATCCTCCATTATTAAAATGTTCTTAGTGATCAAATTTAGAAACCTTGAATCATGCTTGGATCCGTCCAAGCTGT
Source organism: Acanthaster planci (assembly GCF_054643075.1). Taxonomy (NCBI): domain Eukaryota; kingdom Metazoa; phylum Echinodermata; class Asteroidea; order Valvatida; family Acanthasteridae; genus Acanthaster; species Acanthaster planci. The sequence goes on from NC_141783.1 coordinate 12,384,200, forward strand.
TCTGATGTCTTAAATGCAGTGTTACTGCAGGTGGGTACATTTCTGAACCAAAATTTGAGATTGGACAATTTTATTTTACCATTTGCTCCAGCTAAATACACTAACCATGTGACACTTTACTGGGCAAAAGCTGAAGCAAATAACATCAAATGTTTGTCCAACACACCTGACACCATCAATGGATGCTTCGTACGGATTGGTCACAGAATGCATCGTGGGATAGACAGACGCCTGCGGGAACATACACCTATGCAGTGGCTGCTGAGGCAGAAAGCAGAAGGCTGGATCATGCGGACCGGGCATCACATCCACAGCAACACAGCTCTGCAGAAAGGTCAGGGTCAAAGGTTACACTTCTGAGGCAACTGGTTATTAATAACACATCCTTTCCTAGAATCATTTGTGAACCGTTATCCACTGCTAATAATTGAACACTAATTAGTGCCATTGATTAAATTAAAAGCCATTTACCTCAGTAGTGCTGTGCTTGAGTGCAAGTTATTTACATTTGTACACTCATTAAATACCTCAACGACCTGTAGACAATCCAGTTAACAAAATTAGAAGCCGCTACTGTGGTGGTGCCACTCTGGTGGACAGGTTGCATATATCTATTACATGTTTCCTATTACGGGCACCACAAGTTCAAGAACGCACATGCAAGTATGCTCCCTTTGTATTAGCGGCATGTTCTCAGCTTAGGCAGTAGAAGAGTGCTGTGACTGACAATGTAGACACAGTTCTGGAAGAATTTCCCTTAACGAAGATATCTCTTAACTTCTCAAAACTGTTCATCTGAGTCACTCCACAGCTCACAGTCAATGAGTAATGACATATCAATTACTTAGAAGAATCACTCACCGCTAGCTGTGCCAAAACATCGTCCAATGCCTTCACTGCCTCAACGGTACCCGCCTTCACTTTACGACTCAAATATTTTGCCTGAAGATCAATCAGTTGAAGATGTGTTAGCAAATGGCACATACCTACATGGAGTCCAAGAACTTATTTTCTGCTTGTAAAGACTCTTTTCATCACTCATGTTTTCAAAGACACAGAGATAGACAGACATTGAGTAATCATGGCTATCATACACTAAGCACCTTTTGTACAAATGCTCAGGTTTGGTGCACATTCCAATGAAAACAGGTCACACTGAGCACCACATGCACAAGAACCAGTATGTGCATACAGTGTGGACCAACCCTGAAGCTCTCATGATCAGTCACATAATATGATCCACTATTCCCGTACACAGTAAACACATGAAAGCTTGAGTTCTAATGTAAAGAAATGTTCAACGGTGCTCAAATGTACTGACTGTGCTGAGGACATCAGCCTGCTGTGTACTCTTGCTCAGGCTGTTGCCTGCAATGATGACCCGCACAACTTTGGAGTAGACTTCTTGTTCCTCGGGGCTCCCTAGCTGGCCAGTTATTAGATCCAGCAGGAGCTGAAGGTTCATGAGATGATGGCCCTTCTCCCCTAGACCCAGGCCAGACACCAGTACAACATACCTATGCAAACAGGGTGGGGGAATAAATGTGAGCAAGTTCTCTACCACTGAAACGAAATAACTGCAAGAACATTGTTAGTCATGAGTGACCCTTTGAAACCTTGATGTGTTTCACTGAAAACCCCAAATTACAGTTGCCTGATGCTCCACACATAGTATAAGAATTCTGGGGTTATATCTATTCCCACCTGTCTTCACTGAGTTGCTTGGGATGGAGCTGAACTGGCAGGTCAGCTGTGCAGAAATCCTCCACTTCAAACTTGCCATCATCTCTCTCATGACCATTGACCGCCATAACAACACCTGACAAGAGATTGGGAGCAATATTGTTGAAATTATCAGTATTATCTCTGAATTAAACTCCTCTGCAGGAGATGTACACGTTTGTAATGACACACATGAAAAAGCCCAAAGTGCAAAAGTTTTTTTGAACGAGGTATTGAGCCATTTCATGCAACCTCACTATTTGAAGCAATTATTGATCCTTGACATATCATAAACTGATTTTTATCAACACCATTACACCCTACTAAATTCTACACTATTCAAATATCAACTGGACTTTTCATTAAGCAATGAATTGCTGTGACAGAATAAAATCACAGCAAACCGGATTTTTAAGTTCATGAATCGGGTTTTAAAAAGTTGTTGCAAGCTAATGACCATCAGGATGGCCTTTAGTTCAACGCTGACTTCATATTTATGTTTCACATTCTTGTGAAATCCCCGGTTGCAAGAATATCATGATTTTTTAACATGAAGAGAGGAAATAAACCAATTTTCACTTCCCAAAAAGGCTACTGCATATTTGCTTACATAAGATCATTGACTAACAAAGTAATCCATCAGATGTCTCGTTTCCATCACTAAAGCTTATTGGCGTTCCAGTGTAAGACCCCGAACAATAAGCAAAACTAAGTTAAAGAAGGAAACATACATGATTCCACCGCGTTAATCACCTGTGATTGCCTTCTGTACGTCCAGCTTCCCAACAAGTACTATCCTCTGCAGTTCGTCCTCCAGAATGAGTGTGTCCGAGTCGGCAATATATTTGTCTCTTGAAGGTTGCGGTACCAAGTTATGCTGAAAAATAACATAGACACACTTCACATTAAAAAAAAACCCAAAAAACCAGGTCTGCAGTGAAATTCTTCTCAGTGCTCATTCCTGCACATACACTTCCAAATACTGCAAACAAGACTAGCATTCAAGACTAACAAAACACATGCAGTGTTTGGTTTTAGGAACAATTTGATTCAATTTTTAAGTAAATTCATTCCGTGAATCTGTGTCAGGTACACATCAAACTTAATTGTGATGACTGAAACTGTTGAAATGGAACAGACGAGTAAAAACTGATGGGAAGCTTCTCAGAAACACATTAACATGATGGTTTTCATTCCGTGTGAAATAAAGTAGACCTCACTTGAAAATGGACTAATAAATTGTATCATGGCATATAAACAGAAACAACATTAATATCTAGGTATTGTGCTCAGAACTGGCAAATGTATTTATATTTATGTCTAATGGTTTGGGCTCAGAACTGGCAAATGCATTTATATTTATGTCAAATGTTTTGGGCTCAGAACTGGTAAATGCATTCAGATTTATGTCAAATGGTTTGAGTCTGTTCAATGGGTGCAGTTGGAAGTATCTTCATGAGACCTGTTTGTTAAAAGTACTGAATCCTTGGCAGTTGGAATACAGGGACTTAGTATTTACTTGAAACCCCCCCAAAAAATAAAAACAAAAATCAATGTGATTGCTCAAATTAGCGCAAGCACAGTTGAAAAATTGAATTCTACTCTGGACGGCCTAGTAGGCTGAAAATCTTGATACTTGTTGAATTTGTTGGCAAATGTTGCAATGTCCTCACATCTTCACTGATCTCCTTGAGGATACTCGGCTTCAACTCCATACTCTTGAATAATGTCCCCACCACACAGCATTTCTCATCTGTCTTCAGTTCATACAACTTGCGCATCAGAACAGAAGTCCCTTAAAATATGACAACATTTTGACAGGAGTACTGTGTCACATCAAAGAAATACAAGAAATGAGTCATGTTTTCAAGCCACTGAAAATGGTATGGCAGGTTTACCATGGCCTATTACTTTCACAATAGCAAAACTAATATTTTGTTGCAAGCTGGAATACCTGTCTCAGATACGTCTTGAGGAACATACGGACAACAAGAACGAAGACAGTGACAATTTTAAGTTTGTATGGTGAACCAAGACAAAAAAAAAATATAGAATGTACAATAGCAAAGAACACAAAGAAAAGAGTAGACTTGCCTGATGCTCTACACAGAATGCAATCAACAAAGGAGATGAAATGAAGAACATTTTGAGCTATTTTTGTGTACAGTGCCACAAAACTTCTTCATTCTTTAATGTAAGTTGGCACTGATATTTCAGTGAAAGTTGTGACTCAAAGGTGTTACACAACAAAGCGATCAGACACACTTGTCTTCATTTTTATTTCAAGAAATCAAATTTACCCCATTTCCTTTTGGCAGACTCCAACAAACGACGGCGCATGGAGCACAAGCGTTCGGCATAAAGGTGTGCATACTGTCGTTGGAAATTCCTGTCCTTCTGCAGAAACCGAGCAGAGAGATTTTCATAGGTGGAATTTGGACGCTGAAAGGTGACAGCTTCTTCAGCTGCTTCTGCCATTCTTGACCGTTTCTGAAAAGGTTGCGCAGTGAATTCAAATTGGGGATGCCTCCGAGATTGTGCTTCTTCACCCACTTAATAAGTGACTATTACGTAACTGCACAAGAGCTGTGGATTCATGAGCAATGCATGACTCCCTTCACTGCAAAACAAAAGAAACATGAAATCATTTAAAACTAAGGACAGTTATGAAGCATGTCATCTCACACTGTGCAAAAACAACAGAGCTTAAACAGCCTGCAATGATCTCCCAAGGACGCACAGTTGCCAATTGAAACACTGGGCAGGCCTAAATTATAGTTGAGGCAGTTCTTCGAAGACCAAAACAAATTATTTTGAGCACAGTGCTCTTTCCACAAATCATCTTTTGGCAGAACACAGTTCGTGCAAAAAAACTGCAGAAGACGGGTGGGTGGACAATGGTGGAATACCACCATCATTGCTCTACTGCTACACCAACATAAACATTTGGTCTGCCAAGCTGCATTTTCACAAACATGTTTGAAAGTCCATGGACTGAACAAAAGTCATGGGAGTAATTGCAGATTATTTTCCTCAGTGTCAATAATACAGGCAGTGTCATCCCACACTTTTGTGAAAATCCTCCATCATCAGGGTAAGAATTCCATATACAGACATCACTAGTTTTCCCAAGCAATAGTTAGTTACTAGCCTAGCCATCTAAAAGTGATAACATCTAGTCTACTAATATTAAAAAGTCAAAAGGGAAAAAATGAAGCATTTACTTAAGCCTAGGCCTACTGAGAAAACACTTTTTCCGCCTAATCTAGCAGTAGCGATACAAGCACTCACGACAAGCATTTGACACTCAATGACAGGTACACAAATGGACGGTCTAGTCGCAAAGATGATGTCCGGATATGCCTAGCTATGGAACTTTTTCCTTCAGCTGAATGATTAAGTTCGACCGTTTATAAAGGGTAATTTTCTTGTTAGTAGCACTTGGCCTACTACTAACAGTACTATAAACTTAGACTGCACCTGCACCACACATGACACCACACACCGCCGGCTGGCCCGTCGTCAACTTCGCACAAGCTCGTACTATACTAGTTCATCGACTTGCGGGATAATTTTGCCCCGCGCGCCATATGCATCACGCGCGCCACACAAACTTTAGGCTTTTTCATGCTATCTAAAAAAAAGTCTCGTAAATTTGATATATATAGATTTTGAAAATTATTGAGAATTAAATTTATTTGAATAATTTCACCTTTTTGAAATTAAAACCTGAATGAATTTGATTAGTGTTCTTTTTTTCATTACAAAATAAGCAGGATACGAAAATAAGCTCCCAGGATGCATTGTAATATTTTGTAATGACGTCATCCATCCCCGTGTTTACATCATATCGCCAGCTGCTTCGCAGTAGTAATTCTTTGTTCGTTACTTCCATGTTTTCTTTGGAAATTTGTCTTTTTTATTCGTCCATAAGTTGAGAAATTAGTGTTAAAGCAATGTTGAGATTGTACCACAAAAGGAGGATATATTTAGGTAATTTAGAGAACACTTAACCGTAGAAACCATTGGGAATTCCCTGGCAGTGATGCTGCAAATTACCGCCAAGCTGGCTTCGATGATCCAGTCGACGTCGTACGCAACATTGTGAAACAACCACCAATCACTGTGCTCTTAGCTGACATCGAAATTTATCGCCAAAAATCATCGGTAACTTTCTTTGTTTTTCAAGCATGTATTTTGTTCGTAACGTATTGCAGTCAGGGAGTCCTCCTGGGCAAACTGGTCGGAAGCTATGGCTGTATTTTGGGCATGTCTGGCAGTGGACAAGCTCTTTGGCATGTTTGGTCTTTGTAAAAAGAAAAACTTCTTGGTTGATGTATATTGATTTCACAGTAAATGCAACCCTTGCATTTATTCACTGTACATCATGATATTCACAGAATGTCACAATGGCAGGAGTTCAACTGGAGCATTTACTTTCTTCAAAACATGCAGGCTCTCCCAACAATGTCAGTGTTTCACCTCACGAGTCGCTTGGTGCAAGCTCAGCATGCTAGTTCCCCTACTCAACACCAGGAGGAAGAAGGCATAAAGGCCGGGCGCTCAGCAGAAATAGAGCTCATCAACGCCCTGAAGCAGCAAGGCATTCCTTCCTCCCATATCTTTCGTGGTCTTCGAGTACCAGATGGTTTCCAGACTAGGAAATATGAAATTGATCTTGTGGTCCTTACTGGTAGGTTTTTAGGACAGAAACCATTGTTTGAGCTTAAGAATGTTCTCATTGGCAGGATTTCACATTGCAAGATGAATTTTTGGTAATTTTTGCTAGATTATGGTCTGTTCACCGTGGAAGTGAAGAACTGGTCTGGCAAAGTGTCTCTGGGCTCGGATGGTAAATCCTGGATTCATCACAAGTGCACCTACTCAGACAAGAACTCCAGCGTGTCCTATGATGAGAAAAGTGAGGACCTCATCACCACCCTGAAACTGAAGACGCAGCTTCTGCGGAACCACCTGCTGCGGAAGGACGTCTGCCTGGCTGAGAAGTACTTCCATCCCCGTGTCGTGTTCATGAACAAAAAGCTGGAGATACAAGATGAGCTGGTGTCCAAGCTGGAGGTGGTGTCGTCACTGCGCTACCAGGTTTTTCTGCAGTCCTTTCAGAAAGGCTTTGGATGGAGTGTGGCCAGTGCAATCATTCCTTCATTTATAACAGGTTAGACTTCCAGAATTCCAAACTTGTTATCTTGGTGCATGGCGTCAGTTTTTCAAGTTCTCCTTAGTACCTCATAGGGCTTGTTAATGTGAAAGTTGTTGATGCTTTAGAATCAGCAGACAGGAATGTGAGATGTTACTTGTGTATCAACACTGCACGAAAAGGTAATCCCCAAACATTCTTATTTTACTCCAAGATACGTTCCATCCGCCTTTGGGATCTTCATTGTTGTGCGATTTTATTCTTATAGGCCAATTGTCATATGGTGCAATGGAGATGGCAAGACAAGGTTTGAATACCATTGGGACATGGGACGTCATCAGTCTGAATGGAGATAGACAACTCTATGGTTGGTATTGTTATGTAATTATCTCCTTCACTATATCGATATTTTTGTCTTTTTTTGTGATAATTAAATGGAAGCCTGGAAGCCCATTCACTTCTGAGTTGAATTCATCTGTTCACAAATTACTTGTCTTTCAGGTGACTTCAAGGGGAATGCCCACTTTTCTCCAAATCGCGAGGAGACAGCAATGTTGGAATTCAGCCATCAGCGGAATGCAGCAATCTCATCACTGTGGGCAGTGCTTGGGTATTCACCACAGGTACTTGCAAGGATTTCTCAGACATGAAAACTATTATGAATTTATAAGTCATTGAATACCAGTTATTCCCTCAGGTGATCAATCTCTGTTAACTCTGGAAACGTAGACAGTAGTTGGATGTAAAATTGAATACTTTGGATCATCCATTTGTGCCTTAATCCCCTTTTGAAATGTAAGGCACCATTTCAAAATTCTTATCAGGCAGGTGTCAGACAGAACGGTCCGACTGATTGGTTGGCTATCAAATGAAATGTTCTCAAGTGGCCAGTTCTAATTGATAAATGCCTTTACATTGCATTACTCCCAAGGCTATGTGGTTTCAGTGGAGCAACACCCCCTCCATTATTCACTCAACACAAGTCACAGCTATTATTTATCAGTCGGATGGCCCTGTCTTATAGTCAACAGATAGGAATTTTGAAGTGATGCCTAACTGAACCTAACCAAAGGCTTGGGGAAAATGCTATGTCACCAACACCCACTTTTTCCCACAAATATCCCCAACCAGCCTTCTCCTACCAAGAAATTTTCTTTCGTGGTACTTTTGAAATACCATGAGTAGTTGTATAATGTTTTGCTATTTTCTTGAGTCATGGTGTGGACTTTTATCTTCGAGATGAGGATAACAATTGTATTTTCTTTAGGTGGTGATTACAATGCACAAACGTAGTGGGGGAAGCTGGCTGTGGGGCACCAGTTGTGGCTCAGTTACCATCCCTTACAATGCCGAGATTATGTTCCGAGTAGCAGGGGACCAGGAGGACTCCAAGATACCCGCCAATGACATCCAGTCCATCAGCCTCAGCATCTAAAGAAATTTTGAGTTCACACAATCCAGTAAATACATATATGTCTGGGGGTGTTGATCTAATATAATTGTTTTCTTTGATTCATGTTCTTTAAACTAGACATGTGTATGAGCATTGTTTTGACATCACTGGATCAGCATTGAGTGTAATGGTAATGCAAGGGGAGTTATATTCGAAGTTTGGTAAATTTGCTCCTATTTTCTGCAAACCAGAATGATTTTTGAAGCTTTAAAAGGATGACAGGCAAAGATTCAGAGTTCTCTGCTAAATGGTATTGATAAAATTGACTGTAAAAGCAGGTTTTTTTTGTTGTAGTATTCGTTTCATATTGGTTACAATCGGAAATGAGTTGGGACTTGGTGGGCAGTGTGAGAGATGAGTTAGGACTGATGGTCCAGTGATCAGAAAAGATAAAAGTTTACACAAAAAATGTCTGTTGAGTGAATATTCACAGCTGGTGAATGAGAGAAGAAACACGTTTTTTCTATTGAAAAAGAGCTTGCTGAACTGTTGTTGTCCTTCCAAAATGCTGCATTCATTTTGTGCTACATGCAAAGGTTAATGAACAGTTTGACAGTATGAATCAAAAGGGAGCCCACCTCAATGAAAATTTGAAATTTTTTTATCTGTTGCACATCACGTATCAATTTGTATGAGCACTGCCTTACTTTGAAGGTCTCAATTTGTCTTTAGCTTTGGAATTAGTAGTTGGTATGACATTACATGTATTTTTTAGCGTCCAACACCCGAAAACGTGGACATTTGAACTGTAAAGAATTACACAAATTACAGTTATCACCATCATCATCTTCGATACACTGACAATCAATATTTGTGGCACGGGATCAAGTCTTGACACTGATCACTGGAAGTTGCATTTTTCAAACTGCACTATATGTCAAATGAGAAAGAAAAAAAGAATGAAATGGGTTCATTTTTCTCGCTTTGAAAAGTGTCAGAATTTATTTATACTGAATTTATTTCTGGATAAGAACACTTGCTATTCGGGATATTCTTTTTCAGATTCATTTCATGTTTTTGTTCAGTTGATTTGCTTTCTTTTCTGGGTCATTGATAAAATTTAAAATTGACAGCCCTAAGGCCAAATTCTCTCACCTTACTGTTAGATTCAACCTCATGAACTAAAAGGATGTAAGTTAGTGAATCGACCTATATGCTGTCAGAAGTAGAAAAGGAAACTTTCTGTGTCACATTGAAATAGAAAGGCAAAGTGCCTGCGTTTGTAGAGTTTTAGAGCAATTGTATTTTGTATTAAATAGTTGCACAGATTATTTGAGATGGAGGCTTTGCCCTTAATTGGACCATTTGTACTTTATGAATTGTATTGAGTTTATGGAGTGTTATTGTGGTGGGTTGCATGTACGTGTGCTGGGTATTTGAAAATTTGCAGGTGTGTTTTAAGGTGTTTGAAATACTATTTTTCCAGCAAATTTGTATAAATTAGAATGCGTGGACAGTTCAGAAGTTTTTATCAATGACAATGTGCCATGTGTTTTCACATTTTAGAGTTTAGAATAACGTATTCATTCATTGATGTGTGGTGATTGTAAATAGAAACTAAGTCACACTTCAATCTTGACTTTTTTCAGTTAGAAGAGCAATTAGTTGATCTGTACAGTGAAAGAATTTGCTTATCATGGAGAAAAAGTAACAGGTTTTCAGTAGGTGCTTTGCTGAAAGGAAAATGTGACTTGTTCATAATTGACTGATAAAGTGCAGTTTTGAGTCTGAATTATTTGATTCACTGTAAAACATTTTAAAAAGATACATTTGTAATACTAGTATAATTTGATAGATAGGATGGAATGGAACCAACAGAAGAACTGCACATATTTTCTTCGGAATGCCCATGTACCTCAAATGCAATAGTATGACTACATGAAATGTAGTTTATATGCATTCTATTTTTCTCTGGAAAATGGTAACTGGCAGAAGGGGACATTTCACACTCACTTTGTACTTGTTTTAAATCAATAGTAACCCCTCCCTTAACAACATCCATTCGCTCGGGTAGAATGCTCAAGAGGAAGGGATTTGGCTAGTTATGTTTATCACCTGAAGAAAAACCCATTGAGTTACTTTTGAGAAAAATTTTCATACAGTTGGGTTAGAAGTGTGGATTTGTTTTGCAGGACAGAAAAATGGAATCACTGAACTTACTTTTAGGGGACTTTATGGCATTTTCAAACTAGACGTTGATTGCCTTATATTATATTAATGACGGTACAGAGAAGACAGATTTTGAGGGCATTGCATTGAGTGAAATGAACATTTTTGCAGGGTATTTGGGGCCTTGCTACACTGATGAAGCATTACTGTGCTAAAGTGTATTCTTTTGTCTCTTTTGCTTGGTTTACATCCCAAATTGTCGATCTTAAGTGCATTTAAATTCAGGGGATTTTTTATTCGGTTTTCTTGCCATATTTATTCTTTAATGGTGCATGCTTATACCTTTCTGCAAGCGTAAACTAGAATTGTGAATGAAACTTAATAAAAAAATTCCCCTGAAGACAGGATCCTCACCAAGTAAAAAGAAAGTACAGTCATAAGACGTCATGAACAAGACCCATAACGTGTTGGCTCTATGCATGAACTCGAGGTTTTTCAGTGTCACTGGTTAGTGTTTTGTTCAGATTTATTTATTTGGAATAAATAATGGTGATATTATATCTGAAGTGTAACCAAGATATATCATTATTCTGTTGTCCCACATAGTTTCAAGGCGTTTAGCCTACGTTTGCACCACTTACATTTGCACACTGCAGAAAAATAACAAGAGTTGGGAACCATTAAAATATCGACAGGAATCGGAGTTTTCTTCGAGCGTGGGCCCCCGCCAGCAGTATGTGATGCGGTACTCGGTGTAAACAAAATCACGTGGTTGCCTTACGGAAAGTAGGTCGGGGGCTCAAAGTTCATCTCTATGGTTATCTTGCAGACGGCCACACCACATACGTACGTACATATGTACGTGCATGGTGCGTGCGTCTCGCATTGTAATGATTCTCTTCTCTTCAGATAAAAAATTGCATGGTTTTAGAGTCCCCTGGCCTCACAAAATGTAATGTGTTGAAAATGCAAAAGACCATACTTAACATACAAACTTAATATTTTAAACTGTATTCAACAGTGTTCAAGGAGATTTTGCTACAACTAACGTTAGGAATTAAGCCAGTCTTTTTTGTGCGATTCGCCCGCGCCTTTGGGCATCATAACTGCAAAACAACGAGGCCTCACTGTCTTTACACTGTCAGACTGTACGTGTGACGTAGGATTTGTCCCTGTCAGAAGTTTGTAGCAATGTCCATCATAGGTCAGAAACCAGAAGTGAAACTGTGGGATGAGATTTGTAAAGGTATGTAGCAGTAAATAGAAGTAACGTAAAATTGTTTAGTAATTAGTGAGTTTTATTGATGTTAATTGGCGAAATGACGAGCATCAATTGCATATCCAGTTTCCGGACGTACTTTACCAACTGCATGTAGGCTAGAATGGGTAGGCTAATTAAAGTTGTACGGTCCAGAACTGATACTTGATAGGTCAGTTGATTCACTACACGCCTTAGGTCTGTCCCAGAAAAAGCCTTACCCAAATTTAAGCTATTAATGTATTATAAGGCCCCTTACCTAAATTAAGCCGTCACAAACAGTATCATACGGACTTGTCATCAGCAAATCCGGCTTAAGCCGCTGCTCAGGATCATGGCCATTCAGAACCTAACCAAGGGCCCAGACCTGTGAATATGGCAGTGCATGGCGGTGGTAAACACCATTACGCTTAGATGCCATTCCAGAACTTTCAAAATTCCGGCCATGCAGGCAAAACATTTTTTGATTGAGTCTTGAAATGTAACAAGCACCTGCCTGTGTCAACATCTCCACGTTGACAGGTCTAGCAAGGGCAAACCCTGGAATAAGCCCTGCCCACTCGATCACCACTGCACTCGTGGACAATGAAGCCTAACCCACATTTCTCTCCCATGGCACACTGCAACTTCCAGTCCCGGGTGTCATGTGCATACAGACCTGTCAGATGTTTAATTGTTCATACATGTGACATCATACACGTTGGATGTCACAATGTGATTGGTCAGAACAGCATGGGACAGGGATATAATGGATTGGCCTATTTTAAAGAAAGCATTCTAAAGCAGACTCTGACCGTCATTGCAAATTGAACATTTCCCAAAGGTTTTATATGGTGTCCACCTGTTGAAGACTTTTTGCACAAAGGGCACATTGTAGCTTTTAATTTTGAAAAAATTGTATACATGGAAACATTATAACAACTTTTGCTGTTTCTTTTTTGGCAGAATTTGCCTTGATGAGACCACCCTTTCCGAAGGATGACGATCAAGGCTCAGTTACCACAGATATCACTGAATTCAGGCCAGAAGCTCACTCCCCAGTTATGTTTGGCCACATGGCTGAACGGGTGGAAGTAGACAGCCTGGCTGCTGATGACTTTGACCCAGCCAGCTCCCATCCTGCGTGCATAGGCTACACCATGCTGGAGAGACAAGCCAAGCGAGACACACCCCCTCCCCCTACACCCCCACCACGAGAAACATGTAGGTACCTCTCTGAGCCCCCCCCCAAAATAAAAAATATGTGCACATTTGTAGATAACTATACATATAATTGTCCTGAAGCCATTGATATTCTCCCGAGTTGTACTCATGGCTAGCATTTGCTTCAGTAGATTGAATCCGTGAATTTTGAGGTCTAAATTAAACTTGTTCAGAGATATGGCCCAAGATAGTCTGTCAGGACCTCAAAAGTGGGTAGTTTTCAAAGGAGTGATGTTGTTTGACTGTTTCTTGAGAATAGCAAAAGTTGCTTCCACATTTAAAAGCAAAAAACAGAAAAACATCTGGTCTTCAAATATTTCCATATCTCTTCGCTCTTTTTGTGTTGTTCGTTTTTTATTGCAAAGTACTGTGGAAAATAAAGATTTGTGACGTGCAGCTTTGAATATTCACTCGTGTTGTATTTCTTAGGTATGCCTCGAGAGTATTTAGAACACTACATCTTCCCAGTTCTTCTTCCAGCTTTGTTAGCGATGCTAAAACAAGCCAAGAAAGAGAAATGCTTCGAAGTAAGCCATATTTATGTTTGTAGTGGCTTTGATCGTTCCTGCTTTAATTTACTGTATCATTTACTTCCCTTGTGTTTCCGCTTCATCTCATTTCTTTTTGTTTTGTTTATTCTGTTTTTTCATTGAAGTGCAGCATTAGTTTGGACTATGTTTTTGTTTCAAAAGTGTTTGCTGAATAGTGGCAGTTGACAAAAGTGACAATTGAACGACCAGTTCCTGAAGCAGCCATGTTTTTCATTTTTGCAGAGGAAAAGGTTTCGATTCAATGGTTGTGACTATTTGACTGAGTATTTGTGGAGGTGAGTGTGATTGTCATGGCACGGTCATCTTTTTTGGCAATCCTGAATTGTTTTCGAAACAGACTTTCTACATGAAGGCATTAATCCAAACCTCATTCAAAGCATGCGACAGGGATAAGGAGTTCTTGAGGATTCACTCATTCAATACGGGCGATTCAGAATAGTGCGCCACCAAGAGTCTGCAATGTGTTGGCCAATCACAATGCGCGAAATCTGTTGACCAATGCGCGTTCGGAAAGGGTTGACAAATTTCGCGCGTTGTGATTTGCCGACGCGTTTCAGACTCTTGGGGCTGCACTATTGTGAATGGCAGGTTTTAGCAGGTGATGACAAAGAAATGAAGACAACTCGTCAGATGAGAAACATTCTCATAGACATTTTGATCAATCGGTTCTATTAATGCAGACACAACCCCAAGTATACAGGCAGAGAGTCAGACCAGCTAGAAGATATTCCATTCGTCAAGAGGATCCTTGCCGACCAGTAAGATTAAAGTTCATTGGTAGCATCAGGCCCAGAAAGCCAACCAGTGAAATGTGTACGCCTACACTTTTTAGTGCTAAATGTCCCAAAACACAGTGCGGCAGCATGTTCAGTATGGTAACCAGTATGGTTTTTCAGTGGTGTGCAGAGGGAAAACTTTACAAGTGCTTGTAACAGAGTCACCTGCGAGTGAAAAGTATAAGACCTTCTTCAAAATGAGTCCCTTCAAAATGAAATCTGGCTGGTATTGCACTAAAAAGATATCAACTTCACTCAACAAGGTACACTCAGGGGTTTTTGTTCTTTTTTACTTTTTCTTGAATGAAACGGGCCATTGAGCATTCCTGGAGCCATTAGCGATTACGGGCAGCATACCTGTAGCTTTTAGTTGACTTTACCTGTCTTTTTTTCTCTCCCCTCCACCTCCTACAGCCCCCGCCCACCCCTCCCCTTGTCGCTGATATGGACAGAGCATGAAGCAGCAGTCGTCATCCAGTCATTCTACAGGGGATTCAAGGTAAACTGGCAACATCCAAGCCATTGTTGGGCCCATCCTGTCCACATCGCTCCTCAATCCTTGGGTTTTGATAGGCTTTCTGGCAAACCTAAAGGCGATTTGGGTAAATGCATTTGGGACAACTTGGAGCTACACGTTCTGAAGCATCGGCCCTGATTGGCAATGGGTGTGGATGGTGCATGCTTCATCACCACACAGTTTAAGTTAGCCCACTTTACTACGGCTTTACATGCATACATCAGTCAAGAGTTTTTATGAGCATTCAGCTCAGACTGCTTTTTTGCCGTTTTCAGTAGGTGTGAATATGTACCCCATTGAACCACTCAACAACCTATTGAGTACCTAAGTGTGACGCATTTTGAACCAGGAAGTGTAGTGCAAATGTATGGAGTACGCGGCCGTTGGTTCACGCACTGGTTTTCATGTTAATGGCTTTCCTAAGCTTGATTGTATGCGCAACGTATTCACTTCACTTTAATGTCACATTATTATGTTTAAGCTGCAATAGTGTAATTGGGCCTTGCTAGCCATGAATGTGTAATAAAACATGAATGAATGATTCTCTGTATTGCAGCAACTTTAAGTATTACAATAGGACAAAGAAGATTGCCCTTATGTTTTTCAATTTCTGTGAGATTTAGAAGTGCCCAGCAGGTATGACTGCTTTTGACATTTACGTCGCCAATATTATCTCTGTCATATCCTATCACAAAACTTTGTCTACCGATCAGGTTTTTTTCTTTCCAATGTTCATTTGCTCCATGCAAGATTTGGAATCTTTTCTTTTTCCTTTATACCTGAAAGGTGAGAAAGGAGGAACACATCCAGGAACTTCGCCAGTGGCAGCGAGAGTGGCGTGACGAGAATGCCGACATCAAAGTCAAGGTGGAAGACTTCTGGAAGGAACACGAGCCCGGTTCCGAGCGGGGCAGCGCCAAGAAGGTGCGGGACCACAAGAGCCACAGCGCCAGGTATCCGGCCTGCTACAGGCTCCGGACTTGGAGTCCGTCACCAGAACGGAGTTAATGGCACACGTGACAGCACGAGATCCACAAAGTTAACGATGCTGCCCAAAGCGTCCTTGCCGCTCCATGTACAGTCTGTGGCCAAATGACAAGGACGCTGGGATGTATGCATGCGACCTTATAATATTAAATTGACTTCAGTGCTAAGAGAGCATAATACATGCATACATAGGAGTTGTTGAGGGCATAAAGCCTGAAAAGTATGTATGTTTACGTTTTATTATCACACCTGATTTACACTTCTACGATTCCATTTCATTACAAATTTCAGTCAAATATAAACTATTGTGTGTTCACTGGGCTCATGCTTTCTGTGTTAATGCAAGACCAGTAGCCATTTTTCAGACCAATAGAAACTTTACTCTGAGGTTGGACTGGAGTCATTTGCCCTTTGTCAAATATGTTATTTTTCTTTTGAAAATAGTAATTACATCAGGCCAAGATGAACATATTTAAAGGTACATTCACGTTTGTACCTAAAAATGGCAATTACAGTGTCATGTATATACACCCCTTAAAACAGTCACCGTTCATCAATACACCACCTCAAAATTGATAGTGAACAAAATTTTTCCATTGCTTAGCAAGTTAAATGCCAGCCCTTGGACTGGGTACACGCAGAATCATTCCGTCTAGTGCTGGTTTGCAGTAAATGGCACGTAACCACAACTGCGGGATAGAAATTCCTGCTTTGTACCCGTTAATATTAAGTAAGATTTTGGGAATTAGAAACACCAACCACGTGTACAGAGAGGTACATGTGCTGTGAAGTGGTGATAGTCACTTGTACGTACACAATTGTAAAAAGTGTATTATTTTGAGGGTTTTTGAAGTTTGCAATAAATGGAATTGACTTGCTGGAGAATTTACGTGTACTTGTTTATTTATATCTTCTGAGGGTATGTCAAAAGTCCACGTATACAAAGGTCAATGGATTTGAATTTTGTTACTATTAAACAATGTTAACTTTTACCCCCAAACTTTTTAAAATAAAAAAAAAAGAACTCCCTGAACTCCCACAATTTGGCTCTCTTTGTAACCTATTTAGTACATGGTAGATGGAAAAGAACACGTAGACTGATGTGCACCATATGCATATGATGCACTACTCATAAAATACGTACTGTACACTCTCTGAGCATAATATGTACATGAATATATGACATGTCGTTCTACGTGTCCTTTTCTGTCTACCTTTTAGTACAGTCACTGATGGGTGAGGCTGCCACTTCTTTAAATTCAATGAATGGCACTGTAAGAGGTTCAGTTTAAACAAAATATTGTTAAGCATCTGGAAGTAAACTGAACAACATGATTTTTGTGTTCATGCAACTGAAAATTCAATGCTGTTTACACAGTCCCTGAGATGAATGGAACCATTAAGCATGGACTGTCGGTAAGCGCCATCCTTTGATGATGAATGTAAACCATTCAGTATGTACTATTAGAGAGTGCTTCATGTGACTTTTTGCCAGTATGCTCTGCAGTGCCCTCAAAAGTTCTTGCATGTAGCCATTAACACATCCAGTTTTTCTCAGTGGCTGCCTTACTCATGGTGTGTGGCAGTAATGATGTGATTGGCTGTGACAAAGCCGATGCACAGCACAGCCCACAGTAACACAATCACCACCCAAGCTTTGTGCTTGAAGGGAGATCTGTGCTTGTTGTTCCAGTTCTGCCCAAACAATTTTTCAGTCTTCTTGCGGCCACAATATACCAGAAATGCAGGGATGACGTACTGAATGCCGGCCCCTGCATAGGACCCTGTGTAACCCACAAGCTCTGTCACATTGGTGGTGATGAAGGCAACGATTATGCCCGGCAGCAAGGCTAGTAAGGGGAAGACAATGCGGTCCACTGCCCACGGGTAGGGCCGACCCTCTCGGGCAAAAAGCATCTTGAGATTGTTCCGCAGGGTGATGGCTATGATGGGGAAGTTGGTGCTGAGCGTGAAGACGGGGAACAGCCCGATGAAGTACTGGACGGGCACCACCTGGGTGGCCACGCTCCCGCTGCCGAAGAAGTTCAGTGTGTAAATCTCCTGTATGCTGCGGGTACTGAAAGTAAAGATGGCTGTGAGCGAGAGGAGCAGGTAGAAGCCTAAGATAAGAGCGTAGTCTCCAGCCAGGAGCGCCGAGAGGCGGTTCTTCCTCTTGATGGGCGTGACCATGGAAGGCAAAGAGTGGTGGCACATGAAGGAGTAGACGCACACGCCGAAGAAGTTGGGGATACTTTCAAAGGCTCCCACCGCAATCGGGTCACCTTCGCCCTTGCCATTACCGAGGACAATGAGCGCCAGGACGATCATCATGGAGAACGCTGCAAAAACCGACAATTGATGTATCAAATTTGTATTCGAGAGGTGGAAATAAGGCCGTGTTAATTCTCACATGATTTCTGGGAAAATGGGATTGTCTTACCGAGCCACCTAAGAAAGGTTGTGAGAAGCTGCAGGTACTTGGTCTTCTGAACATTGAAAAAGGCAAATATGCCCAGCGCAACACTAAAAAGGCTCTGAAATTAAAGACAGACAAGAAATCGTTGCTTGTTTTACAACAAACCTGAGCAAACAATTAAGTACCATCAAGTAGCATTCATGATGTCATTTGGTCAGAACTTCAATCCTACTCCTAACCCTAATCCCCTTGGGTGTATGCAAAATAATATTGAAATTGGAGGATTTGGGACTTTTAGGTTCATTAGAACTGAAACTGACAGGTTTCTTTGGAGTAAATTATTCAACTAGAAAGAAAACTGCACCACAGTTCCACTGACCCTTCACGCTGTGCATTTATCACTAACATGCATGAACAAATTCTGTAAACTGAAGGGTTTATTTCCAAAATGACATATATCCATTTGAAAAACATGCAATGAATCCGCAATTATGTGTCCCTGAACTTCTTTTTCATTTTTGACTCATTCAAGTTGTGTTTAGCTGTCTTAAAGTTCCAGACACTGACTGCAGTGCAGACAACAGAAAGAGGGTGGGATTCTGAAAGATACCAAAAATGGTGCTTATCGCATTTTGGAAATAAATTCTACATTTATAGATACTGCATTTTACAAAGGATAATTTCAGTTGAAGACCATGGGGTTCAATTCCTTTTGTTAAGCAAGTCAGGCAAAAATGTTGCGACAAAATTTGTCCCCTGCGAAAATTTTGGTCCCCACAACATCCAGGTTTCAACAACTATGAAGTCTCCACAACTTCAGAACAAGTAGGCACATTTGTATTTAAACCAAAGAATGAGTTTAAACAAAAGTAAAACAATCTCACCAAATATATTCTGTAGACATTAATTCTGGTTATATCAGCACCGTCCCAGCAAGGGTCATCATCGTGTGCTGAGGAGTTCTCGGGTTTGTACGTACTGCAATGGAAGGAAAACCTCTGGTGTTTAACTTTGTATACCTCGTCATGGCCCTCGAATGGTACAGGTGCAAAGATGGATCGTTAGGTGTGGGCACATCAGCTTAACTGTTGCCTAGAACAGGGTAATGTTCCTTTGGTGTGGACTACTGTTGACTGTGGACTACCAGGGATGGTATTGAGAGATGAAGAGAAGTCCATCAAAAATCTAGCAAAGGCGTTATCTGCTGTGAGTTGAAGTGCACCCTCACCGGCAAAGGAGAGACAGGCTGGTGGGAAGTTTTCAACTAAGTTTACATATGATTGCATGAACCTGTACTCATCGCTCGCGCCCCACGTCTCATGTGCATTAACCTGTGCACTCACACAGTGGCTGAGTTCGGGCGGCTTATTCTCAGATGTTCACGAACAGCTCGATTTGCTGTTCGTGGGTCGGCCGCTCGAACGCCGGGAACGTACAACCGGATATCAGTACTAGTTATTTGTAGCATGCAAGCAACATGGCGGCGTCCTTGCGCATTCTTCAAGAGCTAATGTTTGGATTATTGGGCTAACTTCTTTTCCATTAAAAATCACTTCTCTCATGGAAAATTATTGTTAATTTTGGAAAACTTTCCATTGTCTCCAGCTTTGTAAGCCATCTCGATGGTTTTTGCAGCTTTTCAATCAAATCAAATCTCACGAGTTTTTACGTGTGTTCGTGTAAAACCCTGACGAGGAGGTGGTGTGTGAACCTGTTCTTGGGTCATGTTCCCGCCGTTCGAGTGCGAGAACACGAAACTCGTGTCAAGAACAGCCCACCCGAACTCGACCAGTGAGTCCCCACCAAAGGAACTTCACTTTCAATAAAACATGCTCTCTCTTGTACCTGCTTGGAGTGGACAATTGCTAATGAAAACAAACGAGTTTGACTATAAATTTGAGGTCCAAAAGTCACATTTTCATGTTTGGTTACACTTGACTGGTGTAGGTTAAAGTGAAAGTATCATTAAAATTGATCTAAAACTTTTTTGTTTGTTGGGCAAGTAATCTGCATGGAAATTATCAAAAGTGTTTACTTACAAAATTATATGTCAGGTGTGACAGGAACATGAAAAAAACTAGACCCCAAGTTTATAAAATGACCAAAATGGCTTTGGGGGGACTTTTAGCAGCTAATAATAGGAGAAGTCTCTCCCAAATGGCTGCGTGAATCTTGCCATCAGTCCTTTCTTACAAATAGGAAAAGGTTTTATAAAAACCTGAAGGACCAGACGTTTAAAACTCAAGAAATTCAGGAGTAATAAAAACTCCCCAAATCATGAAAAAATCCTCATTGTTCACATCCCTGTAATGCATAATGTTCACTGATAAACCATGCCCAGACTCAAGATGGCAAGATTCCAGGTTATTGAGACTGAATGCAGGTTGTGTGTACCCTGGAAGCTTGCAATCAGTCATGCACTTGGTTTTTTTCAAGTCCTCTGCATGCTGTGCATATGTAAGATGATTAACATTTCAGCACAGAAGGTGTTTACACTTTCCTCTTTTCAGTAGGTCACACTGCAACTAGGACAGTATAAAACAGCCCAAGGGAAATGCAAGCAAATGAAACAGATTACTAAATCCCATATCATTTAGTTTTTTCATTTTTGTCACAAATAACAATCTGGCATATTTCCAATCAGTGCCTCGGTGCAATCCTTCTCGATACAAGTCAACTGAAATCCACCTGGTTGCCTCAGTGGGAATTGAACCAGATTTGCACTTGCAGAAAGAGCCAGAAACTCAAACAAAAGGCAGAATGTAAAGGAATGCCAAGCCTGATTGGCGATGAGTACCCAACATCCCTCTCCACCCTGCTGTTAGAGAAGAAAATTCATTCCTTACCAGGTTATATTCCTGAGTGAGGTTGGCACTGTGACTGCATAAATGGCCAGGTCACCGTACAGGTAGATCGCCATGCAGAGGTAGAAGAGATTTACGCCAACTGTGCAAGATAACCAGGCCAAGATGGTACTGAAACCATTTACTGAATGTCAGAGGGGATTTCAACAGTTGGGGAGCACTGACTTAAATTAGGTCCAACAAACATGAATGCAGGTCATGGTTTTTTGCTGGAGTATCCTTATAATGCCTTGAAGGCAACATTCAAGACAACGAACGAAACATCCTGCCAAACTTGACCCAGCTATGAGTTCAGTTTCTGTGGCCACAGCATACAAAATCAATGTGTGTGATCAACCCAGTGGGATTTGAACCCAAGCCAACATAATGAGACCCGTATGTTCAGTTACGTACTTTTATTGAAGAAAAGTGATGCCATCTTGGCCATCTCAACTCGCTCGGTGATTTCAAAGTAATCCTGGTGTTTCTTGTTTCTACATGCTACAATAAACAAAAGAAGTTGGACTCCTTCCTGAGTGACACTGATCATTTCAAAACATACAAAATTGTAAAAATAAATGTAGAATACGTACAATGTATAAAAAAGATTTGACAGAAATACAAAGATAAACCATCTTGCCTGTGTACTTTTATGAAGTCACTATCATTCTGGAATTTTGTATCCATCAATCTTTTTCATTCTTTGATTTTCCCAGTTTTGACAAAAATGGCAAACTCTTTGTAGGACTGGTAAAGTAGAGATCCAATCGCTTTTTAGTTAGCCCTAACCGCTAAGCATATTGTTTGGCTTACACAACTCAGTCCTACAAAATACCAAGTAGCAGTCTGAGCCTGAAGGACCTAGCGCTACAAATTACTTCTTCTGGCTAGGTTACTTCCATTGTTATTCGTACAAAGAACAATAAAGCCATGCATTCATAGTGCCACAGCACTGTATGGTACATGTACATTGTCTTTTCTATTGTATTTTATGGCTTCAGAGAACAATGCAGTCATGTCCTCTTACAAGCGACAGGGCTGAGTACTACATTTACTACAAGTAGTAATTTGTAGTATTAGGGTTACTATACATAGATATTTTGTTCAATTAAAGCCGAGTTGTGCTTTACCAGAGTGTAACTTACATGTACCTGCCACAGGTGGATGCAACAAGCTCTTCTTCTCGTCACTCTCTACTTCATGGAGATAGGGAGATTCCACAGTGTCCTGAGAACTGCTGGAGGAATCCTCTAACTGGAGAAACAGAAAAGTTCAGACCAGAAGTTCATCGGTCATATCTCTTCAGACAAGAAAGAGGAATGCCACTGGCTGTGTTTTGAACAGTTTGGGGTTGGTCAGAGTTAACTAATAACAATCTTAATTCCATCACTTGTTTTGCGTAAATGCATGGAAAGCGAGAGCACAGTGCAAACGTTATTTGAACCGCAGCATCTGGGCTGACTGAGAAGGAAAGGGAATGTTGAGGGACTGTATAGAGGGTTCAGCGATGCCTTCTCCTGCAGTCAGCCGCTTGCATGCTATCAATCAGTCCACCAACTGGGGTTTTGGGGAATATGTATACCCCAGTGACGTGCAGAACGTTCATCTTTTCCTGGGGATCCAGGAAATGTAGATGTGTTTAACCCTAACCACCAAGCATATTGTTTGGCTTACACTACTCAGTACTACAAAATTCCAAGTAATAGTCTGAGCCTGAAGGACCTAGCGCTACAAATTACTACTTCTGGCTAGGTTACTTCCATTGTTACTGGTACAGAGAACAATAAAGCCGTGCATTCATAGTGTCACAGCACTGTATGGTACATTGTCTCATCTATTATATCTTATGGCTTCACAGAAAAATAAGGTCATGTCCTCTTACAAGCGACAGGGCGGAGTACTACATTTTACTACAAGTAGTAATTTGTAGTACTACGTAGGGTGTGTTTGTTAGCATCCCCTACGCCTTCAGGCCATGGCATGAGGCCTAGTATTTGTAGGTCCTAAATGTGCTCTACCGTGTAATGTGGTTCTTTCAGTTATAATTCCTCTTTTTTTTTATACTTGAGATTTTTGCACCATACCTCACGTTGTTTCTCCTTGCGCTTGAATCTCATGACTGCATTTGCCGAGGCCATGGCTTCGACTACAAAGGTTACAGTCAGGAAGCTGGTAAGTTAACCATCAACATATATTGTTTAGTCACTGGATAAAAAGACAAGATCATGATGAAGCTGCATTTTAAGATACCTTTTCCATGGAGCCAATGCAAGTTGATTGCTCATCTCAAAATAAGACAGAAGAATGAGGACCTTTTCTTGAACTAATGACCCGTAATGAATTTGGGCCCAAAGTTCTTTGGCTTTATCAAGACATACAAGACATGCAGATTAGCTAATGGTCAGTCCACTCCACCGGACCAGTGCTGCACACATGTAAGTCATACACAAGTACGTCAAAACAAAGAACTTGCTCTGTGCATTTCTACACATTCATCAATCACGTCATCAGATAATCAGCAGGTGAAACAATCAAAACCCAATCTCCACCTTGCAGAAATTTTGAAGGTTATCCTACACATATGAGTGACACCATTTTTTTCTGCACTGCGATCCCCAATCTTCCAAATCTCTGAATATGGTGTCACTGAATTCAGCAAGGACTTACCTGGCGAAAGC
Organism: Acanthaster planci; assembly: GCF_054643075.1. Lineage (NCBI taxonomy): Eukaryota > Metazoa > Echinodermata > Asteroidea > Valvatida > Acanthasteridae > Acanthaster > Acanthaster planci. The sequence continues at coordinate 12,407,871 of NC_141783.1, forward strand.
CAGGATGGCAATAAGAGCTCCGCCCATGGCCCAGCCAGCCCTGGCAAAAGCTAGTGGCATGGTTAGGGCTCCAGTGCCTACAATCAGGTTGAAGACATAGATCATACCAAACTGCCAAGGATCAGAAACCAGTTGAAGGCATTATTTACCCAACAAGAGAAGACTCCTGGTCAGTGGAAATTTCAAGGGCAAATATTGATGAGACATGCAAGTTTACATGTTAGACATGTTGTCGTTACTCTTCCTCTTTTCCAACCGCTGGAAACAGGGAGGCTTGCAATGTGATCAAATTCAAGTTATATTGATCGAAATTTCTCTTTCACCTCGAAAAATATATATTTGGAAAAAGATCTATACCTGTACATCGATTGAAACCGTGAGCACAAACCCTATGAGATTGGTCTTTGTGTTGTGTGAATGCTCTCAAACTTTCTGTACCAAATGTTGACTTTTAGAGCATGCTTAACTTGTCTTCTGATGGATAATATCGCTGCTGGGAAAAACAGTGATGTCCCTGCACGGAATTCTTCCCCAGATTGTGCTGAGAATCTTGCTTAATAATGAAAAAGCGAATGAGCTTTGCTTGGTTCTAAATGTGTAAAGTGTTCCCAAAGATCATGGGAAAGAGTTCCATACACTTGAAACCCTGGGGCACAAACCCTATGAGACTGGTCTGAAAAATTTTAAGTGTTTTCCAATTAAACAACATGGATTTTTCCCTCCTAATTTGAACTTTTCTTGACTTGTTTTTGCTTTCTGACAGCTAACAGGTCACTGTAGTGTAGGGAATAAAATTTACTGGCGTCCGAATATATGGCATTATGGAACTCTTCCCAAGGTCATGTCTGGTGTGCTGAACAACCTATATGATCTGTCAATCGCACTGTGCTATATCTATTAAACCAGAAGGAAATCTTCAACTCATTTCCTGTTTTAAAAACAATTTACCACAATCATAAATTACAACAAAGTAAAGGTGATTAGCTGTTCACACAGAATGACATTACTGCAGTATACTGCCAATCAATTAAGGGGATTAAAATGTCCAAATATTGTATGCAGTGATCAGTGACTGAATGGTGAACCTGGAGTCCTCCATTTACAAGACTCTATTCTAGTCTAGAGTTTGGACCATACCTTGCCCAAATTTATGACACTAAAAATCCCTCGTGTAAACATACCACAAGCATGACCGGTACATTTCTTATAACATATCGCAATATCAATGTAACTATACATGTAAGTGTTTGATTAGGTACGTCATTCCTTTGTACAATGTAGGCCAATGCACTAACTCTGAAGCCTTGTCTCAGCGTTGGGCCGGCCAAACAGCAATTGACAGCAGTATCCCCCCCCCCGCACCCATTGCCAGGCCCATGAACATGCCGAATGGCATACAAAATACAAGCTACACATCAAACAGGTAAAGATTCTTACCACAGGAGAATACAGCTCGCCCGTTTCCGTAAGTCCACTGCTGGCCATTTTTCTGACTTTTTTTCACCCAGGAAACAACATCTACGGAGTTTTATTCGAATGTGAATGTGCTCTAAAGTCCAGGAAGTGAAGTGTGTAGGCTAAGCATTGTTTTGTTCAGTAACTCGTGACTCGAGGGCGCCCTCTTCTGGACGCAAAAAGTAAACAATGTTCAGTCAACTAATATTCTGAAAAATTATCTTTCTCGTTTGTTTCATTCTTTATTTTCAGGTGAAGATAGAGAAAATACCCAAACACTTTCCTCACAGTAAGCCACAAAAAAGAAGCAGCGCTCAATCAGAAAATATTTTGCCCAAAAGTTAAAACCCAAAGATATTCACCGAGGAACAAGTTCTCACGGTATAATCTTCAGGCTTTGAAAACGCTCAGATTCACTAGCCATCGTGACGTCCATTCAATTCTAAAGAAAAATTAATGTTTTAACTGTACGCTCTTGAAGAGGAAGGCTATCAGGGCCCACTTGTCGTTGAAGACAGATCACTTTCTTATAGCCATATTCCAGGGCTGCCAACTCTTCAAGTTGCATTAAAAGATCAAACTAAATTCTAACAGTTGCCAGCTGCTATCACGAAAAATCACTTAAGATTGAACTGATCAATTGCTTATAATTTTCCACTGAGCCATCAAACTATCACAAAAAACTAAATCAACTTAAATATCCTCTGCAGGCCAACATATTTGCAAAAGAAATTAGCCCACATTTCCCTTGAACAGCTGTAATTTCAGTTATCAAAGTTTACCTAACTTTCCACCAAACCAGCAAATGGTGTAAGATAACGGCTTTCTCATGAGGAATGAACAATTTCCTCAGCAACTGTTACATTATACAGTACATGTATGTTATGTGAATAAAAACATATAAGTTGTTTTAAAATGGACTTTCAGATCCTACGAGCCATTTATTGTAAGCCCTCCCCTTGCACCACTCCCTTGCCAATGCTCATTATCAACTCAATGCTGGCAACCTTGCAATACTCTACAAGGAACAAGTGCATAACACGATCAATCAGTTTATAAATACCAGTATCCATTTATTGAGACAATCAAATGAGCAGAAAACTTGAGCTCCACTCCTCATCTCCCTTTCTCACTTAGCACTGGAGGGATAACCCATATCACACTAGTTTAACCTGACCGTGTTCCTACAGAAATTCTAAGAATCCTGTCAACATATCCAGCTTATCAGACAAATTTAAAACTCCAGTGACTGAGTCTTTGAACTGCTCCAAGTCATTTCCATGTCCTTCCACACACATAATTAATTTCATGTCCTTTCCCCAGCAGCAACTGTGCCCCTCCCCTCATTTGAAATCTTGAAAAATACCCAACATATGCATAGACCACAGTTCATCGGCTTTCAGCACCCCCATGAATAACTGTGCTCCCTCAGGAATTTCATGTAAGTCATGCTACTGGTTGGGTGCTCCTATGCAATGACATATGTGCAATCTGAAATTGGTGCACAAGACAATACAAAAACTATCGCCCTTTAATTGGTCAAATACAAAGAGTTTTAAAATCATCCCAACTCTGTAGAAGCACACAGCTTGATGTTATTTTGAGCACAAGAAACTAATTCAAACACAGACACATGCCACAGCCAACTCTGCCCTTATGGGCAGCCATCTACTCAAGGATAGAGAAAAAAGTTGAGGCAAAGTGCCTTGCTCAAGGACACGCATCATAACCTTGTTGGCTGGACTTTGAATTCAAAATATGTTGAATTGTCTTATATTTCTTTGTTTGATGCAAGACTACACTGACATCAAGTTCTCATCAACATTGGATGGTCTGGTTCATGTCCCTTGGCCTTCCTGTAGGCCAAAATGGCCGTCTCTCGAGTCCGGTCAAAGTTCCGCTTCTCAGCATTGGTCATGTGTTTCCTCTTCTTCATCTTTGCTGCTGTGTGGTCTTGGGAGGTTCCTTCCGTCCTGTTTGGCCTCTTGGTGGCTTCCCTTCGCTGGTTACTTTCAGAGGACTGCTGCTGTAGCATGGATTTCAGGAGAAGCTGTCTCTTGCCAGGCTACATGGAGGAGAGAGAGACAGTTTATTTCTCAATTCTCAGGATTACTGGCAGACTTTATGTTTGCCAAGGACAAGTAAGGCTGTGGTCTAGTCCATTGCAAGCCCCTGCAAGTCTATCACAAGTCATCTAGTCTTAGGTCCAGTCACCCATTCCTATGTCACTGGTTCATCTTACTACATGTGACTGAGCCTGGGGCTGGACTTGTGACTACACTAATTTACAGAGTCTCTCCTTCATCCGGAGCATCAAACCAGGGACTAGAGCAAAGCGGTGGCCAGTTATCATGACTCTCGACTTTTCATGGGCGATTCCATTGGGTTCTCCAACAATGTGCTTGAGGCTAAGTCTAACTTCCTTGTTCATTCTATGCCAGGTACTGTACATACGCAATAATTTAGTGACATGCACATGACTCACTTTCATATAATAAATGGACCTAAAGAAAATCGGGGTCATAATAAGGGTCTAAAAATGACATCTGAGATGATGAGCTGCACGCCCTTGGAACTGTAGGCCAAGTTGGAGAGATTTCCTGCTGGGATTAACATCAACAATGATAACAAAAACATACACAGAATGTGAGTCTCTTGGAGTAACATACCTTGTCTGTTTTGACGTTGCCCTTTCGTGGTTTAGCTGAAAAGACTGGCGGGGCTGACACAACCTCCCCGAACTCAATATGATCTAGGAAACAGAACCATTGAGTTGAGTTTGATGAGAACCATTTTTTGTGATCAGCAAAAATCAACTTTCTCTTTCATTGTCCAAGAAAGCAAGGAAATTCTCTGTGAAGACATAATTCACGTCTATTGTCAATTTGGTGATGAAGAAGGTGAAGTATTCTGAAGGAAGAGCTGAAGTACCTTTGTAGAAATCTTTCTCTTCTTTGTCCAGTGTCTTCTCAAAGTCCCTGCCTTTAATCCTCTGTTGCAGTACGGCAAATCTCCTGCACACACACAAAGACCGTTCATTCCGACATTAATTGGTTGCGTGTACTCACAGCAGGTGCAGCAGCACAAAACATGTGTAAATTTGGTGAGTTCCCACCAAAGGACCCTCTCTTGTTCCAGCTTGGAGCAGCTTGTGCGCCCAGCCAGCTGATTCAATTGCAACCCAACGTCTCTACAATCACCACACAACCTCCCACCCCCCAATAAAAAAACTCACTCTTTCCTCTTCCTGAGTGCTTGCTCTGTCTTGACCCTTTTGTTCTTTGTCATGTCGTCACTCTCCAGCTTGGACCTGACTTCGTTCAGCTTCTTCTCAGCGTTGGAGCCAACTCGTTTCATAAAGTGACCATGGGATTCTCCTGGCCGTCTCTCAATAGAACCCACCCTCTGTGCAGCTGAAAATATGAATGGACCTGTTTTACACAGCTTTGGATTTTGAACACGAACAAAACCAAACTTGGCCAACTGACCTACTGGAATTTAACAGAGAATAAATTACATGGAATGAACTTTTCCACATCTTCCCAAAACAAAATAAACCAAAAACAAAATGATAAAACAAACTGCCTGAAATGGTATTATCTAGGCAACCATTGAATCCTCAAATAGAACCCGGCAATGACATGTAAAAGCCAACAAGCACCAACTTCAACTAAAAATGTTTTGTTCACTTCTCAACCCAACAAGGCAGAATAAAAACTGTGACCCACCATCCCAAAACCAGGCTGGGGTAGGTAATGGTGATGTTTGAAACTAAATTTCTCCCCTTGCTGTTAATTTTCACACTCCAAGTGATTAATGGTGCAAAGTTTGTCCTCGGAAAGCTTCGGTATTTATAGACAGAGAGAGTTGTGAAATTTTTCATGTTCATCTGGTGTCAAGGCAATAGCGAAGCCTTAAGCCTCCTTTGACATGTTTGAGCATGGTGAGTCACAAATTGCCTGCCACGACTGCCCGGATTTGTCCATAGAAGCTCACAGCCTTTGTATGTGTGATTTTCAAGCTCCTTAGGTCATGACCTTACCATTTTTCTGTCTCTGCTCAGCCATTTTGGTAGCAGCCAGCATGTTTTTCAGACTTCTTGGTACTTCCTGATTGCAGACATTCTTTGGAGGTCTGTTATATTCCTTCTCTTTCCTGTCCAAAACACATAAAGGAACAAAGAATGTCACTCTGGAAAAGATTCTCTTCCCTTTTTTGTCCAGGAAAAAAAGAGAACAGAGAAAGGGCTCATCTATACAACTTGTATGTTTGTGATTGTTATAGACCACAATGGAAATGAGTTTTCCCATTTTTTGGCGTTATCCCTGCTTTTCCCAACAACTGTTTTGGAGAGACTTCCGTATAGGCCTTCGGACAACACTTTGCACAACCGGTTGTAGGTCAACTTGACCATTTGCCAACTCGACTCCTGACCAACTCGACCGTTGAACCAACTCCTCCGTTGACCAACTAGACTTCAAAGTCGAGTCAACTCAACCATTTACCAACTCGTCCGTTTGCCAACTCGACCACATGATTAATACATGGGTTTATTAGACAAACTCTTTCCTTGAAAAATAGATATCAAAAGGGGAAAAATAAAGATCGGTTCCGGATCGCAAAAAATATGGATGCTAATTTTGGCTCAATGAACCCACGAAATCAACTGAAATGCAATCAATAATTGAACTTGTACCAATGAGATACTCCAAATTAATTTTCCCAATTTGAGAAGAAGCATGCACAAACGAACCCCCAAAATCTGTCACCACACTGTGCGCATGCACAGATCACATCACGCACAGTGAAACCATGGAGGTATCCATGGTGAAACGAATTACACGCGCAATCCAGAACTAGGAAAAATGCGTTCCTTCTAAATCTATGCCCTGTCCCTGTTGCACCATTTGCACGGTCGAGTTGGTTGAGAGTCGAGTTGACCTTTACGTTTGAAGGTACAATGGCCGAGTTGGTCGACGGTCGAATTGGTCGAGAGTCGAGTTGACTCGAGTCGAGTTGGCAAACGGTCGAGTTGACCTGACACCTTGCACAAAATATAGGGCCTAGTTATTAACCTACACTAGACCCATGCGGTTAACTTACGCCAGTAATAATGCCCTCCTTTTTCCAGTACAGAAGGGATCGATGGCTTTAACTTTTTTGTGTCTTGATTTCGGCATGATTCTGTTTCAGGCCTCCACTAAAAAGACCACTAAAACACCAATGTCACCATTAATATCACTTTATCGGTAAAAGAACTGGAGCTGGCGCTGGAGTGTTTCTCTTCTAGAGCCGAGCACATGCAGCAACACTCTCGGCTAGCTACCCTGGCTCTGCATGATTAGCCTATACGTGCGCAAAGAAGTCTAGGTACCAGACCAAACAATCGCGACACCATTTAAGGGGCAACCTAGGTTAAGGGGCAACCTCACCTAGGGCACTCACCATTAAAAGTAAGCTGTGGGGAATTCGTTTTCCATAAGTGGGGGCTAGACTAGAATTTCATTCGGAATTCGGAATAAAATAAACAGGGTCTGATTTCTAAAACTGCTTTCAAGAAAGCATGCTTTTAAAAAGCTACAATGCTACATTTCAATGTACTGGTACTCGGTATTAAATCATTACAATTCAAACCCAGAATGTTTTAAATGCACGTCCAGAATGTGTGTTCGGTTTTTTTCATGCACTATGCAACTATTGTTGTCCCTTCAGTTCCAAGTGAAAAAAATAAGCTAACAAACAATAGCAAAGCAAAACAAAACAGAGGTCTTTTGTGACAAACATTCTTTTCAAAGATTTATTTTCACAACAATGGGTGCACAAATGCTAGAAATATGAACATGTAACTGAAAATTGATTTTTCAGTTGGAAAAATGAATAAATTTAATTAATAACAAGTTATCACACATTCCTGAAAAACATTAAGAGAATTATGAGAGAAGTACAGTGCACAGTTTGAAATCTCAAGACTTAATAAACATTGTACTGTGAGATGAGGTAACATCTAATTAATTTCACACAGATTTCACACGGTATATTTCAAGAAAATGGGAAAAAACAACATATTTATCATGATAGAAACAGGGAAAATGAAACGGGAGTACAGTTAGAACAAAAACCAAGAATGGTAACTCAGCATGAGGAAAAAGTATGAAGCACTGCCAAAACAATCAAAGTTCAAACAAATCAAAAGTCCTCACAGAAAAGAGATCATGACTCCATTTACGACTCACTTTGCTTCTGTTGCAAAAGCCAATTATCTTGGAAAAAAAATTAAAATAAAAGCATTTATAGCATGTTAAGAAACAAGCCAGTTGACATGGAATGACCAATGAATAACTTCCGAGGTTGTATGGGGGGCATTCAGAGGATCCACGCCACCCCATTTTCACACTTTTATCTTAAAAGGTAAAGAAAAGTAATTTCTTTGGTCTATTACCTTCCCCTTTTCTGTCCAAAAAGCATGAACAAAGCAACAAAATGTAGCCTTAACCCTCACAAAGGTCATAAAAGGTTACATAAAATATATTTCCAACAATGTTTGCCCCCTTCCCCCTTAAAAAAAATTTGCCCCTCCCCCACACAAAAAAATTTGGATTCTGGATCAGTCCATGTCACAAATATATGCACATCTTTATAAAGACATGTCAGATTTTTTTTATCTAATTATTATTAGTACTTCATAGATTTGTAGATCACTGTACTACAAGCAAATGTATCTCCTCTGGGAGTTATGACAATCTGAAATTCAAGACGAGCTTGATAAGATAAAAGAATCAGAGAAGGAAAATCATTAACATTGCACACATTTAAGTATAAGTTCGTCATGTGTCATATTTTTGCAAAATTCCAAAATATTAAAGATAAGTGCACCAATCACTCTTACATGTACATACATGTATGTGTAAGTCAGGGTTGAAATAATGCATATAGAGGCAACGATCTAAGATTCCTTATCTTGTACACTGCATACTCAGATGTTCTTGCTTGTTAATGACAACCAAATTGCCCCACGATGCAAAAGCGTCTGAAATAACATACACTTAAGTAACTTTTGATGTGAACATCAAGGCTGCAGTGAATAAATTGAAGATTTAAGCCAACATGAATTTTGAATGTACCTGTGTCTGTCTGAGTACATGATGACAACCTCTCAAGAGCGACATGAAGCAATGGCTAACTTGGCAAAAATGCAGGTACGCGTACATTTAGACCAACATTTTAAACTCTGCTCTGTACAACGCTACATGTATGAATAAAAGGGTACTTTTTTAGCCTTTGAAGAACACAGGAGACATAAAGGTCCATGTGAAGTGTGCTTACATTTCCTGCCTAGAATGTCATTCTAAGATCGTGGTTTTTGCAAAAGTTAGTCCACTAACGTATGTTCCACACACCATGATCTTTTAAGCAGCCTAGCTAATATCTCGGATATATAAATGTATGTATCCCCAAAGACACATCTTAATTTATGTTTATTTGGTCTTGGTGCACAGAGGAGAGGCAAAAGTGTGAAATTCATTATTGACTGAAGGTGTGTGCCTGTGTTTTCCCCTGCAAGATTTCCTTAAGCAGACATTTTCTCATGCCGAGCAAGAGACCTGTATGTACATGTAATTCCATATTTACTGGTTCAGTGCACGTCAAGTGAACGATCAATCACATCTGTCCTGTGTCATTCAGTTTGTACATACTGCAAGAGCATTATTTTGCAGCATGAGAACTGCTGATATGATCTCAAAGGTCCCTCACGTAAGGGTTCGACCGTTCGATGCAAAAACACTTCTTGCAACACTGCCAAAACTTATTTCATCATCCAGCTGCGGCTTTTGATGCCATTTTTGCTGGAATCCGAATGACAGCCAAGTCAAGACTCCATCAGTCCCTCGCTGTCGTCATCTACCATCTCCTCATAATCATACGTCCCCCGTCTCTTCCTGAGCAAGACCAGGATGTCTCCGTGGCCCATATCTTGGGCCAGCTGGGCTGGGCTGATGCCATTCATACTCGCGTTGGGGTCGGCCCCTGCTTCCAGCAAGAGCTTACAGACCGCCGTATGTCCTATGTGGGTAAAAAAATACACCAAATGGAATAAAAAATCACCTAGACGGAAGATGCCCCATTTTGGCAGAGGAAATGAACTGACCCAAAGAGGCATGGCCACCTTAACATACTGTGTTTCTGCATAAACAAGGACACATCAAATACCAAGCAGCTAGATTTAACTCGAACCTAAAACCCCGCACCTTTAATTCTCAAACTCTGAGCCATACAATGGCCCGTACTCCCCCTGGCAAAAGAGAAGAAGTTAAGAAAAAAAAAGTTTACTTGGCAAAGGACTGCCAAAATGTCTTTTCATGATTCATGAACTCTTGAAATTAGCGACATACCATCGTATGACCAGGAGCTGGATTTTAACGCAGATAAAACTCTGGACCTTTTTTCCTCCAACTGTGAACCTTTACAAAAACCCATACTCTCCTTGTCAAAGAGGGGTTTGTTATTAACAAAAGTAAAGTATATTGGGTAATAAGCCACCAAAAAAAGTCTTTTTGTGATGATTCATGAGCAGCATGACAATGCCTTGTGCCAGTAACAAAATCAATTTACTAGACAGAGCTGACTGCCCTGGGTATCTGAAAAGTCAAATAATAATTGGAGGTTTGAGGAAAGTGAGAGTTAACAAAGACAGTTGAACCTTTCAACTGTTAACACATTAGTTCTACATACCTTGCATGACAGCAAGGTGTAGCGGTGTAGCATCATCACACTTGGGGTTGGGAGCATTCACCGAGGCTTGAGCCTTATCCAGCAGCATGCGAACCACCTCAGCGTACCCCCAGTTAGCTGCGGCATGGAGCGGCGTGTTGCCGGAGTCGGAGGGACGGTTCACATCCAAGCCTGGCTGAGCCTGCATGTACATGGGAGGGAAACCGTAGAGAATAAGTTGCTATCGATTTCCTTATAACTACACAACGCAAAGTGACTCTCCATTCCTTCAATGTGGGTTGGGGGAATGGGCAATCTCTGGTATTGTTTCGGTGGGTGCGTGGCCCGACCAGACCCACTAACAACAAGCAGTCAAGTACATGTATCAGTCTTTAAAAAGTGTAACTGCTAAGCAAATGTACGTAAGAACAAACTTTTGAGTTCAATCTGCTGTGCTTGCTATAAAATAAAAGGAAGAAATGCTGGAAGAAAAAAGCATGGAATTTAATTCCCCAAAAAGAAAAATTGGAATTTTTTTTCAAAATTAATCGGTCAAACGAATCTACATGTATGTGTATTAAAACTATTTTTACAACCGTTTCAAAGAAATTGAAATATCTGGCTTGCCCAATATACTGGTCTGGTTATGAAATTCAAGATATCAATTCAACAACAGTTGAGTTGAACAAAATGTATTTGAACTCTAATAAACCTCCACAGATAGAAACTAAATGTACATGTATGCATTTATTCAAACCTTGCTAAGAAGATAGTGCAGGACTCTGGGCTGGTTGTGCATCACAGCTTCAAATACAAGGGAACGGTCATCTTTGTTCACCGAGTCCACATCCAACTTTCCGCTGCGGACCAGATAATGGAGAACGCTAACAAATCCATACTGCACAGCTTGGTAGGCCCGTTGCTGCACAATGCTCACAACAGGCAGGGGCTTGACGACGGGATCGCCTGACCGACAAGGTTCACGTAAGGGATCATCACTTTGGAACCTCCTGTAGAAGTTAACAACATTACTCCACACACTGAGCAAGAAGAACGCCCGGATGGCCAGAAGTGACTGAGCGAACTCTCGGTTGCGAGTTGAAATTTTTACATCCGTCAGCAATGTCTTGTACTCAGCAGTCCGTTCCGAGGACAGTGTGTCAAGGATGCTGAGAAAGACGTGGGTTCCTCTAGGCCCGCATAGACGCCGCGGGTATTCACGAAGGATTGCCGCAACCAGCCTACTCAAGTCAGTCAGCGTGACTTTGCCCTGTGACACTCCCTGGTTAAAGACCTGACTGAGTTCATCGTGCAGGATACCAACTTCCATCTTAAGGAGTTCCAGCCGCTGAACCTCAGCAAAGTCCATCAAGAGGAAGTTGGCAAAGGTGACAAAATTGTCGCTGGTGTTACACCAGGAGGAGAGCTCGTCAACCATCTCATGGGCTCGTCTCAACCAATCGACAATCACTTCGCCGTCAATGTACTGCAGCAGGCCATCAAAGTCGCCCCGCTGGCTGTCTTGACCCCCGACCTCCCCACTTCCTGGCCGATCGCTATCAACGCTGCTCCCCGAGGAGGGTCTCGACTCGAGCGGTGGAAGTGGCGTCTTAAATTTCTTGAAGTCGAGGCTGGCATTATTGTTGACGTTCGTCACATGCTTGGTAGCTGGTGATTGTTTTGGACGGGCACCTGCAGAGTACTGTGACTGGGATTTAAGGGCCTTTCCCTCAAGTGGCGGTCTAGGTGCCACAGATAAATCATTCACACTCTCTCCTAACTGAGTGACACTACTGGATGGAGAATTCTCCCCGAAGATGCTGAGCGAACTGAGAGGTCGAGAGAGGTCATCATCCTCCTCATCACTATCTCTCATCGTCAACCGCGACACACAAATTAACTCCCGTAAATCCTTCACGCTGCGAGTCATTGTTTAAACAATGCAGTGACCTTTCAATCTGCAATCGAACAAGATCACATTTCTGGGCACCCACGAATATGACTGATTTCAATCTTTAAAAGGTTCGTCTTTATCCTGCCACAGGCAATCAGTGATTGACGTTGATCTGAAGCTGCAGCTGGATGTCAAAGGCAAACAGAACAAATGCCACAATAGATGGGAGCTTGAAGCGGCACCGGAATGCCATGTCAAAGAAGAATGACAAAGTCCTAGACATAAAATGCCTGATGGGTACACTTGCTGCAAGCTGAATGCTAGAGTCTATTTCCTTCAAGTGGGGCATCTTGAAAGATGAACAGAGTTCAGATATCAACAACTATAAGCTTAGTGGTCAAACTGCAATGAAAGATCTACCGAACACAAAATACAAAACACAGTGGTGATAAGTTTCCAGACAAATATCAACAGCAAGGTTTTATATATACAACAAAATCAGCTACTCTTCACAGATTTTTCAGAGTAAATTTATATGCCAAGTAATATTACTTGACTTTTAGAGGTATTTTAACATAGAAATGGGGGTCTCAAAACCCTAGGGAAGAGGTTGAATAATTGGGATCAAATTGGTGTTTATGACATTCAAGAATTGTGATGGTCCAGTATCGAATTCTTTCCTCTTTCTCCATATATGTTGCCAAAACAGATATTTTCTTTCTTGTTCTTATTTTCTTTGGAAAGACATAAATTCCACAAACAGACATCATCACGCGACACTCTGTGCATAAACCCTTTTATTCTGGGTAACTGGCATCTACAAATTGCCTCTTTAACACTCGGACATAATTGGCTACATCTGCTCTCTATGTATGTATGTTAAAAGAGGAAATTCGTGGAGTCCCAGTTACTCAGACTAAAACACACTGTGAAATGCTTCAACATGTCCAAGCCAAATTTGACTTTTTAGGACATTTTATCACTTTCATTCATTCTTCCACACAACTGCAAGTATGTAGTTAAGATATAACAGGGAAAAAATTGTGGATGGGCACTAACGAACATCTAACAAAAGAAATACAGTGCACCAATGATGAGTGTCCATTGTTATTGCACCTTACTTCTTATGTTCTTCTTCTTCCGAGTCCTGCAACAACCTCCACTATGGGATATTTTAAGTTAAAGGTGCATGGTGGCTAGCTGACTCTAATACATGTCGTGAGTGCCTCTTATTAATGATAATGTATCAATGCTACCTGTAGAAAGTTTTGCCCTAAAGGTATCGATGTCTGTGACTTCCCTTGTTTCAGCCGGCATATGGTTCCATTCCACAAGGGTCCTGGGTATGCGGGAGAATTTGTTTTTGATAGTCTTTTTATGCTGATTGATGGAAAAAGGAAACAGACGATGTTATCCATGTTGCAGTCCCCTCTCTTTTTGATCTAACCTGATAATAATCTGTTTGTTAGATGTTCATAGTGGGGGTCCCTTAGAAGCAGTGTTTGTCGAGTAGGGACCCTAATTAGGAATAGCTCAATTGCAGAATACCCCGCCACCCCGCATGATCAACCTCATAGCCAGGTACAGGTCAAAGTGTCACACTCTTCTCGAGGGATTTTCACCTTGTACCCACGTAACCAGTCATTCCAGTGGTTGTTTTTTAGAGTCGCAGGGTATTCTGCAATTACTCCTTAGGAATAATACACATTATTACGAAAAACACATTAATTATGACATAAAACTGGACATGAACGCAGTAAATCATGTAAACAGTAAATCTTGTAACCCTGTACACAGAAACTAAATTGGCCTCACTTTGTAATGGCTGAGAGTGATAAACCACTGAAGAAGGAGCTCAATGGCAGAATACCCCGCTACCCCGCATGATCAACCTCACAGCCAGGTACAGGTCAAAGTGTCACACTCTTCTCAAGGGATTTTCACTTTGTACCCACACAACTAGTCATTCCATGGGTTGTTTTTTAGAGTGGCAGGGTATTCTGCAATTACTCCGGATTCTGATTTATTTTAGGGTCTAATGCTCAATCAAAGATTACTGAGTACTTTGTCGAAAGTTGACCCATGGAGGAATATTCCACCATGCCCTCTGAACGCACAGACATTCAGTTTCACATGTGCAACGCAACCACTGATGACTGAACCATCCATGACAACTGAGCATGGAGGTCTTCTACCTCCATGAACTGAGCAAAACTAATTCAGTCTAACAAGGACAGATCGAATAAGATCAACCAAAACGGTCTTATCTCTCTTTCATAAATAGAAAGTAATCATTCGGAATTGGAAAATGGAGGTGGTTATTTTACCGTGAATTAACAGTTTCGTTGTTTCGCCGCTGAAGTGATGAAAAAAAATTTGTTTGATTTAGTCAGTCATCCCTGTGTATATTTATAATGTGTGATAAGGGACGTCTGGGTATTTGACCTGCAAGGTTCCCTGTTTTTTTATCGACCAACCTCCAGAGCTAGCTAGAGGGCGTTAATATCAGGCGATTGCAAGTACAGTAAGAGGAGTCGTCGTCCCATTTCTGCATCAACTTCAAAGTTCGAAGTAATTTGAGTCGACATGGACATAAGATTTGATGGGAAAAGGGCATTAGTCACAGGAGCTGGCAAAGGTATTTATCTAGAGCATTGTTCGACCAGCTAAAGAAAGAGTGCAGGACATAATTTTCATAGGATCAGAGATGATGACTTAGGCCTATGTTTGCTGCATAGCATCATCCCCGGTCTGCCAGTCAGAAGCAATGGTTTTACTTAATAACCATCGATTAAATTCTGCCTTTGGTCAAATATACCCTCATGTACAATTAAACAGGTAATACGTGGGAGTATTCGACCAAAGTGAGAAAAAACTTCTGGTAACTATGCGAAGGGATCATACATGTAGGCCTGGCCACCCCCTTTAATAAATTTGCTTTGCAGCTTATAATCCAGCCCAGTCAGACCCACATTTTGTGCTTAAAATAATAGCAAGAGTTTGATTTATCCCTGCTCCAGTATGCCCCTGATAGGCTTTAAAATTACTTGTGTTTAGCCTGTGATAAGGCCTTTTTTCCCTTCATCCATGCATGTGGCACAGTGGAGGTGAGATAACTTGAATTGTTATGCAAGTTCATGAATATTAATAAAATAATTAAAACTCCTGACCAATCGGTAATTGGTGTGCCTGTGACAGGTATTGGAAGAGATATAGCCAAGACGCTTTCCCAGTGTGGAGCTGAGGTATTCGCTCTCAGTAGGACCCGAGAAGACCTGGACAGCCTGAAAAAAGAAGTATGCACTTTCAGAAATATGCATTTTGATGAGGTTTTTCAGTCAGACATTCCTGATCTTCATTGAACTTCTGCACATCAGTGTGCAGTATTAAGAGGCTTGCCTTTTTATGCCCTTTGCCACACGGCTGTGTATGATTACTCGTGCCAATGTTACGTCCTGCCGACCGTGAGAATGAACACGCCAAAATTGCACTGGCTTTCATTTTAGCCTTGAAAATGAAATGGCCCTATTTGCGTGGTTTGAATAGAAAACGACACCACACTTTGAGCCCTTATTGCCAATATTTTTTTTCCCCACAGCATGAAGGTCCCCTCTCATCTGATGTCAGTTATTTCTTGGTTTGCACATACATGTAAGGTGAAGATTAGTAAACTGCAATATCTGTCGATCACAGTGTGATTTGTCAGTCTTGTGGCATGATGTTCAATCCTTCCACCATCAGCCAATCGTCTTTTCTTTCTATATCACAGTTTGAGAAGATGGGGGTCCTCTCTTGTCTGATGTCAGATGTTTCATGCAATAGTCATGCTGACTGCAGTCAGTCGATCACAGCGCAACTGGTCAATATTGTGGCATGATCAGTGGATCCTTCAACCATTATCCTATTGTTTTTTCTTTCCAATTTAAAATTGTGCAAGATTGGCTCGAAAAGCAAAAATGATATTGAAATGATATTAGATTGAACAGTGGTCCAGACTGATCAACCACTCAAACTGATTGACTGATTGCAACCGCCATTTACACAGAGAGGTTACATGTAAGTATTCTGCAAACCAAACCACAGTATGTTAATATCTCTACTCAATAGGTGCCCTCCATCCACACCATTTGTGAGGACTTACAGGATCGCCAGGCAACTAAGGTGGCTGTGGAGAATATCGGAGCCATTGATCTGCTGGTCAACAATGCTGCAATCTGTGTTCTAGAACCATTTCTTGAAGTCTCTCACGAGCAATTTACAAAGTAAGGACAGGCCCTCTGTATAGTCACATGAATTGAAAGTTGAACTATAGTTGGGGACTTACTCTGGAAAAATGTGCATGTCTCTATCCATCCCCCCACTCCCAAGAATAATGAGGTTGTCTGTGAAATATCCCTGGGCTTGTTTGCATTTCTTCATTCCTTTAACCCAAACTGGGTGCTTTGAGCCATATCACTGCTCCGCCTATTGGTAGCTCTTTTCCAGAGTTGGACATGAAGCAAAAAAAGCACCTGCAAAATTGAAGTTCCTTCAATCGTTGCAGTATTATTCAGCAGTTATATTTTTCAGTTCCATCACCGGTTCAGGCTGACATGAAGCCAAACAAATATTTCAGTTTTATTATTATGCCCAGAAAACAAGGATTTTTATGCATTTGTATGACAGTTCTAAATAAGCCCGTGTACATGTAACAGCTTAAATCTTTAATTTCTTCCTCATTTGTTTTAGACAAATGGACATCAATGTACGGGCTGCCATTGAAGTCTCACAGGTACTGCCTCAAACAATTTTGTCCTTTTGAGCCACACAATTTTTCCCTTTCACTTAAAGCAAGGTTTTTGTTTTCTCAAATTTTCTAAGAGACCTACAGTGTGAGATGATTCTAGAGTAGGTAAGGGGTTGAAATACAACCTGCCATCCTTTCAGTAGTAGAATGCAAGAATTCAGGCAGATTCATGATACAGGCAAATTTGAAGAGGATTTTGGATCACTAAATCTTTGAAATTGGCTTAATTTGCAACGTGGTCAACTTCTGCAGATTCTCATGGCAACTGAATATGTCATCTGACGTCCTAGCATTGTGTTCACTTCTTATGCCAAGTGTGAAGCTTGCTACCACTTCTTGTGTGATCCTTCCAGATTGCAGCTCGGACTATGGTAGCTCGAAAAAGTGGCGGGTCTATCGTCAATCTATCCAGTCAAGCGTCCCTCGTAGCACTGACCAACCACACAGTGTACTGTGAGTAGAGTCCTTGAATTAGTGGCATTTGCATTTGATTCCTCGCTCGTTTCACGTAGACTGATCCGAGGAGATGCCATTGCTCTAGTGGCACCACGCTTGCGTGCGACGTTTAATTTGAGCACAGGTGCACTTTGGTTTGTCATGGCACCTTATTTGTCAAAGAGGAACTCACTCTGCATGAACCACCTGCATGTGAACGAGGTACACCGATTACAACAGTAATGGCTTCTAAATTCTGGTCACCTGACAGCTGATTTCTGTCATCATTTTCTTCAGCTGCCACTAAAGCAGCATTGGATTCAGTGACCAAGAGCATGGCCATGGAACTGGGACCTCATCAGGTAGGTCAAAGGTCAGGGGCATTCCAATCAAATCGAGTGAGAAGCACCATTCAAGAAGGGCATCAGTGCAAGAATTATCATTGGATAGTGTGAGCATCCATTAGTCTATTTGCGGTACAGCAGACATATGAGGACGCTGTTTGGTTTGGGTAAAACAGTTTTTGTATTTACTCCAAATTTACCCACTTCAAATAGCACCCTGCCAGTTTGTCCTCCATGCTTCAAAAAGGCTAATGGCTTGATGTGATTAAATAATTTTCTTCCCAAATTTACATTGGTCATCTGAACAATATTGGTATACCAGGCATTTGCCCTTTTTCATAGCATAAATTTTAAGTTAACAAAGCAAATCTGCACAGTGTGCTTTGAAATAGTCGACTGCATCACTCAGAGTTTTATGATGACAAATTTTAATTTTCCAAAATCATGAACATCGTGTTAAACCCATTTTTTCTAGCAATATGTGTCCTTTTTTAACTCTTTTTAATTGTTGGCTAGTATTACATTTGATTACTCCTAACGACAGGTGCTCATCTTTTATTTCACTGTCAGATACGGGTGAATGCTGTCAACCCCACCGTGGTCAACACCCCTATGTCATTGGTAGGCTGGTCTGATCCCAAGAAGGCAGACCCCATGAAAGCTCGCATCCCACTGGGCCACTTTGCAGGTACATGTATGTTGAAAGTCAGTGGAGAATGTCACTGCCCATGGGTTCAGGTTGACTGTACACCTGCTCCTAGTTATGGCCGTTCCTAGAGTTTACTCCCTCAGGGAAGATAAACCCTTTTTTGCCAAGGGGGGGCGACACCAAACAGTTAACACTGATGAACAAATGACAGTGGGAGGGATTCAATCGTGGTTTTTTTTCTCAAGAAATTGCTATTTTTCACCCCTTTCTCTTTTTTTCTATATTGGTTTTTCCCCCCTTTTCCCCGGTTCCATTTTTCAACAATGATAGCTGGCATCGCAATGCAGTACACTCTTGCTTAGTTCATCAGGTTCCAAGTTTTCTAAATAGAAATTCACTTCCAAATGTTTGTCTTCTGTTTTTTCCCTCATCCTAGAATCAATAGATGTGGTCAATGTGGTCCTATTTCTCTTGAGTGACCGCAGTGCCATGGTCAATGGAGCCATCTTACCAATCGATGGGGGTTTCACAGCCTCAGGAATCTAGGTGACAAACTCTTTAATGAAGTCACAACAACCAGTTCCGGCACATCAGAATCACGTCCATTATATGATAGAATCCTTTAACCTAATGATGTCCACTTCTACAACTCCCCATAGCCCTTATTTTCAACCCATTCAGAAGAGCAATATAGGCCATTTTTTCATCAGGTATTTCCCCGCTGTAACATTAAATTAACACAGTTCATGTTACAATCAGTGTAGTTAAAGACATTATGTTGAAATTTAATATGAAAGTTGGGAATTTGGAAATTTTGCAGAAACTCTGATGTTATGTGCTTATTTTGAGACTTAATCTCTTTGCAGCTGCATCATGTGTTTTAAAGTGCTTGAGGAAGCAGTCCGTGTGTCTAGAAATGATGTTGGTATTACATATAATTGCATCAGTGTTATCATAGGGGAGTTTCATGGATTGGAAAGACCGGGAGAAAAGAAAGCTAAGAGAAAGGGAAAAAATCACGGAATGTTCAAATGAAGTAAGAGTACCAAGGCACATGAACAGCAGAAAATCATGCACATAATTTTGGTGGTTCAGTGGTGTCATTTTGGAGCAATTTAAGGAACCAAGAATTATGGCGCAACAAAATTCCAAGCAGTCATATTGGAGGATGAATGAGAAGGAATGAGTATTTATTGAATTAAATTTTTCATTTCACTTCAGACAGTTTTGTTAAAGATTATTGCTCAAAATCATCGAGGCTACACGTATTTTCTGCTATTTGAAAACTTGTTCATAAGTTTACTAGTTTCACTTTAACATGGATAATTTTATGCCAAAAGATCTGATTCCCAAAACTCTCTACTATTTACCTGTCTTATAAACACCATGTAGTTTGTTAGGGAATAGTATTGAGTTTTTATGATTGAAAAATGTAATTCAACTTACATTTTCCTCAAGAAGTTTTCTCAAAGAGATCCCTTTTCTCTATTCACAGTTTAATAAATCCCTTAATTTAAATATGAATGGAACAGGGTAAAAATTTTCACGAGTTTCATTTATAAAATGTATTGAGCTGGTTTCCAAGTGATTTCACACACTTTTGTCTATTTCTACACTATGTCCAGCATATTGATAGGCTAACAAGACTATCATTGTCTTCACTTGTCACATAGCTTGTTCTCCATCAAGAGTTGAACAGAGAATGGAATTAAGTCATTAAAATATCAGCCGTGTAGGGTTCAATATCATTTGCATGTTCATTCTGTTCTGAACTAACCCTGAGGCGATTTTGCCACATTCATTTTTATATTTGTTGCCAGTCGGGGCAAACATCAACTTTGCAAACTGGTAAATTGTATTTCAAATTAACATTTTGCATGATTTTTAAAAATGAACTTAAAGAACTGACGTGACCTTTTCTTTTGCTGTTCTCTAGTTCGAAAATATTGTCCGTTGTATTGTGAAATGTGCAGTTACATAGCTGGTAGTCTGAAATCAATAGTTGGGAATTTCCAATGAGGGACAACGTACAAATTACACAATTTGGAAATGCATTTTGTGAGGTGAACAATTTAGTTATACATTGCTCACAAACATCTGGCGTGCTACCAGAAGTGTGGTTACAGTTTGAAAAATTCATCAAGTAGACCCTCCCATCCTCTTTACAAATATATAGCACCCACTTTGCCTTAATTACACCTCCGGGATTCACTCTAAAATGTCTTTATTTCAAGTAAATATTTGCTCAGCAGCTGAAGTTTAATTTACCTTGTGTAGAACAAGAAGATTTCGGTGAAGTGAATGCTAACCATAAGAAGGAATGCTAAAAGTTAAAATCAGATCTAATATTTCACTTGTACGGAGTTTGACAGATTAGACCTTATGAAGCAGCCAAACCATTCAAAACGAGAGCTGCAAACGGTGCAAGGGCTTTTCAACATTAGTTTATTTTTCGAGTGAGTTATTTCTTTTCAGCATACTGTTTCTTGTTTTTCTTTTTCCGTGCAAGCTTCTTGAATTTTCTCTCCCTTACCCTAAGCGATTTCATCAGCTGCTGGTCAGAGACAGAGGTTGTTGCTAGGCCTTCACTGGTTGGGTCTGGGTTGGCTGGTGGTTTCTTGACCAGGTTCACTGGCCCCTTCTTGGAGAGGTTATCAATTGGAGGCAACCTCCAGGGGTCCAGGGGACGATCATGGGGAAGGTTAAAGTGTCTTCCATCGTCTAGCATATTCTCTTTGGCTGTACCCTCGGCGGCAGTACGTGCGCTCTTCCCCTTTTGACCGCCACCTCTGCGGCTGTGCTTCTCAGCATCACCCACGGAAGGACTCCTCTTGATGCGTTTGTCACTCTCCGCCATCAGAAAGTGGAGTTCCTCATCGGAGGACGTCAGCACCTCCTCGCCTCCAGAGCTGGTCTCTTTGGCCACACTGCGTCGGCTCACACAGCCGAAACAGGATGCGTCATCTTCGTCCTCAGTAAAATCACTGGAATAATCTATCTCGTTCTGGATGTGGCTTCTGAAGCTACGAGAAGGTGGAGAGGACCTGGAAGATTGCTTCAGCATCTGTCGCGCTGCTTGGCGGCGCTCTTCATATCGCCTGAAGACCTCCCTTGCTCGTTGGCTCTCGCGGGGGCCCGAAAGTCGGTTCATCCTTTGCAGGATCATTTTTGACAAGTACACTTGATTGTGGCCTGCTCTAGCCTTTGGCTTGTAGCCTATGGGAGGTGTGATGCAAATAACATCTAGGGAGAATTGAGAACAGATGGCCAAATGTATAATGGTCATTCATCTGGTCACAGGAATTGGGTCCAACAACTTCTAAATGAAAATTGCATTTCATATTGTGAAATTAATAAATGACACCTTAAATATGAAAACTGAATTGTACTTTGTGGTAATCAACAGGATGGGCAACAGTTAATCCTAAATGGAAGGCAAGGATGAGTTAAGAGTTAAATGTTAAGAGTTAGAAATACATGAAAGCACTGATTATACAAACTACTACTAGCCCGGGTCTTGCTCTCTAGCACTTGGAGAATTCTATGTTAAATCTGACAAGTCTCAGTAGTTTAAGCTTGTGACTTGCAGCAATTATTCAGATCATGGAGTTGTGTGGTTGACATGTAAACATGTTGCTGTGTCCTCGTGAAATTCTCGATTTTTTCTACCTATCTCACGTGCTCTTGTAGCTCACCTACAAGCAAGCAAGCAACGTTCGTAAAAAAAAAAGTTGCGGAGATCGGCCACTGCACTGGAAACTGAAACAATTCGTCTGCTTTGTAGATTAGCCAGAGCAGGCTCACCTGTTCCTTGTAGAGTGTCGTCCCACTCATCACTCGAATCGTTCTCGAAATCAAGTGAGCCTCGCAGGTCACCACTCGTTTTCTGGATTGGCATCTTAGACTAGGCTCCTGCTCCGACGGTGAAGTCCTAAATCGGGAAGAGTATTTGTTTTGGGGAGTTTAGCACGGTAGAACGATAAGACTTCCCTTGACTGTCCTCATACAGTTTTGCCAAACCTCTCGTTGAAAGAACTTCAGTGGAACTTTTGTGAACAATTTCAGGGTCATGAAACTTTCTCCGAAAATTTAAAAGTCAAATGGAAGACTTCATCCCAAAATATGCAAGCATAAACATTCAATTTGTCGTCAAATTCTTTTCGTAATTTGCGATGGAATTATATTTTTCAATGAAGAAGAGAGTACTCACCTTTTACGTTTTAAAACCTGCCGTAAGCTTAAACAGCTAATCTGACTTTAAATACCGAACGTCTCTCGGTCGTTGTAGAAAACAAAATCTCCTTTTCAAGCCAATATTTCAATTGTGACGTCACAGACCCCACGTGCGCGTTGCAAGCACACACAAACACACTAACAAGAGGGTTACACAGGGCCAAAATCACATCGTGAGCGCGAGTGGAACACAGAATGATGAGTATAGAGGTTTTTCACGTGACGTAACACGACAGACAAAGACATTTTCGGGAAGTGTACCACGTCCTTGGAGGTGCGTGCGTTTTTGAATGTACGCCAGAATATTATGTTAAAAGATCTGAAAGGCGCGCGGGTTTCCACGTATAAAATGTAATGAGAGCGCTGACCAGATCAGCGTTCAATTTATGCATTTGTCAAAATCACGTCACTGAAAATTTGCATGAATGGCTTAACTGTAAGAAAGTATTTATCACGATTTGCAATTCGAAATTTCCAAAAATAGGGTCTGTGCAATAAAGATACCGTTTTCTTTGTTTTTTTTTGGGGGGTGGGACTGACAAGTTTACAAGAGTAAAACGACAAAAAACTGAGGGAACTCCCGAAATGCAATTCCAATGTAATGACGTCAAGTGCTAGTTCAGATTCAAACGGACAATTTATCCAATTACCTATACAAAAAACGCAAGTTATTTGCCTTGAGCAATTACCCGCCTACGCACTAGCTTTACGATACGAAAAATAAAAAAGTCATTGGCAAAATGAAAGAGGACTTTGGCGGCCAAGTCATTTCAGAAGTCGTGTGTATTAGACCAAAAATGTACTCGATTTTAACACAAGAACAAAATTTTAAAAAAGCAAAGGGAGTTACAAAAGTAGTAACCGAAAAACGGTTAATACACGAGGCTTATAAAAATACCCTGTTTGAAAAAAAAACACAGCGCTTTAACAAACAGCAGCTTTTCAGATCGGGTAAACATCTGTTGTTTACGGTCTCGCAAAATAAGCTGAGCCTTTCGCCGTTGGACACGAAACTTTACATATTGCCAAATGGGATCGACACGTTAACTCACGGGCATTATCAAACTATTCGAGAAGGCGGCAATTCGGTGTCTTCAGGTATCACTTGAAGTTCTTCTCTGACGAAACTCCGTTTGGGCCTGTCCTATAAATACGGTAATATAAAGTGGGCCCCGTTTTCACCCTCTTGCCGTTGACCCATTTAAACTGGCTCGTGGCTTTCTCAATCTGGAAAACGTCTACGGACCAGACTGGATCGGTTGCCCTTCTGACGGTGCCACCTTCTTGCTCGCCCGGGTAATATAGATATCTAACGACTACGTCCGAGGGCAATTCAATTTCTCTTCTTTTTGGGACAGGCGCACTTGATGCTTGTTCCACGCGGTCTAATTTGACGGCTGCTGCGGGCTCTTTGTCAATTAACCGTGTCTTTTCTTCGTTGAGCGATTTCATTACTTGGGGCAGACGTTTTACCCATTCTACGTTATGTTCATCGACGTTTAACATTTCTTGCACATATTGATGACCAAATAAACGCTCGACCTTGTGTTTGACCATCAACTTTTTAAACTCGCTTTTAAATTCTGACCCTGCCTCTACCATGACAAATTTAGGCCAAGTCAGCGGCGATCTTTCGTAAATCTGTTTAATAGCTTCGGATACTTGTTCGGCCGTTTCTTGAACCTCGACCCCACGTCGACGGTTAAAGCGTATTTAAAAGTTTTATGATTTACACGATCGCAGGGCAAGTATAAAACGTCCAATTGATGCGCCTCGTTTGGCTCTACAGACTCTGATTGTAGCATCGTCGGCCTGGGCACGTAATTTGGGGCGGATAAATAAATTTGCCAAATTGCCTGCTTTTTTAACCAGTTTCTCACATCTGACTTGTCTGTGCCCGTCTTTTGACTCAATTTCGAAACTTCTTTCTCCATTTAAAATAAGTCAGTTAAACTAGACGTTAAGCTAATCGATAGGCCACAAAACCGACCAACGCAGTTCCTCCCAAGATCCATACCAATTCTCTAACCTTCTGATCTTCCGAAGGCACGTAGAAATCTCGCCGAGGACGGGGACATAGCCGTCGTTATAATAGTAGGCCATGCCTAGCCAATTTGATAAAGTGTCTCGCGTCTGTTTAAACGATTGATTTTGATCGACGTTGTACAGTAGGCAAGTGTCAGTGAATTTGCGATGATCGTAATTATTGTGCAGCGTGTCAAAAATGTCGTCGCTAGGTATCGGCGTCACACAGTCATAAAATATTTTCCCCACATGTAATATACGTGAAAGTTAAATACGTACGGATTCGGATCGGACAGTAGGTCAAATCCTACCCCACAAGCCGTCGTCGCGCAATACACCACGAAATTATTTTCAAGATGTATTTTTGCGTTGGGGAGATGTTAATTATACATAACGGGTTTGCCCTTACCCAACGTATATTAATAAGCACTGTATGCTCAGTGCTTGTCCGAGAGCTTGCGAAAAAACCTCACAAGCTCAATCGGGTGGGACTCGAACCCACGACCTCCTGCTTACTAGTGCAGATGTCTTAACCACTCGACCACCGAGCTTGCCGGGGTCGGCTGGCCGGTCCGAGTCAAATGAAGCAGCGGGTACCGCGAACTATTTTCAAGATGTGTTTTTGCGTTGGGGAGATGTTAAAAGCTCTCGGACAAGCACTGAGCATACAGTGCTTATTAATATACGTTGGGTAAGGGCAAACCCGTTATGTATAATTACCACGAAATTAAATTGGTTTTGGTAAAACGACATCGGGTCGGTAACCCAACAATTGACGGCCTCGTCAGTTTAACTCTTGGTAACTTGTACGCCGCGGTTACATTCGGAAACTCGGCTACAAATGAATTGTCTTTATTGAGTAATGACTAAAATTGTGTCCCATATTTTAAATAAAGCTTTTGAAAAGGAGGCGCGGTGGGTAAGCTGGAGGTGGCTTTTCGTATTTAACTGACTATTTATTAATTATTCCAATTATAGCGGGGATGCCTACGGCTGCCAAAGTGGCGCCCATAGCTTCGACTCCGTATTCCACGTAATTGAATGCGGTTAATAGCCGTTTAATCTTTTTATAAGACGTTTCTCAGGCGTCGCGTTCGCTTAAAATCTGTCCGCGGATTTCTTCGATTTTTGAAGGCGGGAAATTTTTGTCGCGTTTGTTTCGGTTTGATATCCAGTCAAGTCTAGCTACATATTTGACTCGACGTTTGTTGTCGTCTGCACGTTTTTAAAAATGTCTAGCTCGAGTAAAATTTCACCGTCTTTATTGTTGACTACTTCTCCTCGTTCGTTTCTTAACGAAAATTCAAAACTCGTTATTCGGTTGTTACGAGTAATTTAACGCTTTCGCTCTGGTCTGATGTAGTACACAACACCAACGAAGGTTGTCTGTTAAAATAATTAAAATGCAAAGCTCATCAAAAGGATCTATATTTATCTTCCCCTTGTAGATAACGTTTGGAACTAGCCTACCTCTTGACAGATTCAAAAACTTACCAATTTCTTTCCCTACTTTAATCTGAGATTTAAATCCGTTATCATTATCGTCACCAAATTTGACTTTTCGTGAACTTTAAAACTTACACCCGGAATGGCGTTTAAAATAAAATCAAACCAATCCACGTTGTAAAACCCCGGTGGAATGACGACATTCCCGCGCCCTCCAATTGTAAAAAATCTGCGGGCGTTTCTCTTTTGTGTAATCGATGCATCATCGGAGCGTTTGAACCAGAAACCGTAACCAAAAGAGTGGGTCTGGGTTCGGTTTTAGCGGCTCTGATTGTTCTCGTTCTTTCTTCGTTGTCGTCGCCTAAAAATCCTTCTTGAATAAATTCTAAAGCGATGCAACAGGCTTCTTCATGGGTATAAACTTTGCCTTGGGACAAAATCTTGAACGTTCATTTGTTAACGTTTTTATTTGATTTTCAAGGAAATTTCTTTTTTGGTTAACTGAGGCGTTGAATTCTGCTAAATTTCCCGCTTCGAAAGCTCGAAAATAATCTCTTATTACGTCATAAACGTCATGTCTGAGTAGGTTTTGTTATGTTGAAGTACCCCGGGTGAAAGCTTACTTTTCTGACTTTAATGTTTTTATCGCCGTTTAAATTATCGATCTGATTTTTGAACTCAAACGTCTGCTTGCTTTTGGCCAAATAAAAAGTGTGAGTCTCCATTTATAGTAAAAGGGTTTTAACATTTATACTATTCTTTATAAAGTTTAAACTTTTTAATGGCATCGTTAAAATGTTTCTCGGAGACTTGAAACAGTTTTTTCATGGCTTCAGCAGTTTCTACCGTGACGTCTCGGTAACAGATGGCAATTAGAGCTCGTAGCGGCTTGCCCATAGAAATCTTGCCCGCTAAAACTCGGTTAACTTTATATTCGACGAGACCGGATTGCTCCGCGGTTAATTCGATGTCAAATTCATTAAATGTCTTGCTCGTTGTAGATTAAGGCTTTTTTAAAGACAAAACTGGTTATGTTTACCGCCCACGTTTTCTGCTTCGTCCGAATAAATGTGGGTTAATATCAGTCCGCAATCGCGACAGGCGAGTTTAAATTCATCTCTTCTTTCCATTCTATTTATGTGTGGGCAGGCCGCTGCTTCTTCTTCTTCTTCTTCACCTTCACCCAGGAATAACCTCAGTTATTCATGGGAATAACTGAGGTTTGAAATAGTTTTAAAATTAAGTCATTTAGTTAATTCTCAAATTTAATCCACCTTTATAATTTCACGGGGGTTTCCAATTCAGATTCAGTTTCAGATTCTGATTCAGTTTCGTGAAGGTCAAATCCTCTAAACGCTTGCAATGCCGATTTATTTGAAATTATTCCGTCATTTCTAATTTTCAACATGGCGGTCGAAACTGTATATCTAACGCTGGCGGCGCAAGACAGCGAACCGCGAGTTCCATAGTATACGTCTTTCGGATAAATGAACGATTGAGCGTCGCATCTCTTATTTATAAATTTCTCGATGATGACGAGGTGACGGGCCTCTTTCGTTGGTCAAATAACGAGGCGTAAAAATCTATTTTAACGTACATGCGATGTTTGTCTGTATAGGGTGGTTGAACCACGTATGCTACCCTGTTAAATTGTCTGTATCGCTACTGGCTTTGTAAGCGTTTATTGTGCATGACGGTATGATAGATGTGGTAGTAGCCTGTTTTCCAATAAACTTGTAAGCCGCCAAATTTAAATCGTCGAGTATACGCATCATTCGCCTTTGTAGTTGATGGCAAATTTGGCGACCTACAATATTATCGGCAGTTTTATCCTGCGTGCCAAATTTATACACGGGATTTATACCGTAACAAGTCGCGTCTGGCATCATAATTAGCAGGCTCTTTTCTCGGCTTTTTTATTCTCGGCCGACTTTTTCTCATTTTTTCTCAGGATAATCGGCTGCGTCTATTAACTCCTCTTCTTGCAGAATCTCTATGTTAATTAAATCCTCGACGTTGACGTCTTTTTCAATTATCAACCCAATTTCATATAAATCAGAATCCAGTTTAGACGCGGAATTAGGCGGCGGTTCGTCCTCTCGCGCGTGCCTCATCTTTTTGTGTTTGCCGTCCACGAGTACCAAGTGATCCATACCTTCCAATTCGATCCAATTTACGCAGCAGGTGTAAACGGTGCAACCGAAACATTTGATACCATTGCAGCAGTCAAAACAGGCTTCGCAGCTGTCCAAAGCATTTGAATGTCCGCAGTCATATGAATTGAAACAAGCCACGCAATTTGTACATTTGCCGCATTCGTCGCAAGTCGAACACTGAGTACGTTTTGTGCAATTGTCACATTTGTGACAGTCGTGACATTCGTTGCAATCGATGCATTCGAATAAATCGTCAGAATTTAAACAACGCATGCAATCAACAGCGTCTACCAAATTAACTGATTCTACCGTGTCTTTGCAAAAGAAAGAATTGACGTTGGTTTTTTGGTTTAGCATGTCTATTTTATATTTGTCTGGTGTCTATGTAATTTATTAACTATTTTTTCATTTTAAGCGGCGAGTGAATTATCGGGAATAAATATTTCCTTTGGTTTATAAACTTGTCTCCCGTCTTTGGTTTTTCTCACCAAACAAACGCGATGCTTTTGATTTTGTACGTCCAGCTTTGCCTGCTTGATTAAATTTCGTTGCGTTTTGTAACCGTTGTCTAATAGCCACTCCGCGTGAGCGGTGATTAATTTAGCGTATTCAAAATTAGTGGCAGAAGATGGGCTCATTTGACTTTTAGAGAAATATTGTGGGAAATTTTTCGGTTTTTCTCAAGGCTTCGGGGGAGAGCTAATTTTTTTCGAAAAGTGGAGAAGCCCCCGGGGGAAGTCCCTTTTGGTTTTGGGGTCGCTGAGAGAAGTTGGTCAAAGGTCACTTGGCGTAATAGGTTTGGGGAAATCCCGTGGGCAAGGAAAGTCCCTTCTAGACCAGGGGGCTCGTCCAGAATCCCCGGTCCCTACTACTGGGAGGGGGTAAATCCCAACCATACAAGATTGGCGCCAGTTTGAATATTTATTCACTTTTTGGGGCTGCTTTTGAGACACAAAAAGGGCCTAGGCCTACACCATAGTTTAGTACCTTTTACATACGCATTTTTAAAAATGCATTTACTAGTTTATCGAACGTCCATTTTTTTGCGCTTCTTATAAGCAGGAAACAGAAGCATTGGCTTCCTCGTTGTTAATTTTTTTTCTCTGGAAATACCTTCAGGCCTACATGCATTGCTGAAGGGAAATTGGGAAACCATATTGATCGTGAGTAGGAATGTCGCGTTATTTAGCAAAGGAAAGACAGAAGCTAAGACTTTTCGTTATTATTTTGCAACTTAAGCCAATCACAGTACATGTACAGTACTAGTAGGGCCTTTTTTGAGGGAGGAAATGACTACGCCCCCTCCCCCACCCACCCAGCTGCGATGCTTTTATTTAAAATTTTAACGACTGCAAAAAGTTAGTTTTTGGCAGTTAATAATGTACCCTCGTTCAGAAATGAGAATACCATGATCTATTTATTTATTTATTTCGGAATCAGTATGGTGCCGCCATTATTCCTCAATGGTGTGGCCTTTTTGGGGTCAAAATTACATACAACGACTGTACTGATTGCATTTCAGTAGTGCGCACTCGATGGGTCGCTGTTGGTCTGTATGCATGTCGTCTGCTTAAAGTTGAGGGTTGCAGTCCACTATTTCAAGTGACAAATTCTGGCCAGCTCATTAGCATTAAAAGTGCCCCCAGTACAGTATCTTTTGAAAAAGGAGATTGCTTGGCCCCCCCAAATGGTGACTGAGACTGTGTAAATCGTTGCCATGCAGGATCAACTCCCTGGGTCTTTGAACTTTAAATTTCATATGAGAGCAGAATGTCTAAAAGCTACGGTTGAAAAATGGTCCTAAGTGCCTGAGAATTTGAGCGTTGCCACTTGAAAAATGGCTGCAACCAGACTTCAGAAAAATCACTTTTCGGGGGAGGGGGTTGTTTTGTGGGAATAATTAAAAGTGTAATTTGTCAGTAATCAAAAAAATATTGAACAGAAATAAAGATTAGGGACAAGACAATAACTTAATCTGTGTTTAGAAATCTCAGGGATGTTGGTATGCATGTTATTGGGCCCTGAACAGTGCTGATTTTACACTGTTTTCAATGGGGCTTGAATTAGTGGACTGTAGGCTACCCTGAGAGCCAAGTGTGCATCATTGTCATCAATGGTGCAAACTTCACTCTTGCGCTAAATTTATTGGGTGGCCACGAAATCGTATTTCTGCGCACGAGCTCATTAATATTTTGTGATCCCACAGTTTGTTTGTTTTTTTTTTACATTAAGACATGCAGGGAAGAGTAATAGGGATATTTCTGTAAATACCGAATTTGGGACTGGCACTTTCCAGTTCCGGGTGTTTCTTTCACAAAAGCCCCATTCCGCGGGGCCCATTTTGGATAGAGGCGGGAGGCTACATTCAAAGCTGAGCGATAGTTTTACTGCTAATTGGGGGGTATATCTTTGGGGAAAGGCGAATAAAAAAAATGGCGTGACTAACCCATATAAAATTGAAATAGTGAACTTTAGGCCATAATCTTGAATTTCCAGTAAAAAAATGGAGGCCAAATTGAACCTCTTCACGAGAGTCAACAGGCGGCGCTATTTCGGTACTATTTTGCACTGTTTTCTCTAAGGGCGCGTATGGTGTTGTGCAATAAATTTGCGCAAGATTCAAGATTGCGCTGAACACGATCTGTGCGCTACATGCACACGATGCGTAATGATACGGGTGCGATGTGTAACTGCTGTAAGTTGGTGGCTACGACCAAATGGTGCACGATATGCGGCAGCACTTTCGACCGCATGTCCGATGTAGGGTCTACAAGCTCTACAGACTCTACACAATGTTATCGAATACGCCCTTTGCGAGTAGACTGACGCCTACCCTCCCGCCTAACGTCTTGGGCATTGGTGTGTAATGGGCACCGTCCAACACGTGCACAATTGCTTTGGCTCATCTGGCTGAGCTGAAGGTTGCCCGCGATTTTGCCCGCGATTTCATGGAGTAAAGGGAGGCAGAAATGTTTCCACTTTGCGGTACTCCGTTCCACGATAAACTGAACGAATTTTTGGATGTTTTTTAAGAAAGCAGTTTTTCTTGATGAATTGAAAAAAAAATACACCACGGGGCATGGCCGATTATCTCGCACTTTTTGGCGCACCTCATGGATCTATGTAATTTTTACGGAAACCTCTTCAGAATGATGATAGGAAACTCAAAAATAAAATCCACAATTCCGTCGCGAACCAGTTTTAGCAAAAAACGCCACCCAAAATTTCAAATTTTCACGTTTTGGGTGCAGGAAAGTGCGACATGAAATATTACGTCATCGTTTTTACACGGCCAATCAATGAGACTTTTATGGTCCAAATTGAGGGTTTTGCCTTTCTCCAAGAAGAGTTGGATGAAGTTCCTCGAGTGTGCCGGCAGGTGGAAAAATGTGCAGGAATCGGCAGAGGCTAAAATCGTTGAAAAAGCAGAGATGAATCTCGGCTTGTCCTTCACGTCCAGTGCACACGTCATACACGCAGACATGGTAGAAGACATAGCGCTGTCAAAGTTAGGCCTAACACTCCCGATGATCAACTCTTTAAGGTAGCCTGTTTATACGGCAAGTATAGTTCTTTTATTTTTATAAAGCGTTTTGATACGTCCCCGTCGATAAATGCACAAGCTCACAGGAGGCAGTAGTAGTAGGCAGGAATTATTTGAGTCCATTCCTGACTTCAAAATAAATTCACGTGTTTGTCATTAAAGTAACACTGACTAAAGTCATTTAAGTGTCTGACCACCATGATCATGACCACTCTGGCTGCAACTTGTATTCTTATGCAGGGTAGGCTACAGTACAACCACAACGTACATTATACGTTTTGCTCGCTTCCAGTGAATGCCTTTTAAAATTTGGAAAAAGTTTCATATAGGCCTGCAAAGTTCATTCAGTTTTGTCTTTCATAGGCCTAATCAATCAGTCCATAGAAATCAATTACAAGTCAGGAAAGTCAATATTAGCAGTGAGAGAGTACAAGCATTTTCAATGAAAACAGAATTGTATCAGACCAGTCTCATACGGTTTGTAAACAGGATGTCAAGCGAACTTTGTATATGGAACTCTTTCCTAAAACTTTTTTGCCTTGACAATGATAGGCCTTTATTGTAGTAGTCTGTCCTGTGTAGGCCCTAATATTGTAATAATATCCTATGCTACCAAATCTTTTTTTTTAACACAGGGATTTGGATACCACCAGAAAAGCTACATGTATAAACGCTTCTGTGATGTTACCTTGATAGGCCGTGCTGAACGACATCCAAAGAAGCGACCACCTGAGAGTGAAGGTGTGTACCTCTTCATTTTTGTATAGAGTCATCACTGGTTGTTGTCACAATTTCAATAGCACCGAGCATGCAGAAAAACTAACTACGTGACTTCACATGTTGTTGTTTCATAACCTGTTGGAATTGATAATCTGTGAGTTTGTTTTGTCATATATTAACAGAGACCTTTCATTACTCATGTTTGTGCGTACTTAAGTGGATGGTTTCAACTGTACAACCATTCTTTTTTTTTTTTCATTGTTGGAAGGTCCGATCACAAGACTATATCTACTGAAATTTTAAAAAATTGGCATTTTGGAATTGTCATGTATCTGATTTGCTACTGTTCACAGAGGTTTTAAGTGCCCGCAAACAAGTTCAGTAAATCATTTGCATTTTTTGAAGCTGTTGCTACTATAGTGTCACAGTATGCTTGAGACTTTTTTATCAGATTGTATGTGATAAACACAAATACAGTGTCATCTCGCTACTCACAATCTCGCTGGTAAAATGCAGTCAGCCTATCGTAAATATCGTAGTGTGGAAACAGCTCTTCTGCGTGTTTACAATGATTTGCTATTGGCTGTTGATGAGGGTCGAGAGGCCGTTCTTGTGCTGCTTGATTATTCAGCAGCCTTTGACACAATTGATCATCATGTCTTGCTATAACGCTTACATCACCGCTTTGGCATCAACGACTCTTCCTTGGAATGGTTCACTTCATATTTTGCAAACCGTCAACAATCTGTGCTAATCAATAAGATTTCATCTCCCTCGCATAATGTTAATACCGGAGTGCCACAGGGATCTGTCCTAGGTCCACTATGCTTCACAATGTACACATCCCCACTGGAAGATCTCATCGCATCATACGGCGTCAGCTGCATGATCTACGCTGACGATATTCAACTCTACGTCACCATGACAGAGCAGCAGCGTCCTGACGTCATTCAGCGACTAGAGTCATGCCTCTCACCCATACAATCTTGGTCCACTGCCAATAAACTCAAATTGAATAGCGACAAAACTGAAGTCATCCATATCACCTCTTAGTTTAAGCACCATACTCCAATTGAAAGTCTTCGCATCTCTGACTGCTGCATCAGACCTGTCACCTGCGCCCGTGACCTTGGAACCATCATCACGTCAAACCTCCGAATGCAAAACCAGGTCAACAACATATGCCGCTCTTCTTATCTAGCTCTCCACAAGATTAGACAAATTCGAAATTTCCTTGACAAACAAACGACGGAAAAGCTTGTCCATGCTTTTATCTCCTGCCGCCTTGATTTCTGCAACAGTCTACTACACTGTATCCCCGATTCTCAAACCTCGAAACTTCAGCGCATTCAGAATTCAGCCACCAGACTTGTTACCCGTTCATCATCTAGGCAACATATAACTCCTATTCTGCGCAGCCTTCACTGGCTACCTGTCAATGAGCGAATCGTTTTCAAGATTCTACTCCTCACTCACAAGTGCATCCATGGTTCAGCACCAGCATACCTCCTTGAACTTATTCAAGTACATGTATACGAGCCACAACGCACCCTCTGTTCTAGTTCAACATTGCTGCTCAGTACACCTGTCACTCGCACTAACACTTATGGATATCGTTCATTCAAGTATGCATCACCATCGCTGTGGAACTCTCTCCCACACCATATCAGAACTGTCAAAAATGAAAACGAATTTAAGTCACTACTTAAAACTCACCTGTTTCATTAATTGCTTTATTTCATAATATTACTGTGAAGCGCATTGAGATGTGCTATGTGATGCGCTATATAAGAAATGTGTTATTATTATTATGTGGAGTCATTTTAGATTTTAATTGAAAATTTTGGATTTTGCCTTTTCAGGAAGCCATCAAATACCCAGTCTTTAGAAGAATTGGTGACGATTTCACAGTGACGACGGAGATCATTGCAGGAGTTGAGGAGTTCGTCTGTCATCTATACAAACAGTTGGATTGTTCTGATGTGAACACTGCAAGGTACATGTTGATCTGAATTACATGTAGTGCTTTTTTCTGATGTGAAAAAAGTTAGAGAAACTATACGGCTACTTTTAGAGTGACCATCACAAAATGTCCTATTTTGTATTAGGGTATTACTTCCTTTACTTGGAATACAAAATGCTTTCAAATTAAGATTGTTTTCAGAGAATTGTATTCTATCCCAATATTCAAGTTACACAAAAATTGCTCACACTAATAAATCCGAAGGTATACATGTGCACTCAAAGTTTTCCACGAAGTCCTTATTTTCAAACATTGAGTTTGGTTGTGTTTTGCAACTAATTGAAATCTAAATAGATTCATGTAACTGATTGTTGTGCATATTCAGAAAAAATCAAGTTTCTAATCATAATTGATGCTTTTCAAGCCAAAAGACATTTCTCTCAATCTATTTGTCCAGATACAACCTGTTGCAGATGGGAACTGGGATGAAGTTATCAATGCCTCCAAACAAGGATGCCTTGTGCCTTCATGTCAAGAGGGCAAACTACCAAGCAGCCATATACAAGAGCGCCCTGGATCCGCATCCTGTGGTACCATCTCCACACGGACATGGATGGAAGGTCAACAGCGATGACATTTTCATCCACTGGATGGATCTTCCACCTGCTCCCAACAGTGTTATGGAATTAGCCCATTGTCCGTGCAAAAAAAGCCAGTGTGCCAAAGGAAAATGTAGCTGTCTTGAAAACAACTTGCTATGTACCGACTTGTGCAAATGCAGCAACTGTGAGAACATGCAAAGTGACCAGCAGTGTACTCTACCAGAGAGTGATGATTCCGATGTTGACGAGTACTCTTAATCCCTTACAGCTTTCTTCATAAATCCTGTAATCGTTCGCATGAATTAAATTTTACTCTGTGTCAATCCTGAAAAATTTTTGGAGCATGTTAATTGGAGGTTTACCTTCTGTCTCAGTCCTTCAAAATTATCGTTTATTAGCTATCTTTGTGCTTAGGCAGGGCAAGTGGCATTCTAAAGCAGAGTGATTGCTTCCCAAATAAATTTGGGATGGATTTATATGTATGCAGGACTTGGAGCATTGACAGTGGGTTTCCAAAGATAATACATTTGATGAGGATGTTTTGAGGCAAGTAGAAAAGCAATGTTCATTTAGGCCACCGTTTAGAAATGATGCCCAAGGTTTGCTTCAGACTATGACGAACCTCGAACCAAGACTAGCCGTAATGTGACTGTATGCCATCATGATAAATATCCTTAGTAGTTTGGAATAACCCTTCTGTTGTGTGAACAGAGACAATTTCACAAACCAGCTCACCAGAATTTTCTGTGTATTTATGCTAGGTTCGTATGTGACAGCGAGTATGCCATTGTGGTAAATTTCCTTATTATTTTGGGAAAGCCTTTATCTTGTGTGAACAAGAGACAATGTCGCAAACCAACTTATCAGAATTTTCTGAGTGTTTTCATGCTAGGATTGTACTAGTATTGTCTACATGTATGTAAATAATTTTGTCCTTTTGAAATGCAGTTGGTCGGTTGTGGACTAATGAGAACATGAAGTGAGTCAGACATAAAAACTGGTACATCTTGTCATTTCAGACAAACAAGCCCCTTACTGCAAATGAACGTGCAATTTGCGAATTTAGACCAAATGATTGAAGAAATATTTAGTCTTTGCTTGATCTAGTTTGTGAATGAGACATGTACATCATCATTCATTGATATCAATATCATGATGACATTGACAGTTTTTTAGGTTTTCAGTTCAATGGGATAATTTGCCAACAGATGTCTACTTTCAGTATGGTGTTTGTGAATCATGAAGCATTCCTCTCATTTAGGTACTATGAACCTTCAGAGTTTTGGAGGTGTTACATTTGGGATATCATAATTACAAAGTACAAAACATGAATGCATTCCTGATGACTGCTAAAGTTTGTGCATGTGATAAACTCTTCCCTTTTAGATTAAATTAATCAAGAAATATTAATGTTATACAGGTAACACTGATAGTCAGTGTCAGCATGTGTATTTCAGTATACAGAAGAGCCACTTTCAATTTGAAATATGACTTGTGTTTCTAGTAATTTGGAAGCAGGTGTTTTTTCCTTATATGGAGTGAAGGTGCGGGTATATGAAGTACAACGGAATAAAAGAATTAGTGAAATTTTCTTGAAAAAAGTGATAATTTACAAGAGTTTATTTAAAGGGTTTCAACAAGAAATACATGTACATTTGTGTACTAGACATGTTAAAAATTAATTTAACAAGGAAATACATTTTTCAATATAAAGAGCTTGATGTTAAAGAAGAGTAAGAAAACTTCAATGGGAATAGCATTGTGATAAATCTACCAGATACTTTGCAATCGACACTTTTGGACAAAGTTTTACTACCTCAGCAGACACTCAGTCCCTTTTCAGCAAGCAAGAGCAATACCAAAACTTTCCCCATAGAAAATGTACATGGTTTTCTAACCCCGGCCAATAGAGGGCGCCCTTTTTACATCGATAATTAAAATGCAAATATTTTAATAAATGGTGAACTTGGGATTGTGGATTTTGATCTTTTGTGATCCATAAGGTCTAAACTAACAACTGGCAGTGATTCCACTTAGATCCAAGAGGTGCGCCAAGGAAATTGATTTCCGAGCACATTTTGCTGCCGTGGCCCGTGGTCTAAACAGTTTTATAATCGATCTGATTTCATCGTTTATAGGTCAGTTTTATTTCTTTTATTTGGGGGACTTGCTCTAGGCCATTCACAATCAAGGATATTCAGTACAGACTATTCCATTGTTGTAATTTGATTTGAGAAAAAAATATTTTAAAAATGTGCTTAATATACTTAATATACTACATCATGTTTTTATTTCATTATTCACCTTGCTTCATGGAATGGCTATATGGAATGCCTATTTCTGTGTCAAAACGCCTCTCAAAGATATCCCGTTAACGTTTTTAGGATACAAGAATGCTCATTTTGCCACAATTTGTAATTAGGTGGTAATTTAGATGAAAATGTTCCCTAATGTTAAGAAATACTTTTCTTTGCAGGACTGAAATTGGCAGACCTGTAGCTACATTTAATTTCAGTAAGGGCTATATGCAATGCCTATTTCTGTGTCAAAACACCTCTCAAAGATATCCCGTTAACGTTTTTAGGATACAAGAATGCTCATTTTGCCACAATTTGTAATTAGGTGGTAATTTAGATGAAAATGTTCCCTAATGTTAAGAAATACTTTTCTTTGCAGGACTGAAATTGGCAGACCTGTAGCTACATTTAATTTCAGTAAGGGCTATATGCAATGCCTATTTCTGTGTCAAAACACCTCTCAAAGATATCCCGGTTTTTAGGATACAAGAAAGCCCATTTTGCAGATGAAAATGTACCCTACATGTTAAGAAATATTCTCCTTTTCTTTGCACGACTCAAATAAGCAGATCACTAGCCAAACTTAATTTCAGTAAGGGCTGTTTGGAATGACTATTTCTGTGTGAAAACGCCTGTGAAACATATTCCTTTTTCAGGATAAAAGAATGCTAATTTTGTCACAATTTGTAATTGCTTGATAGTTTAGACAGAAATGTAGGCCTACCCTACATGTTAAGAAATATTTTCCTTTTCCTTGCATGACTCGAACCAGCAGATCACTAGCCAAACTTAATTTCAGTAAGGGCTATATGAAATGAATATTTCTGTGTCAAAATGCCTCTGAAAGATATCCCGTTTTTAGGATACAAGAACGCTCATTTTGCCACAATTTGTAATGAAGTGTAAAAAGGAACTTCGTGAATTTTTCAGTCAACATTTATTTTGACATGCTATCTCCTTGAATATGTAAAAAAAGGAAGTGGTGTCCATACCTTTTACAGGCAGAACTTAAAGCATTTTTTTAAAATTTGAATATGCCAAATAATCTTTTAACTCTAGTATTACATGTATATCAATTGCGCAAAATAAGTCTCAGTTGAATGTCACTTGGTCCATGCATATGCCATGGTCCTTTTGCTATATTTTCTTTAATCAGCAATTTGACATATCTAACAGTAATTCAAATCAAGTTGCATAGACGTATTCTGCAGTGTAAAATGTCCTGTTAATCCTATTATTGCTCTCAGAATAAAGATCAAAAGCCACGTCGACCACTCTGATGATTTTCACCTTGTGATAATTATATTTGCGATTGGTACTTAAATTTGTGACAAATACTTAGCTGAACAAAATCTACAACTAACTCCAAACACTTGATCTTGCATTGCACAAGGATTTGTGTATTCTTGAAATGAGGATTACTTATACTCCCCTCAACTCAAATTTCAGATTGGTTGGTATAAATCTTCTCCCCATTTTTAATGCTTTGCTAATTAACACGGTATTTTATTCAATGAGAAAAGGATGGCAGTCACGCCATCGACATGTTAATTGCTGAATTTCTATACATGTAAATTTTCCGATTAATTAGTGACACGAAGCAATTACAGACTACTTCAAAGACAACATTGTCCGTCGCCTTCGCGAACAACGAGGGATCATAGAAATATTTCTATAAATCCTGAATTTGGACTGATAGTTTCTAGTTCGAGGTATTTCTTTCACCACCCCCCCCCAAAAAATTGCAGGCCTATTTTAAATTTGGATAGAGGAGGGCAGCTACGTTCAGAGCTTAGCGCAGAGTTTTAATATTACATTGGGGGTGTCATTGGGAAAGGCTGATAAAAGACTATCGGGCTAACCCCCATAAAACTGAAACGAAAAGTGATCTGCTGGCCATAATCTTTAATTTACATTGAAAAAAAGAGGCCAATCTTTTCCCTATAGAGTCAACAGGCGGAGCTATTTCGGTCTGATTTTACACTGTTTCCTACATGGGTGCGTATGTGATAGTGCAACCTGTCAACTTGCGGCTCCCATGGCAGCAGACCAAAAGGGGGCGTCTTGTCTTTTTTTGTGAGATATTTACCAGTTTAAAAAAATGGCGTTATTTTTTTTGTCTGCGGAAGTTGTCAACAAATAAAGATTACTGCCAAATTTCAGAGTAATGTTCACCGTCCATCTCGTGTTGGGTTCGTGTAGGGTTTTTTGCACAGTGTTTCACAGTGTAGAGTTTGTGGATCTCGGCCTCGCCAAAAAAACAAGTTTCCGCGGTGTGCACGACTCAATGGAGTAGGGTTTGCCACTCTCGTGTAGGATTCGTGTAGGGTTTTTTGTACAGTGTCTTATGGTGTAGGGTTTGGTTATCTCGGCCTCGCCAAAAAATACACAATTTACCTGGTGTGCACGACTCAATGGAGTAGGGTTTGCCACTCTCGTGTAGGATTCGTGTAGGGTTTTTTGTACAGTGTCTTATGGTGTAGGGTTTGGGGATCTCGGCCTCGCCCAAAAAATACAAGATTTACCTGGTGTGCACGACTCAATGGAGTAGGGTTTGCCACTCTCGTGTAGGATTCGTGTAGGGTTTTTTGTACAGTGTCTTATGGTGTAGGGTTTGGTTATCTCGGCCTCGCCAAAAAATACACAATTTACCTGGTGTGCACGACTCAATGGAGTAGGGTTTTCTACTCGTGTAGGATTCGTGTAGGGTTTTTTGTACAGTGTCTTATGGTGTAGGGTTTGGGGATCTCGGCCTCGCTCAAAAAATACAAGATTTACCTGGTGTGCACGACTCAATGGAGTAGGGTTTGCCACTCTCGTGTAGGATTCATGTAGGGTTTTTTGTACAGTGTCTTATGGTGTAGGGTTTGGTTATCTCGGCCTCGCCAAAAAATACACAATTTACCTGGTGTGCACGACTCAATGGAGTAGGGTTTTCTACGCTCGTGTAGGATTCGTGTAGGGTTTTTTGTACAGTGTCTTATGGTGTAGCGGGGTTTGGGGATCTCGGCCTCGCCCAAAAAATACAAGATTTACCTGGTGTGCACGACTCAATGGAGTAGGGTTTTCTACGCTCGTGTAGGATTCGTGTAGGGTTTTTTGTACAGTGTCTTATGGTGTAGGGTTTGGTTATCTCGGCCTCGCCAAAAAATACACAATTTACCTGGTGTGCACGACTCAATGGAGTAGGGTTTTCTACGCTCGTGTAGGATTCGTGTAGGGTTTTTTGTACAGTGTCTTATGGTGTAGGGTTTGGGGATCTCGGCCTCGCCCAAAAAATACAAGATTTACCTGGTGTGCACGACTCAATGGAGTAGGGTTTTCTACTCTCGTGTAGGATTCGTGTAGGGTTTTTTGTACAGTGTCTTATGGTGTAGGGTTTGGTTATCTCGGCCTAGCCAAAAAATACACAATTTACCTGGTGTGCACGACTCAATGGAGTAGGGTTTTCTACGCTCGTGTAGGATTCGTGTAGGGTTTTTTGTACAGTGTCTTATGGTGTAGGGTTTGGGGATCTCGGCCTCGCCCAAAAAATACAAGATTTACCTGGTGTGCACGACTCAATGGAGTAGGGTTTTCTACTCTCGTGTAGGATTCGTGTAGGGTTTTTTGTACAGTGTCTTATGGTGTAGGGTTTGGGGATCTCGGCCTCGCCCAAAAAATACAAGATTTACCTGGTGTGCACGACTCAATGGAGTAGGGTTTGCCACTCTCGTGTAGGATTCGTGTTGGGTTTTTTGTACAGTGTCTTATGGTGTAGGGTTTGGGGATCTCGGCCTCGCCCAAAAAATACAAGATTTACCTGGTGTGCACGACTCAATGGAGTAGGGTTTGCCACTCTCGTGTAGGATTCGTGTTGGGTTTTTTGTACAGTGTCTTATGGTGTAGGGTTTGGTTATTTCGGCCTCGCCCAAAAAATACAAGATTTACCTGGTGTGCACGACTCAATGGAGTAGGGTTTGCCACTCTCGTGTAGGATTCGTGTTGGGTTTTTTGTACAGTGTCTTATGGTGTAGGGTTTGGTTATCTCGGCCTCGCCAAAAAATACACAATTTACCTGGTGTGCACGACTCAATGGAGTAGGGTTTTCTACGCTCGTGTAGGATTCGTGTAGGGTTTTTTGTACAGTGTCTTATGGTGTAGGGTTTGGGGATCTCGGCCTCGCCCAAAAAATACACAATTTACCTGGTGTGCACGACTCAATGGAGTAGGGTTTGCCACTCTCGTGTAGGATTCGTGTTGGGTTTTTTGTACAGTGTCTTATGGTGTAGCGGGGTTTGGGGATCTCGGCCTCGCCCAAAAAATACAAGATTTGCCTGGTGTGCACGACTCAATGGAGTAGGGTTTTCTACGCTCGTGTAGGATTCGTGTAGGGTTTTTTGTACAGTGTCTTATGGTGTAGGGTTTGGTTATCTCGGCCTCGCCAAAAAATACACAATTTACCTGGTGTGCACGACTCAATGGAGTAGGGTTTTCTACGCTCGTGTAGGATTCGTGTAGGGTTTTTTGTACAGCGTCTTATGGTGTAGGGTTTGGGGATCTCGGCCTCGCCAAAAAATACAAAATTTACCCGGTGTGCACGACTCAATGGAGTAGGGTTTTCCTCAATATCTTCTGGTGTAGCCTAGGACTTTGTGTTCAGATATGTATGTGATGTACATGTACGGTATATACATGTACATGACGTATCACAGCATTCTCTGTTCAGCTTGATCTATTGCTGTTCAGAACTGTATTGGTTTGAGTGAACAAATTCTTCATCTGCACACAGCATATGTGTAGGGTGAGTAGGGTTTTGTAGGCCCTACAGAAAACATGTGGTCAAAAATGTTACCGCATATCGTGCAGGGCGTGATCTATGTTATCGTTTTGACCCCATATTTCCCCAGAAAACCAAAACCTTGCCTCGTTTCCATAAAATTCATCCTGTACGGTGCCAGTACCATCTTTTTAGGTGAGTTCCAATATTTTGATAAATTGTTTTTGTTGAGTAAGACCCTATTGTCACATATGCCAGTGTGTGGTGAGTAGTGTAGCTATAGCCCCACTAGTGTGGCACGGACTCTCACTCCCAATCCATCCAATGGATCAGGAGTGAGTACACTAGTGGGGCCAGTGTAGCTAGTGACTTCCTCCGTGCTTAAACCATGTTTACACTGCCAGTATGTGCAATGAGAGGCCCCTACCCTAGCCCTTTCTATATCTCGAAACGGCCTCGCCCACAAAAGCCAGTCTTGCTAGAGTTGGTGTTGTGCGGGGCTAGGGCATGTAGCGTGACCGGTGGCACAGGTCATGTTGATGGTGTTGGTGCAGATGAAAACAGAGTTAGGCCTAGGCTACCTGAAATTGATACATCTTTGGGGTAGGCCTGGAGCATTGATGACTGAGGGAGCCACCAGTTATTCCTGATTGCTATTGTGGATGACTACTGGCATGACTGGTCTCTATCTGGTTCGTAAGTGTGAAGTCGCTTCAGTTTAAACCACGCCCACTGCACATGCACTGCACAGTAGAGTTACATGCATTGATCGCCGTTTACATGGAACCATGGGACTGGGGCCAATTTCATAAAGCTGCTTAAGCACAAAATTTTCTTAAGCAGGAAAAAACTTTGCTTAATAAACAAAGTTTGCCATCTTAAACTCTATCTGCTTGTCATGCTAACCAAAAAACAGCTAGGCCTAAATACAATCCCAAAACAATTGTACACCAAATGGAGTTTTGGCTGGTTACCTGATTTATCAAGTAAGGTTTTCTCGCGCTAATGCAAATTTTGTGCTTAATTAACTCTATGAAACTGACCCCTGCGTGAAGTTAACGCACAACTTCAGCGATCATCCAATGGGAGCCTGAAAATCGTGGCACATAGATCTGCTTGTATGACTAAGTCACTTACGAACCGGATACTGGTGTGACAGTGCAGTGGTAGAACATTAGGTTAAGAAGCTTGTACTTCAGGCCTTGCAACAAATGCAACAATTGATAGGACTTTTCTATGATTTCTTGTTTGCATGATAAAAATATGAATATTAAAATCATGTACATGTATATTGCAGACCTGGCCCTTTAAAAAAAAAAGACGATTCGTTGAGTCCTAGTTGCTCAGACTATTGTTAGAGCATGGGACTTATGGGTTGACCATTGGTAAACTTACTGGTCTCTAGGCTAAGGCCTACCCTGTTGTCTTTTCTTTCTTCATGAAATGTGTTAGTTTTAGTGACTAATAGAATTGTTGGTAATAACTGGGAATTAGGGATAGGGTTCCCAAGTTGGTCATGACTTGGAGTGTGTAGGAACAATTGTTGTCATTTAAATATATCTAACACCCTGTCTTGAGTGTCTTCTTTTTATTTAATACATTTTAAGACCTAGGCCTAGGTAAAAAAAGTTGAGATGTCCACATGGTAAAACAATTGTTACTGGTGCTTTGTCCTTGAATGAAGCTGTTGCTTACACCCGATAGAGTGCACTGTATTTTGAAATTGAATGTTACTGTACATTGGATTTGTTTGTTTCAGGTCGATTTGCATCTATCACAGCAAAATGTCTTCGGCTAGTGAGGCAGATGAGAAGTACAATGCTTTATCCCCAGAGGAAAAACTACCTTACAAGGTTGTGAGTGCCATTTTCAACAACAGTGTTGCTCATGGAATACAACTTTTGGAGGAACTTGATGTCGATGTGAATTTTGTCGATCAGGTATGTCAGCCAAATAACACAAAGCACACTTAGACCTTGAGACCAAGATTTTTATAAGACAGAGGCATGGTCCTTCTTGTTCTGCAGGGGGTTCTAACCCCCCCCCCCAACTTTCGTCTAGCCACCCCCACAAAAAAATTTAGAAATAATGATGATAACACTAACAGCAGTTGCAAAAGTTAACAGGTGATGTCATGTGCAAAGGGTCTAGCCCCTCCCCCTGGAATAAATTGCCTCTTGAATTAGGTTTGGATGGTATTTTGGTATTACTGAATAGTGGTGGTATTTTTCAATTTCAAAAAATACCGCCTGGTCCATAAATACTGAAATACGGGCAATACTGCGTAGTATTTTTGGTACCTGGTATTGGAAAAAAAGGGAAACCACCATATTGTTGTATTTCATGGCATCTTTCGTGGTAGAAGTCATCCAGTGTCATGGCTGTGAGATTTCAGCGGCAAGATATTTCTTGTGAAACAGTTCAGTGACTGTTGGCGGTGCTTGACGCTTGTGTCTGCTATCCTGTATTGTAAAAGTGCTCAGACAAAATGTCATAACACAATCAATTTTGTTCTGCCATTACCAGCTTTTGATCTGCCATATTATATAGAAGGTAGAGTTGTAACGTGCATTGTCAGGTGTCGCAATACACTTTTTTCCCCTGGTCCTACCAGAACCGCACATGCAGCCGCATTGAGCAATGCTTGTTAGGGTGCAGGCCGC
Organism: Acanthaster planci; assembly: GCF_054643075.1. Lineage (NCBI taxonomy): Eukaryota > Metazoa > Echinodermata > Asteroidea > Valvatida > Acanthasteridae > Acanthaster > Acanthaster planci. The sequence continues at coordinate 12,452,551 of NC_141783.1, forward strand.
GATAGGTTTTTTTTTAGTTTGCCCGATCGGGCCATGTCATAAATTTGCTTGCTCCAGTTGGATCAACACTTACCAAAGATTTCTCATGATCCACGATTATTCTGGTTATTTAACTAAGGCTTACCGCATACTTGCAGCCTTTTATTAGGCCAAGAAAAGAGTTGTGCTATGTGTGCCTTTTAAAAATTGGGTTGGTAGCTTGGAACATTTTTTTGGTATGGGGGGCAATTTAATGCTGATTGAATTGCATCAGTGTGGAGGAAAGCTTCCAAAAGTATCTCAAAAAGTGATGAACACCTGTCTTAATCAGTGTAAAAATTTCTACATACGATGAAGAGTGTTTATGTACAGTACATTCAGTACATGTACAGTACAGACTGGTACTTGTTGCTGCATTTCCATCACGCATTCTTTTCCATGGGTGCGGGACGGCGGGAACCAGAGCAGCTTTGTTAAACCCTCCTATGCTGAAGTCACTCTTTTGGGTCAGTTGGTACACAGCTCAAAGAAGCACAGCTGTGTCATGTTGTGCACTGCACCAACTGTCCCTCACAGGAATATCAGATTGCACTTTTTGTTCAGTCCAACAACTGTCCCTCACTGTTGCATGTGCATAATTGTGCAGTAAACCAAATGCAGTGAAGAGGACTGCACAGAAGACCCTGGGTCATTTTGTGCAGGAAACCAACTGTGTACACACTGAACCTGTGCATGTTTGTGTTCCATATAGAAAACATATGCAAGAGAGTGACTGCATAGTTGTGCTGTAAAACCAAAGGAGGGTTTATGCATACAGCTTCGCGCACGTGCTTTCATCACTGTGGCAGCGAAATGTTGATGTAGATGATGCGCAAAGAATTATGGGGCGATTTCATGCCTGTACAAGTAAGGTATATATACATGCTTGACACTGGGTGACATGGGCCGGTGATGAGCGATCAGCCCTGATGAATGCCTTGGGCGTAATTAACGTAATTCTAACACAAAACTGATAATAAATCAGACACCATAATCCCATATATTGTGTTGATATCTTAAAAACTGTTATTGATATGTTGGTCGGACAATTTGTCCGAGCATCTTTGATTTTGTTCGGACAAACACAATAAGTGCTCGGAAAATGTCCGACGTCTGACCGTAATTTCACGCTCTGGTGTGATGTCATCAAGAGTTTGTTACTGGTAACTGTCTCAGTGTTTTCAAGCAAGAAAATAAACTGTTCTATGAAACAATGATTGGAACAGCTACATTGGTAACAATAGGAGATAGGGGTCCTCAGTGTTGTCATCGGAGGGTACGCTCCTAGCATCGATCTGATGTCTGCTGTGTTTTATTTGCAGCTCTTCTACAAAGGTCAGACATTGCTGATGCGAGCGGCCTTCGACTCCCCAGGCATGTGCCGAGCCCTTCTGGAGAAAGGAGCGGATGTCAACTTGGCACACACCGAGGTCAGTCGTTTACTGTTGTCTTTCTTGAATAAGCCCACGATACCAGCACTTGGATGTGATCTGTGTAGCTGGTAGAACGTTTCAATGCTGTAGCCATGTTCTCACAAGCATCCATCTCGCATCGCTCAATCACAAGGCTTAACAAGTTCTCCAAGTGACATTTTCATTGTCTGTACATGCAGATTCAATTTGTGATCAGATTTGTGGTAGACTTCAAACAATTACAACTATTACAAGTATTTGTTGTCGTAGGCCATATCTCCTGTGGACACAGTGAGAAACCCTGTTAGAGCCGATGCCTAACGCAACAATCTCTCCATAATGTCCCTGCCTACATATAGCTACCATAACACAACATGTGACACACTGTGTTCAGGGTCCTCTACTATCTCAAGCTGGTACTTAGGAATTTATTATTAGTCCACTGAACATCATATAAAGATTACTTTAATCAGGAAATATTTTTATAAATTTTACTAAAAACCCTTGAAATTGCATCTTTGGGTTCCATTTAACTTCAGGTTAAAGGTTTATTTTGCTTTTATGCTTAATGCTATTTGCATATTCATGAGCAGAACTATTATGTCATCCAAGGCACTGAATCTCAATGTTGCACTGATTTGTGCACAGAAAATTTCTAGATTTTTTAAACCACTGCTGAGGCAGATTTTATTTTCTTTGGCAATTTATTGCTGTATAAGCATATGGCAATAATCCAGCAAAAATCCTTTTCACAGAAATGTTCGCAGATAACAAATTATGGATTCACAATTTGAACATGAAAATATGCAACCTGAACCATGTCTTCCTGGATTTACATCAGAGCAAAAGAGCCTTCACTTGTCCAGAAGTGCTTGGTCAATTTTTAATGTTTCAAAAAGTGCACCGTTCAGTTCACGAAACTCAAAAAAGACGTCAAACAGTCTTTAAACATGGAAGAAGAGTACAGAGATACACAAAAAGTGATTCTAAGAAAAATTCTTTTCCCTGGTTCCTTTAATTCTGTGTGATGAGGAGAACTGAAATTTCTGGTTCAAATTTCTATTTACAAATGGATTGTTTGAAGATATAGAAAAAGAAGAAGGGGCGGGGCTACTGGCAATAAGTTGTGGGTGTACGTTTAAACATCTAACTCAATTTACCTGTGTCCCTGGATTTTTTTCCTTAACCCTAACCCCCAAGGGTTGCAGGCCCTAACCTTCCCCATTCACACAAAGTTAAACACCCATATGGGACTTTGTGCACAGAGGCTGTTGGACTTTGTTTTTCTGAGGTATGCCAAACCCAATGCAAAAGCCAGCTGTTATGGGCCTACCAGACCTATCCTCACAGAATTAAACACTTTACTACAGTTTAATTCTGTATGGTTGGGGAAGGTTAGGGTTAAAATGCCAGTATTTTTCTGTCTTTTTTCTTAGAGTGGTATTTTCCCTTTGCTTTGTGCTGCTGAACGCAACACGGAATCCTGCAAGATTCTCTTGGAAGCAGGCGCTGATGTCAACCAGGCTGATGATGTATGCAGAATTTTTCGTAGTTCACCTAAAGATTAGAAGTACTATATGTCGAGTGGGCCACCACATTCTGTATTCTGTTGGGCGTGGAAACTCGGTGGTGATATTGGCACCTTCTCAAAACTTTATTTCATCTCAAATTTTGTCTTTAAGCTCTGAGTCAAAGACCCATGGAGCTGATATTTGAGAAATGGCATGTGCGATTATTGCAATTTTGAAAACCTCATTAAAAGATTTGCACATCATTTTAAGTCGTCAGCCTTTCAATATTTGGTTGCTATTAGAGGACATCACACAAGTTGGCCCTTAAATTTCTCCAAGCCTGTAACCCAAAACTCATAGGTCACATTTTAAATGTATTTTCTAAACTTAATCAGGATATCTGTGTGAGGAATCTTCCTGAATCATCCTACGTGAAGTAGTACTGATTTAACCCCAGTGGCGATGAAGGGTCTACCGACCTCAATTTGTCAAATCCTTCAAATCAAAGTGGATTTTTAAGGATCACAGAGAGGCATTTTTTTGTTTTTTTTTAAATCTTTGACTTGCCTTTCTGATTGCAGGAGGGTTCAACAGCTCTTCATGCTGCTGCTCATGCGAATCCTTCAGCCATTCCAATCCTGTTGGAAGCAGGAGCTGAAGTTGACGCTGTAGAGTCAGAGGACATTGTAAGTACGAAGCCATGTTGTGGGAACATTCGGCTGTGGCTTGGAATTATACAAGTCTGCAGTATCCATAGAGTCGTTTGCAAATAAGCCAATGACTAACAGCCTTACATGAGAGATTTCCATCTGATTAACCACTTCCTGCCGGGGACTCTGGAATCAGAGACATATGGTTTATATGCGTGGCTGGGGTCTCCAAACTCGGACAAAGGAAACAGGGCCCTGTAACAAAAGACCGTACTCTGAACAAAAGACCAGGCTGCTGGGAAGTATTGACATTTTTCGCTCTCAAAAGTGGTGATAATCCAGCCTTGTTTTGAAACCGTGTACCAGGGTTTGGGGCATTGAGAGTGAGTAGATTACCACCGGGGACAAAAGTGTTCTACCACCGCAGTGATGAGCCATACAGCACCGCTGCACGCTAATCTGGCCCCTATTGAAAAGAGGTTAGCAGTGCACTAAGCCAGGTTCATGAACAAAAGAAAGTTACATTAGACCGCACAATCTGGGCTCTTTTTACAAGGCTGCAGGCCTGTTTGAAATACTCGGGCGTCAATGAAGGTCACCTGTCAACTTAGAGTAGTGCCTAAAGATTACTTCGTGCGGCTGTAAACGACCGTTAAATCAAATAATGAATTTTTGAGGAATTTTGAAAACGGAAAAAAATGATAGTCATGCCAGCCCAGCATCATCAACATTGAAAAATGCCCCGGCATGAAGTGGTTAACATTGAGGGGCCAATCTATTGATACCACAGGTTAAGAATCTTCAGCCCAAGGGCCAAAATGTCAAGAAAATCCTATTATCGGGTAGCGTGCTTTGTAAGTCCAGGTCATGTACTTGTCTGTCCCCTTAGATTTATTGGTTTCTGAAATGTTGCTGTCAGAGACAGCACAGCCAACCTCATAATACTGGTTAAATAATCATTTCAGTCAACTTATTCCGCTACATAGTCCAGGGTTCTGCCCAGGATGGTTTTAGTGCCGGCAAGACTATCTAAGCGGAGCGCCACCATCGGTTGGGGCGGAGCGTATCAGAAAATGTTTGGAATCTAAAAGCCCCCAGATGGCCGGAAACAGCACTTTCTGGGTGTTTTCAGCTGTGTATACACAGCCTAGAATTAGGGATCTCATGTCTGAAATTTCTGAAATTTAATAAAAAAAATTGAAAATTTGTAATTTTGGTCAACTAGGATGAGGTGATAATTTTAGACGGGCAATTGAATTAGAAAAAAAAAGAGTAGAAATAAATATTGATTTTATTCTGTAAATGCCTTAAATATTGAATTAATTTCTATCTCTATGATGCCCATAATTTTTCATTGCTATTCAAATCATTTTTCATTTTTTTTGTGTGTTGAAAATAAGGCGAAACATGCAAAATCTTGGCGGAATATTTTCCTTATTTTCTTTGTACAAAAGTTCATACAGTATGCATATGGGATAACGACATTCATAAATGTGTGCAGGGGTTTTCTGAACAGTCATTTTAAAGTCTACATGAACATAATGTAGATTGGCCATTTGCTTTTCTGACACATTTGGCCATGTGTCACGTGCATACTGAGCGCGCGTATCTTGCCATACGGAACTCGTTTACGGAAAAGGCAAAATCATGCTGTTACTTTTGAATAAAAAAATTGCGGAGTTAATATTTTCACCGTGGGATAAACAACAATTAACAAATGCGGTGCGATCGTTGGTTTAAAAAACGATTGCAGTGATCGTTTTATGCAACATCGAGCAGAAAATACATGCACCGAATGTTGCTAACCGTGGTCAGCGCGGCAAAAAACAGTCACGGTCGATTGTCAGTTTTGCAAGTACATGTGAAATTGTTTTTCTGCCAGATTTTTAAGTGTTTAAACGAAGTGTGAATGGGGTCATTTGCAATTTTGTCTTTCTGAAAGTTAAGCCAAATTTTCTTTTCAAGTTGTGGAACTGGGTAAAATGCGGAACTGGACATACAACCCTGTACATCATGGAGAGGGGGTTTTCCGATCTTCGCGCACTGAGAGCGTTGCATATGCAAGCCTATGTGTGGCCTTCCAACCAATGGAAAGATTCGTTACGGACTATGTACACGTGCATTGCGCGTAACAAAGCCTCCTATTGGTTTATGTTAATACTTGGTCCAGATATGTTGCATATGCACATACGTTGGTGCGCAGACGATATGCATGGCAGTGCAAAGTGAAATTTACGAACAAATTTTACGGTTTCTTCACGATCTTCATATCTTCACGATCGATCCCTCGACCAAAATGCTATTTTCTTTGGGTTCTTGTCGGGAATACGTGCCGGTCGGAAAAGTTGATTTGGCAGATTGTGGCGGTCGGCAATTCTGCGTGTCGGTCGGGCCCGACCGGCGCCGATCGGCAGCGGCAGATCCCTGATAGTCCAAAGTATAGAAAAAACAGGAGTGTCTGACTTCTTTCTCAAGCCTTCTCATTTATCAAACCAAGGCTAAAATGTAAACAAGACGGGACATGTTTGATCAGTTACAAACATGAGTTGACTGGGTGATATCAATTTTCAGAAAATCTAGTTGGTCTTGTCAGTTGTGAAAGGTGACACCTTTGAAGTATACGCATGTGAAATTAGATGAAGGTCAACTAAAGAAGAATCTTGAAATCTGTCCCTTCAATATCTTGTGGAATGATGGTGTCATTATTGTAACGGCCATCGTCAAAACCTCCCATACCTTGGGTCTTGCTCAATAACAGTCAGTCCCTGCGGTTGAAGGCCACAGCACCTGGCGACGACTAGACGTCCGGGGTTTTAACCCCGGACATCCCAAACTGACTGGCGAGCCAGTCACTTTGGGACGATTATATAGGGGATCAGTGGACCTGATGGGATTCCGTGGATTGGATTTTGTGGATGGCATATACCTAGGGATTTGTGGATTAAATGTACCTGTGGACTTTGTGGATTACATGTGTTTGTGGACTGGATGGACAGACTGGACAAGAAAATGGACGCAGTGAAACTTTTTGGACTTACATTCTGTCCCCACTTTTCTGGAAGTTCTGGAAACAATATATTAAAGGCTATAAAGGCCCTAGGCCTTCACATTATTGCTCGAACTACATTAAATGTGCCAGCCAATCAGAATGCAGAATTGCCCAGTCAGTGATTTAAGACACACCCACTTGCTGTATAAACCAATTGGATCCCACTGTAAATTAAGAACTAAAGCAAGTAGTTGTACATTTCATGTTACAGTATAAAACGTATAGTTGGTGATTCATCACATTATTGTGAAATTTCACAAAATAATTTTTGTCCAAGTGGTTTTCTTTTTCACAAATGAAACCAGAGCTAGCAGATTTCAAATGTAAATCAGTAACTGTCTTTGCATGGCATTTGAACTCAAAGCTTGCATGTACATGTAAGTTGTATTGGTAACACTCTGAATTCTTTGATATTAATAGTCTGGTAGCTTTAACCATGCGAAATCTAACTTATTATGTTCTTCACTCTACACCTTTAGCCGATGGGTAATTATTTCTCTTGTTTGTCTTCTAGGGAGGGAGGCAACCTCTTCACTATGCAGCTCAGCATAGCCCAGAGGCCTGTAAATTTTTGCTTGATGGTGGGGCAGATGTCAATGCACCACTCGATGTGAGTTCAACTTGGCTATTATTAAGTATCTCTGGTAATGAAACCAAGGATTCCTCAAAATGTATCCTAGGTTCTGTAATTCACACAAACCAGAAGAAACCAATAATGAGGAGGCAGTGAGAAGCAGTTACAGTTTTTGAGAAGAGAGGAAACCCCAGAAGAGTGTTCTAGTTAAAACCCACGAAGTTGGATCTATACTTGTAACCGAATGCAAACGGGCACCAGACCTAGGTCAAAGAGGTGAGGAAATCACCACTTTACAACATTGGGCCTAAGGGTTTCAGCATTGGGTACTTCATTAAACTGAACCTGGTAAACCTGACTGAAACGTGATGGTGAAAAGTTGCTATGAATCCCAGATTAAAAAGCTCCCATATACTAGACCGACACAGAATGAATAATCACTGAAGAGCTGTGATGAATTCCAAGTACTTCATAGGCCCATTAAGCAAGGCTAACACTGGAGAAAGTTTGAGCGATGACCGTATTTCAACTGCAGGGCAATATTCCCTGGTAACTACCACACAGGGTACCAGGCAAAATCAAGCAAGGTTCTCACATTGTTGTTATGACTTATGTAATGTGTTGGTTACCAGTTACTTGGCCTGTAAGCATAAGTCATGCAGGCCTCTTCATCTCTGTCTTACTAGAGCGAGGAGGCCGAGACAGCCATTCTGATTGCTGCATCCAAGGCTCCACAGTGTTGTCAGGTGCTCATAGATGCTGGTGCAGATGTCAATGTACAGTTTAATGTGAGTATAACACACCCAACCAGAATTGTGCATGCAGAATTTGAAATCTTTTTGGGCAGGTTGGCCACAGAATGAATGTATTCATATATTTCTGTCATGATAAATTCACTCAGGCAATTATTTATTGCTTTACTTGAGGTAAGGTTTTCCGATTAATAGCACTTCTGAAAGATGTGCAGTGCATCTGTGACTAAAACGTAGCTCATCTACTGGCGTACCACTCACAAAGGTGGTGCAGTTTTCCCCCAGTGTTACTCGCTAGGGATGATGACAGCTTCACTTTACTGAGGACAGAATTTCTGTTGCTTTGCTCAAACTCCCAAGTGTAAAATCCTGTCATTACAACCAGTAGATTTGTTGATTCTTGAAGGTTTCTATTGAATCCATAGGAAATAAAAATAAAATTGTTACAATTTGTACTAATCAACAAGGACAGCCTTAACTGTGCTAGTGGTTTTTTTCTTTTGTAAAGCTGACACCAGTTGCAACAGGGTGTCGGTAAATGTAGGGATATGACAGAAGCAGTGGTATTATTTGCCAATATAAAATATGGCTGAAAGAAAAATAGCAAAATATGTTTCTCTCAAAATGTTTTCATATTTGGCTGATGAAGAAACCCTGACAAGTTTGGAAGTTATTTCGAGAGAGAAAAATGCAGACATTCGGCAAATGTGTATGCATGAGATGCAGTCAGATAAATGATACACAGTTCCTGGGGGAAGGGATTTAAGTTGGCAATTAGAAACAAGCAGTTGAGTAAAAAACAACTGTAATCGGTCTTTTTTTTCTCTGTCATCTTGTAGTCAACTGGATGCTCTCCTCTGCATGAGGTCACTGACGAGGATGATGACCCCAGCGTATGTCAGGCATTGCTGCAGGCAGGAGCAGACATGGAGATCAAAGATCATGTACAAAGATGACAGCAAATAGTTGATAATTATGGTTGTCCTTTCACTAGAGCAATTAGTGAGCAAGGTGTGGTCCTTGGGACCTTGGAGCTTGTGCAAAAAAAAAGCTTGCTTGGATGGGACTTGAACCCACAACCTGCACACTAGTGCAGACATAAAATGTTCACACCCTGACACAAAAATCCATCTCTATTAAAGTCATGGGAAATAGGGCCAAAACTGGTCTGAATTTTAAGAGACAGTAAACTGCTACAAACTTCTTGTCAAAAACGGCTGATTCACAATATTGTGCCTCCAAGAGTTTGTAACGCATTGACCAATCAGTGCGCGAAATCTGTTAACCCTTTCCAAACACCGATTGGGTCAACAGTTTTCACACACTGTGAGTGGCCAACGTGTTGCAATCTTTTGGAGAGATGTGAAATGCCTGCATTTAGTAAGCTTGCTGTGCAAAAGTTACAACATGAAGGCTTTTACATAATGATTTCACTAGAATCTTACTGAAGGGCCTCATAGCATAGAAGACATGACTTGAAGGTAGATGGCATACAGCTGTCAATGAAAGGAAGTGACCAAAGGGAAAGAGGTTGAGATACAGAGGAAAAAAGTGGAGGTGCCACCAAGGGGCTGGAATGTTTGTGACCTCTGAATGATCTAGAACTATTTTCAAGAGCGATAATCCAGAATTAGTTTGCCAGATTCAATTATCTGTTGACATTTTGTTTTACAGACAGGTAAAACTGCATTACACCATGCAGCTAGGTATAATGAAGCAGTGTGCAAGATACTGCTGGATGCAGGGGCTAAGCATGACTGCACTGATGAAGTAAGTATCAACAGCGCCCTCTGATGTTTGGGTCCAGCTTAGTCAAGATGATGTATTTGACAGATGCCCCACCATATCTTGAGTTTGTTGTGAGTTACTCATAACTTTGTGGAATCTTTTGTTATTACGGTTGTTGGTGTGGGTATAAGAGTTTTCTGGCACACCATGGTGTCTTTGAAGGCCCCCAACTCTTTCAGGGTACCTGCCCACTGGCCCATTGGATAAGCTGGACCTTATATCATTGATAGCAGTATGTAGCATTCACTTGTCAGCACAGCCTTTCTCCTTGTCACCAGTGAGGGGGTACTTCTGCACAGAGCCCATAGATTTAGTCACTGCAGCAGTCCACAGATGATTCTTGTTTTCTGTCTTGATTAAGGACCCCTTTTCTTTTTTTTCTTTTGTTTTATTATGGTTGATTAATTAGTCACCAGGCTTGGTTTTCTTAATGCCCAGGATGGTAATGTGCCCATGACTCTGGCAGCAGTTGGAGATAACGTCAAGTCAATCCAACATCTCTTGGACAAAGGGGCTAGCCTGGAAATCACCAACAAGGTAATTGTGGTGACAGAGGATGTAAGTGTATATCAACCAAATGTTCTGTCAAGAAGCTGTAGGACCTTTAATGTTTCATTTAGAGCGGTTCCCTTTCATATTGAGAACAGGTTACCTTCTTGATGAAATAGTCTCAGGAATCTCAGTGTATCTTGATATGAGATCCGTTCTTTTCACATCACACTTACGTTTTGTTCCAACAGTCTGTACATACTTAAAAGAAAATTTTATTGTTGACATGTTAGAAAATCTCTCACCGGCATTACCACCACAACTTCTAAGCACTCAACTAAATGCCAAATCGTGGAAGCAATTTGGCTTCTCGTACATTTTAAGATAAAACCTGACACCAACCAGGGGTGATATTTCAGCCAACTTTTACTGCCCATACAAATTGGTGGCAGTGTGAGATGGGTCGGTGGAATGGTCCATTCAAACTGAGGCCACACAGGAAACTTCAACTTATGTTACACCAAAATGCTGTTGTAGGTAATCCCCAAATAGACCTTATTAAGAGGTCCGTTATAGTATTAAACTTTTATTTTGTAACTGTTATTTTTACTCTCAGGTTCTGTGAATGAAAAGTTTGACCTCACTTTCAATTCAAGATGGCCGACATGTGAATACAATCTATGTAAGGGTTTTTGGAATGGTCCTGTGGAGAAAACAGTTTGCCCTGTTTTTCAGACTGTTTCATAATTGTCAAATTTCAGTCGGGGGATAGCCCATTGAATGCTGCAGCCAGGATGAACAGCGCAAAAGCCATTGAGTTCCTGATCGATAAAGGGGCGGACATCCTCTCACGAAATCGGGTGAGCTGCGTCATTCACTAAAAGTGACCCCATATTATTTTGTGCCAAACATGGTCCCCATTTTAAGTTGGTGATGCGGTTCTGATTTGCCCACTGCTTCAGCGTAAGGCTCTTGTTTTATGAATCAGTGGTACTCAAGTTTTGCCCGTCACTTCCAAGATGTGATTGTTTTCAAAACTGATTGTTTTCTCTGAATATTTTTCTCTTTACAGCATGGTTGGACACCTCTTCACAAGGCAGCGACACGACATCCTGATTCTGTGAAGGCTTTATTGGCTAAAGGTGCTGACGTCGAAGCTAAAACAACGGTGTGTTTCCCTCGATAGTAAAGGTTCTGCAAGTAAACAAGAGGGGGTGCTTTGTAACCTAGCAACCGCATCCCTCAGGGCAAAGTGCCACATGTGCAAGCTTTGCTCACTGTCGCTAGTTTGTTTCAGCAGTCTACATTTCTTGTTCGTGCGACTCATTTCCAAAGAGTAAACTGTTGTGGGATTCTTCTAGAATCTAATAGAAACTCAAAAGTGTTGCTCCTATTTGATTTTATGCCCAAGCCAATGGTAAATTTGGTTGTGTTTTCATAATAATAATAATTGAAAAGTTATCATGCCCCATTTCCAAAATGATCAAAAGCGCAGTACAGGTACAACTGAAGGAAATAATTGATATTTAAAGGATCCAGGAAATGAATTTTTCTTAGAATCCCTTCCTGTGTATCTCTGTACTCTTCTTCCATGTATGAAGACAGTTTGACATCTTTTTTGAGTTATGTGAACTGAGCAGTGCACTTTTTCATTCATTAAAAATTGATAATAATAATAATATTTTATTTATTTATAAAGTGCAAATTTCATATCGATATGTTCAAATGCACTGTACAATGAAGACATTAAGCGTGGAACAATGAATGCATTTAAACATGGTTGAGCCAATGGCATACAAGGGCGCCTCGGGCAGCCGCCAAATGACCCACATTCACCAACATCAGTAAAGAGGAGACTATAAGAAGAAGTTACAGTTTTAGAGGTGGGAGGAAAACCCCAGAGGAACATTCTGGGTAAAACCCATAGAGTCAGGTAGGGACTGAAAACCCAATCCACTTGTGGACTGGGCCAGGAATCGAACCCGGGACCACAGAGGTGGAAGGCGAGGAAAGAACTACCTCGCCAACATGACTCTCTTGACCAAGCATTTCTGGACAAGTGAGGGCGCTTTTGATTTGATTTAAATCCAGGAACACATGGTTCAGGTTTTCATGTTCAAATTGTGAACCCAAATTTGCTATCTGGGAACATTTCTGTGAAAAGGATTCAATAAATTGCCAAAGAAAATGAAATCTGCCATAGCAGTGGTTAACAAAATCTAGAAATTTTCTGTGCACAGATCAGTGCAACATTGAGATTCAGTGCCTTGGATGACATCATAGTTCTGCTCATGAATATGCAAATTGCATTAGCATAAAAACCAAAAAAGCATCAAAATATGGGTTAAAATTGCAAAACAACAATTTTTTAAAAAGGTAAATTGAAACCCAAAGATGCAATTTCAAGTGTTTCAGTAAAATTTATAAAAATATTTCTATTTCCTGTTTCCTTTAAGTAATGAATGAATGTCATCATGCTCGTACCCAAAGCTGCAGTTTCCTGTATAGAGGATGGACATGCAAAAGGTTGTTAACGATTTTTTCTGTCCTCCACCGGTCAGCCTTTTGTTAGTTTTGTCCTCTGTAGTAAGTGCCTCTGCTTAGTCTGCGGGGGGGGGAGTGTTTAAGGAGTTGTAGGAAAGAATGCCTTGTCCTCTGTGGTATGGTAAAACATGACTTTGTGTGGTTTTGATTGTCGTGTTCAGGATGGGATGACGCCGGTCTTCAATGCAGCTAGTGGAAGTGCGGCAAGCTTGAAATTGCTCATTGAGGCAGGAGCCAGTGTTAACGCTCGGTCACAGGTGAGTCCCAGTCTACCCTCACATTGGTACAAGCTCCGGAAAGCACTGTATGTGATTGGTTCAACTAATGTCACTCACAACGCTGATTGGCAGTGTGGAGGAAGGGAGTCTCGTAGCAGAGCTTTGAGGCAGTTGACGTGACTCTGATAAATAGGCAAGGGAAACTGCATATCAGAATTCAAATAGGTAGGCATCAGATAGGAGTGGAAGCCAATATAGAGATCATGACCCCAGGGTTTTAGAAATCATCTCTCTGCTTTGACCGCTTTCAGCTGATGACAGCTCATAATGTGAGTTCAAAATTTGGAAGGCTCTTCAAATTGAAGTCTTGGATAAAAGTTGGAAAGCTCCTAAGTATTTTTAACACATTTTATTCTGAAGGTCTGAGCATTTCTCTGTTCTCCATTAGAAATGTGTTCAAGGGAAACTTATTTTGAACTTATTACAAAAGCTGAGAAATTGGATCTGTGTCTATGAAACCGAAAAATTGGTCTGTGGAAGCTTGTTTCTGTGTGACAAATGCTTCCAGGTTTCAAGAGTTTGAATGGTAAGGTCAGACAACATGCTGTCACTGGTGTTTTTGGATGGTCATCGGACAGTACAATGCACAACAGACTAATCTAAGAACAGTTAATGAACATAGAAAAACACTTGCCATTTGAATTCAGTATTAACCATATGCTGCCGGTAGCCCGGTTTCAGGCACATAGGCTTTATACGCAAAACTGGAGAGCCCAAAACTGGACAAAAGAGCTGGGCCTTGTAACAAAAGACGCCAGTAGCGCACTGTGCCAGTTTCGGGAACAAAAGAAGTTACATAACACCGCACAATCTGGGCTCTTTTTACAAGGCTGCAAGCCTGGCTGAAATACTCAGGCATCAATAGATGTGGTTTTTCAGATTAGAAAAGTCACCAGACAGTTATTCTTGTGGGTGAAAATGTCCAGTAAATGAAGCTACGATTTTTTGAAGAATTTGGAAAATGGAAAATCTTGAAAATCTCCCGGTTTTACGTCATGCAACTTCAAATTCCACCTGGCAGCAGGTGGTTAATGCAGGGCATTGTCAGGCTCTGAGATCAGGTCCCAAACGTACCACTACAGAATCTCCCATGCTATGCATTTTCAATTGGTTGATTAGGATGGATCTACTCCACTTTTTATATCAGCCGAGGGAAACTCGGAAGGAACCAAGCTTCTCATCGAGGCTGGCTGCCAACTGGATGCCCAGAATGAGGTTTGTATCTTAATTGTGTCATCCTCATTTCCAGATGTTCATAGAGATCATCCAGGTGAGGGTAAAAATGCAGTTGTGTGAATTAAAACACATTCATTTAGTTCTTGGTGACAGTGTGTGATTGGAGCGGTTCTGATGTGCTAGCGTTAATTCTCTCTCCAGGATGGACGGACGGCATTGCATGTGGCTGCCTGTAACAGTGCAGATTCTTGTAAATTGCTGCTTGATGCCGGAGCTCGTCTGGACATAGCATCCAAGGTGAACAACTGTGAACAACAGCTTGTACTATTGATGCCATATGTTTTGGACAGATGTTCAAGATGAATCGAATTCATGCACAAGTTATGGTTGAGGATATTTTGACTAACTTGACTGGATTACAGGATGATTGAAGTGTTCTTCAATTACAAGTTTTTTGCCCTTATCCGATGTATATATTTATAAACACGATATACTCAGTGCTTGTCCGAGATCTTGCAAAAAAATCACAAGGTTACTTAGGTGCGACTCAAACCCATGACCTCCTGCTTACTAGCACATACGTCTTAACCACTTGAGCACCATGCTTGCCGCGCTCGGCTGGCCGGTCGAAGTCAGATGTAGCAGTGGGGACCGTGAACTATTTCAAGATGTGGCTTGCCTCGGGGAGATTTTTTTTTTTCTTGTATTCTTGTAGACTATTTGGAACCGGCCCTCTGGGCACAGTTGTGCGGCTGGTTCGCAGTAGCCATTTTCTTGTTAGGGAGGACACCATCAACTTGATAGTTGTCAGGCGAAATGGCAGTGACTACCAGAGCACAATATAAAATATACATGAAGTTACTCTGCCACTTCCATTGGGCTTGTTTGTGCAGAAGGATTAGTAATTATGGAAGCACATTGACAATGAGAGATTGACTATTATTGTTCAACCATAGTTGGTGTCATGTTTAGTGGTGATCTGTGTCAACTCAAATGAACGCGTAGAGATGGAACCTCATGTAAATGCATTAGATTTGATTGTTCTGTTTCTAGAAAGGCACTTTGCCCCAGCACTCAGCCGCCGCCGGTGGGAATGCCAAGTCACTGCAGTACCTCCTCGACAAAGGTGCTGCCGTCGATGCCGTGGATAAGGTGAGTAGGCCCAGCTCCGTGCGCCATCATTTGGTATTGTGTCAACTTTCAAGTAGGATTCACCCGTTGACCAGATGTGAAAAGCCAGTAGGATTGATTACACACCTGAAAATTACACTCTATTGAGATTCACTCGATTGAGATGGAGTTCTTAAAAAAAAATTTTTAAATAAAAAGAACTGATATGTTTCCAGCAGCATGCTGTTATTTGGAATTAGAGGAAATCCGACTGCAGGCAATCCGTGAAGTATATCACATGAACTGTTCCAGAATATCTCATTTTGTCAGTCAGAAATAGGTTGTAACTGCCATTCAAAGGGAAAAACAGCACTTGGATTCAATTGAAGTATGAGACGCAGAATGTCATAAAGGCCAATCAGTATGTCAAAGGATATTAAGAAAATCTACTCTGCACTTTCACTCCAGCCTGAGTCCAAGCTTTGATTTATGTACTGAACAGAATTGGGTGGTATAGAGAACACAAAACACAAGATCTCAAAATAATTGGACAGAAAGTTTTGGTTTTCTCCCCCATTTTGGATGACAAAGGTCGGTTTTACTGCACTTCATAATTCCGTCCTGAAAGACGAGGAATGTGTCAGGATTCTACTCTTGGCTGGGGCAGATGGAGCTCTTAAGACAGAGGTATCTCATGCATTCCAGTTTTGTTTTGCAAATCACACTGTTGTTCTTGTGCTGCTTTGCTTTCTTCAACCCTAATTGGGCATTTTGCTAACAGAGTACCAAAGTTAATGTCACAAGCACATTTGTATGTGTAACAGGTTACCAGTGAAAACTTTGGCTGCAATCCTAGGGTACAAAGGAGTTTTGTGGTTGTAAAACAGATGGTGCGTAGCAAGCGCTCACTGTGCTCTGGCTAGGGACATACAGTGCCAGAAAGTGGTAATTGGCCAGATGATACCCTGGGCATTTCAAACTCCTTCTGTGTCCTTCCTCTATGGTATGGGCCACTGCAAATGACCAGTGATAGCATTGCCATGGTCATGGGATTTGTCTACAAAAAGTTAAAAGCATACGTTGTTTCATGGCCAGCTTGGAATAGAAATATCCTAAAACTGTTCCCTCTTCACATTTACATGTTGACAAAAAAAACAAAAGATCCTTCACATGATAACTTTCCCCTGTCCTTGGATTTTGGGGATGTGGTCCGAGTCTCCATTTATTACAGTTCATAATTTCTAATATTATTATTCCAAAAGATGCTTTGGAATAAACTGGATATAAAACAGTTCCAGACTCTGAACAGTTTTCCTGTTACTGTGATTCGTCATGTGTAACTACATGACACTACACGGTCAAAGTTTGCTTACACTTGGACTAGAAATGTTACATTACAGTTTTTGAAGCATTGCCGATTCATGGCTGCTATCACTTGTTCTGTAGCTGATTGGCCTGCCCATCATCTCATTTACAGGAACCTGTCGAGTAGTTGCTCTGATTTATTATATGTAGAAAGCCAATCGTTACTAAGGATAGATAAGGTCGAACGCTGTACTTCAACACTTTCAAAGTGTATGTAAACTTATGATCATAACTGTTCCTTCCTTCAGATCGGTTTGTCAGCGTACGGTCTGTGCATGCAGATGAACCCAGATGTGGAAATACTGGCCACGCTTCTGGGCCAAGGGAAGTACAAGCCCTTGGGAGACAGTAAGGGAACGGAGGAGCAAGAGGGAGCTGGACCGTCCAGCTCCGAGGATGCCAAACCAACCTAAGGTGACGGATATCTTGGTGGGAGCCAGGTCACCTCTGGTATGAGGGAAATGTGGGGAGAAAACAACATTGTGTCAGTTACCACTGCAAGTAAAGATGAAGTGTTCAGTTTCAAAGGTAAGAGAAGCTTCCCCCTGATAAATAGTCAAGAGGAAACGCACTGAGTAGGTAGGGACTGAAAACGCAAAACCCAGGTCGGCTTGGGCAGGATTAGAGACCGAGTTGCAGAGAGGAAGAAAATTCCTCTGCACTAATCTGACCCCCCTTGCTGGTGGTGCCCATTTGGATGAATATTTGCCTTTTTTGGCCGTGCACAAGATGCTAAAATGGCAAATGCCACGTGACTCATTCTCGGCCAATTAAGATACAGGTTCTGTGGGTGAGGTGTTATAAACTCCTACAGCAATAGCCTATCTTGGACATGACCGTCCATTCAAAAGACTAACCCTGCCACCACACCTGGAAGACTTTACTAAAAGCAATGCCCACTCAACGACTTCAAGTAAAAAATGTGTACATCTTGCCTAACCTCTTCAAAGTACATGTATTTTCCAAGTAAATAGTGTGTAAGTAGATTCAAGGTGAATATTTTTGTAAGTGCATAAATTGTATCATGTATTTCACGAACCTAAATACTTTGCCCGTGATGCTGTAATTTCAATTCAAGCTTAATAGGTGGTAGTATTTTTGATGCAGGGTACTAATTTCAGTAAACTGTAATCTAAATAAAAGGGAAATGGAACCAAGTAACATGAAAATGAAAGACTGATTCACAGCACAGAAGGTTCCTCATTAAATATTTATTTAAATGATATGCAGAAGGTTGCCAGGACAGCAAATTTAAGACAGACTTTATAACTTGACTTCAGATTCCAATCATGTCATTCTTAAGTAAATGGAATAACCAGGACTTTACCGAAAATACTGGGCCAAAACTGCAAAAAGAGACACTCAACCTAATGAAACTCACTGTACAAAACTTTTACTTTGTAAATATGGTGACAAAACTCATCGAATCCAATTTGCCATGTGACTTTTTCTTTTTTTTTTTTGGATGAAGTATAATATCCGCTACAAAATGTTACATTTTATTAATTTGAACCTTTTTGTGTATGTGAGATAGGAAAGGAAGGCAGGTTAGGGTAGGGCAAACTAGGTCAGAAAAGGAAACGCACACAGAAATAATTACCTCATGGATTTGATAAGTTTATAGGTTGAAAAGTTTACAAGAGGATACTAAAAAAAGATACTTTTATTGTCAAAAGACTGCTGCAAACTATTGCAGAAAAGTCTTTGTTAATGGGTAGCATGGTTTACTAATTACATGTAGCAATAAAATACTCATGTTTAAATCCTGTAACTAAGGACTGTTTCTGTTCGCTATGTAAGCGTATAACGTTGATCGTTAGCACGGAATTCTGTGGTTAGCGATTGTGAAAGTGGGCCCTGGTCATGTGGCCTACCATCAAATCCAACTTCAGGAACATTTTGAATGTCAAAACGTTCTAGTTCCCACTGGAATGCTTCTTTTTGAACTAGTGCAAATTCACTGTATTCCTAGTAGGAACATGCCATTCCAGAGCTAACACGCACACAGATGGACATTATTCCGATTCAGGAACATACATTGTTCTAACAAGGACAAGCCAATGTTCCCAACTGGGAAAAAAAGCAATGTACTTGTTAGAACATTCTTTAGAGTTCCAACCTTTGAAATGCTCCCTTAAGAATGATCTCTGTACATGCATCTTCGTGACAAATACCCGTAACCGATGCCAAATAATACATCCTGCAGAGGCAACACATCAAGGCCGGTTCATACTTGACGTAAAGATGAACACGAATGCAAATTTGTGATGTCTGATCAAATATTCGTTCTGTGATATTTCGAAAAGTCAAACAGTTTAATGCAAGCAAGTTTCGCAAGAAATTCTTCATGACGTCAATTTCACTTAGCTTTTGTATGAATCAACCCTCAAGTATGAACTAGCCTTACATCATGTACATACATCTTAGCTGCAGCTATATAACCTCCGGACCCAGCCTTAAATTTACATCCACATTTTCACAGTGTTGTAGTACTCATACTTGGAGATACAATTACTTGTACTCGGAGGTACAAGCACTCATACTCGGAGGTACAAGTACTTGTACTCAAGTGCTCAGAGGTACAAGTACTCGTACTCAGAGATACAAGTACTCGTACTTGAAAATCACTTCTTGTACTTGGCTGGTTAAGTACTCACACTTCAGGTATTCAGAAATTGAAGTACTCGGCAGTACTCTGTACTCAGAAGAAAATACTCAACTACAACACTGACATTTACGCACAGAGCCGAGTTGGTGCAAACCAGGGTAAAAACTTCAGCAGTTCTCTCGACAAAGCAATAACTATGTGGGACCTACACATTGCACTGCTACAATACTGCGACATTTTACGCTGCAATGTCAAATTTCACGTAAATGCTTCATGAAAAATCTGTTCTAAGCAAGTCTTCAAGTATGGCTGCAAAGCCAAATACATCAACTACATTATACAGTCGGTGTAATTCCAAGAAAAAATACAAACACACCATCACAAATGTGTTATGATCATCTTGAGCTGGAACATTTTTAGATACAACCTGAATACATGCCCTCCCCCCAGCAGCAGTAGTGGATGATGTAGACGATGTTGCTCCTTGAATGAATATTCATAAACATTATTACAATGACACCACCATCTTAGAAAGTCTCTCTGATATGTATCATGATGTAAATAGCTCCAAGTAGAAACACACAGCAACTATACATTCACTTCAAAAGAAAGAAAATTTTGATATTCATAAAAATCTGATTTTCCATTCAGTGCTTTTGCCGACAGTTTCCATGGAAGAATACCCATACAGATATCCAGTGTGAGGGGGTATACCCCTTAATTGTTTTGCTAGCCACATTACGGTTCATGCCGCAGCATTACTACTAGGTTAATTATGCACTTACAGTGACCTTGCCACATCATCATCAAGTTTAAAATATTTTTTTAACGGTATTTCATCAGCACAAGTTCATTTTGTTTAATACATGGACATCTATGCAAAACACTCCATGCAAAGTACATGATTATTACAGCAAATGCCGAATTTTAAGGCAAGTGGAATGATGAACATTCTCTCATATTCACTGTTATCAAAACTCATGCAGCACAGGAAGTTGTACATTGTAAACACTACCGGTTAATTACGGAAATACATCTACTCAACTTAAGCCTTACAAACCCTCTTCTATCCAAGCAATTTACATGAACACCTGCACAACTCTCAGTGAACCATTCAAACAGAAGAGAGAACAGAAAGAGTTCACTGAATGAATAGGTACACGTACATGCCTTTTTACAGAAACTTCTATGAATCAAATTTGACCAGTGTTACAGCCGAGTCGACAGCAAGTCCTCACAGATCAATCATGGGTCATTCTGTCTCAAATCAAGTCACAAGCTTTTCCAGTAAACTATGTTCTTGTGACTTGACTTGTGAACTGAACTGTGATCTATTAACGAATGGACTCCTGACTTGACCACAGCACTGCTAACTACATGTACTCCATATAACCTCCTTGTCTAAAATGTCAAACATTCTGAACTTCTATTATTTATGCACTTGTACATCTAGTGCAGTGTCTGCTGCAGATACACATTAACATACATGCACCAATTTTCTGGCGAATACGCATAATGCCTTCTTGCTTACTGCGTAAAATGTTCCTTTTTATACACAACTCCTACTATTGCAAATACCCCATACTGGATTTCCACCATAAAAAAAGTTACTTTTGTTCATTTAGACACTTTAAGATATGATATGTTGTTTGGGTTGACATCACCTCCACCACCAACTTGACCTCCAGGTCAATTTGGCTCGCCAGGGTGAGCAAAAAAAATAAAAATTCTTAACACTTAAAAACAAATACTATTACCAAAGAATATGTACAAGGAGGGATAACAGAATCCCTCAGACAGTGAAGAGACTTCTAGCTGACTGTTTTGCAGGCCATTCAAGCCAGATTCCAGGAAAACAGTGCAAAGCAAAAATATCTGTGCTGAGAAGATGTCAGCAGAGGACCAGTTAACAAACAATGTACACTGCAAGGTGTTCCAGCTGGTAACCTCTTACCAATTCCAAACCGACTATTTTGAGCTTGGCAACATTCCTTGCTTGGCGGCACCATGAAATTGGCCCACTCTGATTTGAGCCCTCACAGGGCTGTCATCATTTCAAAGCTCTGATCAATCCCATTAAATGGGCACAGCTCATAGATTTAATATGACTTTAGGCTTGATCTAATCCTCAATGTAAATAATCAGTTAAAAAGCTTCGACCAGACCCTCAAACAGCCACAAGTATGTCCAGAGTTCATAATGGGGGCTTGATGCAAGCTTCAAGGGGTCATCTTTGTTCTTTTTTTCACGAGTGGACAAAATGCAGGCTTTGTGTACGCTGTTGTAAATTAAGAGGAAAGGTCAAAGGCCAACCTTTTCTTGCATACACTCCTGGGTGCGGGAATGGTTCGCATGTGGAAAAGATGACAGAAATGGACAATCCCAGCGGATGCATTTTCAGTAGCTGATAATCCAAATTGTCAAAGTCTCATTACAAGCATGCCACAAGTATCACCGCTAAAGGATTAAAAAACGGGAGACATGTTACCTCTGAATGAACGAGTGTAGGAGGAAATGTACTTGTCCTTACCACCTTCAAGCATTAGGAGCCAAAATCAAGAGCTGATGTCATCATTATGATCTGGCACTGGTATTTACAAGCTTGAAAACTCAAATCCTCAGCAGGAAATCAGAGCCTGGAAGTTTCTGAAAAATCTAGTTATTCTGTCTTCGTCTCCAAAAACAGTCAGTTAAAAGAAATCCACGTTAACATGTTGAAAATTTGCACACCATCAAAATACTTAATAACTACATTTAGGTCTAACTCTAGTATGTGTATCACTTTCATTTTCTACCGAGACTACCTACGGTTGGTACTAGCATTATACAACTTTTAAAAAGGCAGCACTGGCCTATCTTACCATTCAAATTTGGAAAAGTAGAAAAAAACTTTGTTCACAAATATTCCAAACATATAAATACCGTTTTATATTATCCTCATAAAAGCACAAGTGAAAAGTAAGCGTTAAAAGTCTACAGTATAAAAAGAAATTGTTGAAATAAAAACTTCATAGAGGTTTTGCAATGAAAGACCCAGAGTTCTGAAACATGTACATGTATGACTCTATAAGATACATGTACAAATAGAAAAAATATTGGGATACACATCCATCTTGGATCTTTGGTCCAACAACTTGGATTCAACCATTGGCACTGACTTTCTGTACAAAGTCCAATGTTGTAACTTTTGATTTGTCCACTCAACCAGCCAATTCCCCCCCCACAACTGAAAAAAGCTGGAGGAAAAACACTTCATGCAAATATACAAGTGACATGGTGAGATGTTGGCAGTACAATCTCACTGCCCATCAACCCTACCTGGCAGTGTTTTGCCTAAACTTCATGAGCATTTTAACCAGGACCACTCAAGGCCTCAAGAATTCTAAATCAATGGTTTTATCTTTCACATTCCTAAGGGGCACTAAGTCCCAAAGGCAGTAACTGTGGCTGGACTCTGCTAGCCACAATCCCCCAAAACCTTCCTAGAGGATCTGAAGGATCTGGATCGAAGCCCCAAGTGAAGTAATCATGGCTACTCAGCTTGCCACGATCCCCAAAACCTTCCTAGAGGATTGTGAAAGATTGTAAGATGGTAACGATTGTAGTTGCAATCCATGGTCAGAGTCATTCACTCCTCTAAACCTATCCAAGAATCTAACAGAAAGAGCTTTGCTTCACAGATTGAGCGACGCTAGTCCTATGAGCATATGTTACTCTGCCCTTACTGTTTTTAAATCAAGCAAAACTGATGCTATCGAGTATGGAAAATGCAAACAGAAAGGAACAAAGAACCCAAGTGTTTGTATCAGTGTTTATCGCTGAAGGCACCCCTATGGGAATTATAAACTTCCACACAAAAAAGGTCAAGGCCAGAGAAGATTGGCAAGAAGTGAGATTTACTGGATGAAAATTTAGAATATAAATACAACACGCAGTACATAAACTACACCAACCTGAACCTTGATGAAGGAGAGGCAAGAATTCTTCTAAGCTATCACTCACTGACTTTGCAGAAGTCAATCATCTTGGATATTTACTATACGACTGGCTTTCTATCAACTACAAGTATATATACCCGCTACGCCATCTTTTGCATGTTGTGTGTACATCATGCATAACTTCTTTCAAAGGCTCACATTTGCGTACATTGAAACAAAAATGATAAATACATCAAAATGACAGCACAATCTACGGCATAAAATGTCGCTGCTGGGAGAATAATCTAGGTTTGACCACTCACTGACCAGAAAAATTGGTGCTTTCATATAAAGTGATAGGAGTATATAATATAAATATAATAAAGATCTGGGGCCAATTTCATAGAGCTGCTTAAGCACAAAGTTTGCTTAAGCATAAAAAAAAATTGCTTAAAAAAAACAAGGGTTACCAGCTCAAACTCTATCTATTGTCATGCTAACCAAACGACAGCTAAATACGATCCCAAAACAATATACATCACATGGAGTTTTGGCTGGTTACCTGATTTGTCAAGCAAGGTTTTCTCGCACTTAAACAATTTTTTTTGCTTTAGCAGCTCTATGAAATTGGCCCCTGGTCATTAAATAGGTTGTACGTACCTACAATATTTCATTCTTTGACGAGGGAACACCATTTTAGGGGGAGGGGGGCTTTATAAAGGGCAAATACACTTGAAGTAATTTCTGTGGGCTGCATGCAATGCAATAAAATTGTACATACTGTGTAGACGACTCAAGAGAGCCCAATGACATGTTATGCATGTACGTCGATCGCACTGGTCGCATGCCCATACTTGCTGCTGCTAGAGGGATACACAGTCACAACTGCAACTCCAACGTTCTTTGGCAGCAACAATGTTGATCGTTTCTTGCTGTGGAGGGTTACTTGTGCATGGGGCACATGGGAATAGGTCGATCAGATCACAAGGTCAAGACCTGGCTACCAAAGTTATCCCCCCCTCCCGTCCCTGCGGAATTACGGGTCTCCCCCAAAATTCCAAATATCTCAGAGCACGCTAAACTTTACCGTAAGCGCCTGTCTACTCATCAATAGGGAAAATGTATTTAGTGACTTGGAAGGATGACAACAGGATGTACAGGACCCAGAGAGAGATCAGGAATACGCCGCAGCCTATTTTGGGGCCGAAGGGTCCGCCCAGCTCGTTCTTGCCAAAGACGCGCAGGAAACGGCGTAGCATGAGTAAGATGATGCACGCCACGGCACAGATGGTGTAGACACTGACGCTGAAGGCCAAGGCACCAGCAGGAACAATGAACTCGTCATCCTAGTAAAGACAAACCGAAACAAATAGACACAAATAGATAGAACATCACACCCTGTAACTGTTGTGTGACACTTGGGGGAGGGTGGAAGGGTATATCCAGGAGTGTGTACATTTTGGCAAAGGGCTAGTGAAAGTAGCTGAACTGTGGCTCATACAATGAACATTTGTTCGTCTGAAGATTTCAAATGGAGGGTTAAGGGAGGGGGGTATGCCACTGGCCAGAATCCTTCCCGATGCATGAGATGCGTCCCTCAGAAGTCAGCGAACACATAGAGTACACACATGTATCTACCAAACCGTACGGTGTACACTTTCATAATAGCTAGTGATTAAGACAGAGCATAGGCTAGGCCTTTTGTGCCAACCATTAATATCTTGACTGCACATTTCACTATGTACACACAAATACGAAGCCTGCAGGGATGTTAAATCCTCTGGGAATTTTGATGCATTTACCCAGATGTGATAAACAGCTTGTGGTCAAGTACAATGCGTAAGATGGACCTGTAAAACGTCTTCAGTGCTGCCTGCCAAAAGTCTACTTTTTTCGATCGCCATGCTACAAAACTCGTCTTATGTGTTTTGACAGCCTGCATTGATTATATGCAGCAATAACGTTTGTGATAAGGTGCAGGTTTTGCTTTGTTTAGATGTCTATGGTGCAAAGAGTCATTCTCAGAAATGCGACACTAATTGTCTAGACAAACCAAATGCAGTGTCCAGGGCAAGTTGTAACTACGAACTGTCTTACCTTAGCAGCCCAGTAGATCGATGCTATCAACCAGGGCAACCCAAGACCCAGAAAGACATTGACAGAGTTACTGCCGGTAACATTACCGATGGAGTTATCGGCATACTTCTCGTTCAGGGCGGCCGTCTTGCTTGCAAAGAGATCGGGTAGACTGGTGCCCAGTGCCACAAAGGTGATGGCCGTAATGCTGGCATCCAGATTGATGAGGCAGCCAAAGATGGAGGCAAGATCCCCGACAAGGGCCGTCAGGATGGCAATCATGCCAAGGGCACAGACGAATGTGATCCAGCCACCACTGTTAAGGAATCCCGGTGGCGGGACAATTGCAAAAATGACCTGTGCAACGATGACAGCGGGAAGAGATTGGATGAAAGGAATACCTAACCAGTTCAAACAATAAGGAGTGGTCTATTGATCAGAGTTGCTGACTTGACATGCTGATTCAGACTCTCAGACTCAAATCACCATTATTTTGACTTGAGATTAATTTAGGAGAAGTGACTTGACTTGACTCGAACAAATTTGACTTGATATTACCAACTTTTGTTTCAATAAATCATGTACAAGAAAAAAGGTTCCGGGGCTATCTGTGACTTTTCATGTGCAAAACTAAAAACTCTGATACTGATAAAAACTGATGTTTTATCACAAGAAATACAAGCTTATTATGATGCCAAAAATGAAGCCAAGGATCAGACCTGTTTGCAAGGCATCATACAAGTACATAGAGGTTAAATCAGCAATAAAAGGATATCAGAATGATATTATCAGATATGCTGGAAAAATGACTTGTGACTTGACTAATACAATAAAAATTGACTTGGTAAGAACACAGAGTCTGCAAATTTATCACAGGGTTTATGCAGTCTTGAAGGCAAGGCTAAGCCCCAAAGCATTGAGCAAAGAGACGGCATTCAGAAATGTGGTTTGCATGTTAACCCCCCCAAAAAAAACCCTACATTCTGTAAGTGGACATTTCTCAGTTAAAAAAGCAATGGTAATTTACAATGTTTAACCCATTTGCCATGCGCAGAAGCACCCCCTCATTGGTTGAAAAGAGCCATGTTAGTGGGGAGTGCTCATTTTGTTGGTAATGATGTGACTGTAATGTCAGAATGTGTGCATATCATAGGCAAGGCAGAACCAGCGAGTGCAGTTCCCAGTAAAGGAGCCTCCGTTCCTGGGAAACTTGCATCCTCTCTTGGTACTGCTCGGGGGCATGCTTTGGCGACCCCAACCACGAACTTGCTTCAGCATTGGTCACTGGTTAAGCATTTTTGTGACTTTGGTTTATATGCCTCTGTGACGTCATTGTTCCAACCGAACAAGAACCAAAGGTTGGAGTTGGTTCTGCGCCAGTTCAAAATGGCAGAAAATAAACAGGCAATTTTTGTCGTCCCTCAAACGAGTGAATTATACATTTTACAAATTTTTGTTACATGCAGCGAATTAAGGAGATACTTTCTTCTAGAACAAACCTGAAAAGAGAGAGCAGCACTGATCAGAAACCTGTCAAATATTGAGTGAAAATGATGTTCATCAACAGTGTCGTCTGCCTCCTTGTGCTTTCCTCTGTCTGATCACGTAACCGTTTCTGGTTCTTCATTTTTGTGGGCCAACCTTAATATGTTCCTTGTTACTACTTTGATGTCACAAACACTTTTCGGTTACGGGTCTCCAAAACACACCCCAGGGCAGATTGGCAGGACAATTGTAAATTTTAAAAAATCATTGGAATAAAATTTTACGTCCAGAATAACGGCAAAGAAAGAGAAGAGGGCAATGACAGCGTTACCTTGAATCCAAAAGTCAGGAAGTGCATGATATAGTCTAGTGCCCCAGCTCCTTCCACATCGCCGCCATTGACATTCATGGCATCTTTGAACTGGTCGGCGTAGGAGGCATTGCCAAGTTTAAGACGGTCCATGTTGACGTGAGTGATAGCAACCACTCGGTCCAGGATGCTAGCATAATCTGCGTTTCATAAGCAAAGCATGAAAGCCTCGGGAAAAATATCAAACTATTTTAGAAGGGTGAGTTTTAAATAAAAAGACTTGAAAGGCTTGCAAGAAAAAAAGGTAGGACACTGCAATGTTAGTGTCAAAGTGGACCTGGTGAGTCATTGTAATGCAAAACTCGTGCTTTGCTTTCTGTACATATCTGCACTGAATTTTTCATGTACTTTTTAACGTCAACACTGTGTCGGAAAAAATTTTGACAACCGCAGGGATCTTATGTACCGTTTTCTGTGGTGTTGGAGTAATTTGGTATATTTCCCCATGCAAATACTGATGAATCTGGCCATGTATGTGAACAGATGATTTTCAGGACAATCCCCTGATGGCTGAACGAGTGTGTTCAGGGGAAAAAAGGGAATGTCCAGGACGAGTCATCCAGTAAAAGCAGCTGGCACAGTGCTTCTGCCACTACGAGGGGCCTTCCTGATGCTTGGAGTCAGTGGTGAGGGATTTACTCTCCGTGGTAATTTCACGAAATGAGGGCCTGATGTTTCGATTCTAGCAGAATGTTTCTCAAAGGGAAAGATTCTACAAGAAAGATTCGGCTAGGATCAAAACGTCAGACCCTCCACATTTTTTGTATTTTACATCTAGGCCACTGTAGTCAGCAAGCAGTTTGCAGCAGTTTTCTATTACTTATGTTCTGGTAATATTTTACGTAATATATATTTTAATTCAACAGAAAATTGATACTCTTCAATGGGAATTGCTTATGCATGATATATCAGTTTGCAAATGGTTTACCATTTCCACTGCTCGTCAAGGGAGGATCTTTACACAAAATAGACTATTACCCACTATTATTTTTTGTGCAGGCTGGATAAAGTAAAAGAAAGAGTGAAGATTGTAATTGGAGAGAAGACTAACCATCATCGTTGATGATGGTCACCACCGTCTTCTTGAGCCGGCCAAGCTGGGCCCCGCCTGTGGGTTCAAACAGCTCAATCTGGAAGCTCTCATCCTTCTCATACTCCTGGTCATCAATGATGGGAATTTCAATTTCCTTCTCCTTCTCATTGTGCTCAAAGACCAGCGTGCCCTCCCCGCCCACGTAGTCCTTGCCATTGACCGCCTCCATGTCCTTGGTGCGCCACTGGACCTCCACCTTGCCGTCCACACCCTGGTTACGGCTGACGGGGACAAAGACACTGCCCGCACTCTCCTTGATCAGGTAGCTGGTCTTGGTGAACTCAAAGACTCCGGGCTCTGGGGAATAAAAGATTGTCCATCAATAATCAATCAAATGTCGACACATTTTTGCAGAAACAAATTTACTTCAGATGGACGGACATTTTGTACTTTCACACTGATAACAATCCTTGAGTACTAAAGCTAGGCATATTAATACAATTATTTCTCTTTACCGAAAGGATACCGTACCATGCACAGGTGTTTAAAACAACCCAATACCGGGAGATCTAGTACCAGAGTTTGTACAGTCACTAATGGCTTCCACTGGACTAGTAAAAAGGAATTCTTGAGAATGGTGTACAAAACACAAGGGAGTTTGGAGAAGATGACCAATTTTTCACCACACTTGTTCTTCAGCATGATGTTAAGCAAGCGCGGCTTTTACTCTGCTTACTGCTTCCAGTCTCCATGAAATATGCAGAGCCAGGCTCTATTAGTGAATTTAATCATGTGCTCAG
Organism: Acanthaster planci; assembly: GCF_054643075.1. Lineage (NCBI taxonomy): Eukaryota > Metazoa > Echinodermata > Asteroidea > Valvatida > Acanthasteridae > Acanthaster > Acanthaster planci. Next base: position 12,481,556 of record NC_141783.1, read on the forward strand.
CAGTGCCATGAAATTGGGACTTGGACTCAAGTCTCACCGTCATCGTTCATGATGATGACCTGCATGACTGAGCGATGTCCCAGGCAAGCCTCCTCACTGGGGTCCATGGCCAGCTTGACAAAGAACGTCTCATCTGGCTCCCACTCATTATCGTCAATGATCTCAATCTCGATGATCTTCTCCGTCTCGCCTGGCTCAAAGACCAGGGTGCTTCGTTGGGCAATGTAGTCTGAGCCAGCCTCTGCCGTGCCATTAACCGTCTCATACCTGCAGGATTATTGAGCCGATGGGAGTCAGGTTTAGAAGAATCCAGCAACATTTTATTGCATATTCCTGATGGCCCCCTTTAATGGTGGAAAGCACATTGTTGGATTTTGTATATAATATCACAGGCACATTGGCTACATGTACATACGATAGTCATCGCAAACTTTAATACCATTGGCGGGGGCCACTGAAAATGACTTTTGACAGTATTACAATCACTGAATTTGTCTATGAATGCAAAGCAACTTTTCCATTATTTAGGGAATCGCTTTATCATACACCCTATCGGAAGTGTGAAAAATTAGAGAATTCAGAACTATTGGGAAAAAATTATCAAAATGCACCTGACTAAATTGACATTTATGAACTCTGATCTTTTCATGTCTGCTAAACTACTCTATAAAATTTCACCTATAATGGGGGCCGTCAGTCTGCTAACAGACTATAGGATTAAAATATGCAATTAAAACAAGGTCAGCATTGATTATGATGGCGCAATTGGCGAACACATCACAATTGGAAAACAGCAGTGGAGCCACTTAATGGACGATGAGATTACGTCTCTATAACTGTGCCACCTAATGATTACCACTCAGTTGTCAAATATCAAGAATAAATTATGAAAATGACTGGTTTAAGCAAACTCCATACAGTAGACATACATGTAATTGTGCTGATTTATTTGACTTATTTGGGCTTCTTGTTTTGGGAAGGAAGTAGGGAAACGCTGCACTTTTTCTAATGTTGCTATTTCACCGTTAAAAAAAAAACGCAAACAGAGAATCATTCTCTTGTTTGTCCTGTCCACTTGTCATTTTGCCTTTGAGAAAGATTCTGCTAGGATCAAAACGTCAGGCCCTCCATATTTTGAGATTTGTATTTTAGATCAGTAAGATTTGAAGCTTTGCATGATGGAAGAGACACCAGAGTGTGCCAGGGGACCCTTATGCCAAGGGGGGGAGGAGACAGGGGTGGCTTCGGGTAGAGAAAACCCTAACGCCTGGGGTGGGGGTATGGGTTTCGGGTATAGGGGACCCTACTGCTCGGGAGTGGGTGTCTGCTTGGGTGCTAGTAGTGGGCGCCAGATGTCGCTGCGCTTGAAACTGATGTCTTGGGGTACGGTGTTGTCCCCTTCCCCTTGGCATAAGGGTCCCCTATAACCGAACCCAGGGTTTTCCGCCAATTCCGTCACCCCACACTGCCACAGGATCCAACACCTTCATGCAACAGCGCACGCCTGAGTTACACAGCCCGAGAATCCCCTTCCACGCCCCACCGCTTCCGGATTACCTTTATAACCAGGCTATCAACTCCAGTCCGGCACACTCGCCTGAGGACAGCCACAGCACACTGGCCGAAACAACGAGTTAACACTCACCGGTTCTTTCAAGAACCATACCTCGCACAAAAGTGATTGATTCCATGGTGTACCCACATACCAATTTCTTGTATTTTAGGTCATTAGAGTCAGCAAGCAGTTTGCAGCAGTATTGTATTACATACATGTATCTTTGAAAAAAATAACTGGTCATTGCATTAATTTAATGGCTAATTTAGCAACATTTCTTTTCGGGTGGGAGTTTTTTATACATGTAGTTACATGTAAAACAAATTTACATTCAGTTTTGGAACCAGTGAAAGGCTTAACAAATATTTCCTCAAAAAGTAAAACGTTTCCGGGTGATTGGAAAGTCTTTTCTGTGACCCTTGACAATAAAACTTTGGTGCACACTGCTTGCAAGCCAATGCTTCACTTAAAAATGTACATGGTCGTCTGGAGACAGGATCCACATGTAGTTTAACAAAAGGCATTCACGCCCCCACAAATTCCAAAACTATACAGAAGGAATTGCTGGAGGTGGTACTGCATGCAGGAGCTCAATATTTCAATTCAAGCATCTGAACTGTACCATTAAAGAGTTTGTCTTACTTTAAGTTATTGGACACAGTTCAGTGAACCGTTGTCAAACATTCATGTAGTTGCCATCCCAGCACTGGTAAGGATGTGTGACTCTTCGCTATTTCAGAGTTGAAAGTCTCTGAAGGTTGAGCCACTGACACTGACTGTGATATGCGCCAATGCTTTTGGGCATTGCATTTTCCTGCTTGATAATGGCTGAGGGGACAAATAGCTTGATAATGTCCCCAGGGAGAGATGTCGGAACTAGACTAGCAGGTGGGACATTTACCAATCAAATAAATAAAAGTGGATTCATGGCAACGTGCATTTATAAGGGGAAATGTACAACATGGGATAAAAAGTCACAGCATACACATTCACTTAAATGACCCGAGTCAGACAGATCGAGGTCACTGAACTACATGTACATGTACCAAGGGTTAACAATGTGAAGCTCTTCTCCAATTCTTCTCTCACTCTGCCTCACCATGAAACTCTTGCCAAAATCTGGCTTTTCCATTCCAACAATTCATCAAAATGTTGATATTCTGAGAATTTCATGTTCTTGCTTCCCCCTCCCATCTCTTTGATTGAACTTTGGCCTCATGACTTATAAATTTCTTTTAAAATTAAAAACAAGATGATATTGAGGGAATTGTGTACCTTACAACTGCCTGGACGCTCATGAGTCCAAAGCGCTCCACCACGATATGCACTTTCTTTTCATTCTCGTACACGGCGCAGGAGGAGGCTCTAAACTCCACCACAGCCTTGGTGCCTCCCGCCGAGTGGTCAGTCTGCGGCAGGTTGGCTGGCAGTTCTTTGTTCTTGATCTTTTGATACAGCTGAACAGAGAAACAGAAAAAAAGACAGGGTTACCACAGAATCAGAGGATGGGGTGAGGTTGTTGTGTTTGGAAACTCTGTCTTTTTTTGGTTAATCAGCGGCCCATGCAAGTGACACCTCCGTCAAGTCATTTCCATCAGTTAATATGCAGTTATTACCAATGAAGTGTGACTATCAATGGACCCCAAAGAGTATAGGATTATGGATCCGTGTACAAACAATCCCATGTACCCAGTGTGGGCATCCTTTGTTTCAATATTGTAAACCAGATCAACAAGCAATAAGCATGAAGCTGAAAGCACCATGGACACATCCCATGACCTATGGTCACACACAACTGAATAAACTTCATACAATTTGATATTAATGAAGAAATATACTAACACACACCATTGCAAAATTGAAAATATCCAATATCAAATATAATACAGAATATGTATGGGAGAGGAACCCCCCCCCCAAAAAAAACTTGAACATCCTGTGAAGATGCAATCCAAGGAAAGAGTTAAAAAATCAAAGTGTTTATCATTGGATAATTCTAACACAAACTATTGACCACTTTTTGATGGATTTCCTACTTTAGTTTTGATAACTTTGAACAAAATGTCCTCGTGTTCAAAATGTATGGATGCCAGTTCACAGCTTCTGATGTTGTGAAGTACATGTACCTTTTGCCTTTGACGTGAACCTCTTAACTGAATGCACTTTTACCCCCCCCCAAAAAAAATGCACAGATAGTGCCACTCTGGCAAGATGAAAGTATCCCTGTTTTAAACATGCTAAGTTGATAGCAAACTTTGAGAAGGGAAGTCAGAAAGGAGATGATTTTGCCAAATGACACATGCTCCTCTTCTACATACTCCTGAGCAAGGAATTACAGCTGCAGGGTCCAGTCCACTGATTCAAGCCCCATTGAAAACAGTGTAAAATCAGCACTGTTCAGGGCCCAGTAACATGCACGCCAACATCCCTGAGATTTCTGAAACACAAACGAAATTCTTGGCTGGTCACTTATCTTTCAATTTCTTTTCAATTTTTTTTGGGCTAACCAATTACATTTTTAATTATTCCCACAAAACAAAATCACCCCCCAAAAAGTGATTTTTCTGAAGTCTGATTGCAGCCATTTTTCCAGTGGCAACCCTCAACTTTCTCTTGCACTTAGGAACATTTTTCAACCGTAGTTTTTAGCCCTTCTGCTCTCATATGAAAGCTCAAAGACCCAGGGAGTTGATCCCGGCAACGATTTACACAATCTCATCATTTTGGGGGCCAAACAATCTCCTTTTTCAAAAGATACTGTGGGGGCACTTTTAATGCTAATGAGCTGGCCAGAAATTCTCACTTGAATTAGTGGTCTGCACCCTGAAAGACCAACCTGTTTGGCATCCAGTGACACACCCACAGGCTATGTGTATCGACTACGCTGTAATGGATTCCTCCATCATTATCTCAATATGGACAACTATTACACGCAGAATGAAAGGCATCTGCCCATCTGCTGGCAGCATTAGGGATATTTATAAATAAACACACCAGCCCCAGTCACTGTGGAATTACCAGTATTCATTTACAGTGTGCTTAACAGCCACGCTTACATGTATACATGTATGTGGATGTGCCAAAATATGGTGCCTTGTGGAGACCTAGGAGAATGGGTTGAATAGGTCTCCACAAGGAATTTCTAACGGTGTATAGGTCTCCACAAGGATACATCCATTCTGAAATTTGTATCCTTGTGGAGACATGGCTTTGTCCTCCAGTACTAATTCGGTCACGTGTGAAAAAATGTTTTGAAAATGCTCCCATTTCAACTCAAATCACTCTCCCGGACTGAAATTTCAACCGGTTGTCCCTGTTATGAAACACTTCAATTTGCGACCGATTCCTACACATTAAAATTTCTCCTATATAAGTAATTTCCAAATATCAGTTTCGTGAATCCTTGTGGAGACCTATTCTCCTTTAAAAAATTCCTTGTGGAGACCTATTCAACCCATTCTTCTGGGTCTCCACAAGGCACCATATTTCCGCACAAATTTCGGAATGGGTGTACATGTATGTGTACAGTGCGGATCTATCTTACAAGCATGTACAGTAACAACTGCTGTATCTTTTCACCAACACGTACATGTACATGTACACTGTTGAATTAAACATAAATTCCTGTCTAACTTGTACAGGTGAACGTGTAGTGCTGGGACCTATACTACATTTAGCTGATAAGCCAAAAAGATGCAGGTACATGTACGGCACCCTGAGTAAAACTGAGTTCACACTAACTGACTAATATCAGTAATATGTTAATGATCCAGCATTTTGACAGGCAAGTTTCATAACGTACATATATCATATACATGTACGTACACCTTTATGACTTTCCCAGTGCGTCCAATAATATTAGTACATGATAACCGACAGACTACAATGTAAAAGTCTTCAAAATGGACTTAGAAACCTCCCAATCATGAGTGCCCAGGCATTTCACCGCAGAAACAATATTTCAAAAGACGGAAAAACATAATTTCTTTCGTTGCTGGAAAAATAAGCATGATTTGCATTTACATGTATTTTCCTAAGCAAATAAAACTGAAAAAAGTAAAGTTACATGTACCGAAAGCATTCATCTTTAACAGCGTGAATTAAATCTGAGCAATTTTACTGTATAATATCAATGACAAACAAACGTAAAGGTCCAAGGAGACATGTGCCGGGTTCCATGTTTGTTCCCATATGTTGCAAAAATAATAAAATATTCACGATTTTGTTGAGCCTGAATGGCACATTTACCTTGTTTATCTGCTATATATTTAATTATCATTCATGTGTCTAACTTGTTGAATTAGCCTGTGACAGCTGTTTCTCTTGATTTGTCCTGTACTGCTGGGCACATCCACACACAAGCTATGGCTTTTAAGTTGCCTCAGTAATGTGAAAGGAAAGGTTACTGAAGTGAACTGAATCAAATCCAATCGACCCAATCTGGTCAAATCATCACAAAACGCAAGATAGAGTAAAGCAAATTCTGAGCTCCACAAAAAAATGGCAGATGTGGTACAGGTACATGGAGCTGATGATGAATGGATCCCATTCTCCACTCAAGAGGACGCAATTAGATCAGAAATGCAGCATGCGTGACCTCACAGGTGCATCACTAGTTCCTGAATGCACATGATAACCTCAAGTGGGATGTGCCCATTTTATTTTCACTGCAGCAGCCATTTCATGGGTGTATACCTTAAGATCATTCACCTACATGTATGAATAGAAGTGGAAATAAAGACTTCACTACAAATGTTCGTTTTTTAAAATGCCATTAACATTGTTAGTAGTTTTTTAGAAATTAACACTTACCACTGAATTTCATAATTTGAAAAAAATTTTAAAAACCTGTAATTCTAATCAGTGATTTATTTTTCTTAAAATCCTAGTGGTCTTTAGTCCTGCTCTGGTTTTCTGTTAGCAATTCTTGTTGAGAGTAAACCGTATGTGCCAATATTCTGCATTCAAAAGGCCAATTGAACAAAACAACATCTTAAACAAGGTCCCAAAGCTGCAGCAAAACTGACCCATCACAGATACATGGCAAAATGTCTTTCCGTACCTTCGAGCCATGCTCTTCTCGGCACGATAATCATGTTAAGTGCAAATTTCCCATCTCTAAGACATGGTGATGCTGGAAAGTCCTAAAGCATGAAAGATGCAGCCTCATCCAGTGACCTTTTCTTTTATGGGGCAACTTCTATCAAATGATAGCATGCCTGGCATGAAAAAAATTTTGATCTTGAAATGAATCAACCTGGTGTCATCATATACAACTGTACATTCTTGGAAAAACTAGACACATTTCATTTTCAAAAGGTGGAAAAAACCTGTATGCTTTGTTATAAAGCATCCAAAAATTAATTCAGATCTCCGCGGTGCAAATCCGTCCTTAAAAAATAGTTGTTCGCGGTACCCAATGCATCCGACTGGACCCAGCCAGCGGACACCGGCAAGCTCGGTGGTCGAGTGGTAAAAGACATCTGCACTAAGTAGTAAGCAGGAAGTCGTGGGTTCGAGTCCCACCCGAGTATGCTTGTGGTTTTTCACAAGCCTTCAGGGGCAAACACGGAGTAAAATACAGTGTCACAATACACTTCTGGCAGGGCAAAAATCCAAAATTGACAGCTCTGCTTACTTAGCTTGAAAGGTGTTTGAAGTGCATTCTAAGCTGTCACAAAGCTGTGGCATTTTACAATTTAATGCTGCAGAACACTTGCTTGCTGTTAAAGATGCAAGTACGAGTACATTGTAGGTATGCATGATTAATTGTTTTCTAAATGTTGTGAAAAGGAATCTAACACGCTGTACATATACCGGTACATGTACGTGAACTAAGCTACACTGGAATATTTGCACTTCTGGCAGAATTACATGGCTAAGTCCTTTCAGTTAGTGATCTTTCTAGCTGACCTATTTCCTTTAGAACACCTGGTTTGCTTGAAATGCCAGAGTGTAAACTCTTTAACACCTATTTAGAGGTCAAGTCCTTAAAAATACATGTAACTGCATGTAAATACACAGAAGTACACATGTAATCGGCTGAAATGTAAACAAGTCTACAGTATACATTAAGTGACTTGTTTCAGCAAACATCGTTTGTGCCTCTCTGAGCTTTAGCAGATGAATTGAAAGTGCAACACCACCCCATCACCCATTTATCATGGACTCTGAATCCAGAGATACCGGTAGTGTCTTGCAGAGCTGTGCAATGGCTATCGCCTTGGCGATCAATATTTTATGAGGATGCTTGGCTAAGCGTAACGAGCATATTAAGCACACTGTTGATAATTTTTTTTTTTATTGCTGCCTTAGCCTGAGGTGGTGCCTGGAAAGCTGACCGACAGTACACTGTGATATGCATGGCCTACATCCTGAACAAACTGTTGGCGAGTAGACAACTGTTGAAATTACTTGTGCATGCTGAACATGAAAAGTTACACAAAGACAAGAAAAAGTCTACTGTCAACATTTTTTAAGAAGAGTTAATTTCCTTGCAAAAATGTAAATACATGGAAAGAGCAACTTACCAACTGGAAAAATTTTAAAATATTTGAAAAGATGGACAATGTATTTTGTAGAAACTTTACCAAAAGCAATGATTTTTTTTTCAGTGCACATTAATCTCAATTATTCATTCTCAAGTTACGGTCAGGGAGTCAGGTTGTTGTAGTGGTTCTTTCCAAGCCTTCCACCTCAGCGGTCCGGGTTCGAATCCTGTCTTGGTCCACATGTGAATTGGCTTTTCAGTTGCTACTGATTTCATGGGTTTTACCCAAATTATTCCTCTGGGGTTTTCTCCCACCTCCCAAATTGTAATTGCTTCTCACTGTCTCCTCTCTACAGGTTTCTTCAGGCTTATGGGCTACAGTGCCTGGGCACTTTTAAGGAATCCTTGGTGTCATTACCAGAAATGAACGATATTAATACTAAACATTACAAACCAACATAGACCCTACCTTCGGAATCCCTCCAGTTTTGAACAACATTTTTTGGGTCAAGAAAACTTTGCCATTTATTTTCTTCTGCACAAAGTTGACTTCAACAAAACTGGAACACGTTATAATGCACCTACCGGTACATCCCCTACCCCTCCGCGGTCTTGTGTCAGTGTGTGGTCACATTTTGTGAGTCCCCAACTGCGGATCCTGGTCACTTACAAAACATTTTCGTCAAAAACCCTCCTTTGGTTTTACAGCACAAATGTGCACAAGTGCCCAAGGTCACTCTCTTGCATGTTGGTGCGGTGCACAACATGACACAGCTGTGCTTCTTTGAGGTGTTTACCAAGTGACCCAAAGAGTGACTTCAGCATAGGAGGTATAATTAATTAACCCTCCTATGCTGAAGTCACTCTTTGGGTCATTTGGTGAACACCTCAAAGAAGCACAGCTGTGTTGTGTTGTGCACTGCACTAACTGTCCCTCACAGGAATATCAGATTGCACTTTTGTGCTGCCTAAGAACCGTGCTTCACTGTTTCATGTGCATAATTGTGCAGTAAACCAAATGCAGTGAAGAGGACTGCACAAAAGACCCTGGGTCATTTTGTGCTGACAACCTACTGTGTACACACTGAACCTGTGCATGTTTGAGTTCCATATAGAAACTACATGCTCACCAGTGACTGTGGGCATTTGTGCACATTTGTGCTGTAAAACCATAGGAGGGTTAATGCACTAATTAGAAAGGCAATCAGCTATGTACATGTACCTTGCCCTTGAATGTCACAGATTGGAACAAGGGCCAGACTCGGCATCATAAGCCCTAGTTACCGGTAGATGTACAAGTACTGTACCAGTATTACATGGACTCAACTTCACACTGGTGAGTGCTGGAGCTTTGAATTTTATTTCATGCTGATGCTCAGCTGTACAGTAGTGTACCAGATGGTCTGACACTTTTCCAGTATAAAATTCAAAGAGGGAAGTTAAAGCTTAAAAAACAACGGTGTGTATTTTATGACGCACTGAGGTATTTTCCTAGGCAATCAAATTTTATGAGGACCCCGGAATTGTTTGTAGGCCTTTGGCACAGTGCCTACTGTGCCCATTGGATAAACCAGCCCTAATAATTGGGCCTTAACTTTGCCCCAAGGGGTGGCGATTCAAGTTCGACTCTTACTTCCAGAACGCGAGGCTCCACCTCCTGCTCGATCTTCTTCTGCCCCAGCAGGGCCCTGGAGGCGTTGACGCGGTACCAGCTGCGGGAGTGCACCTCATGCTTCTGGGCCTCCAAGGCAATCAGCTGTGCGATGGTCGACTCGTCAAGATCCGGGTGCCGCCCAACCTCACGCATGAACTCAGCCACGGCCTTCTTGTCCACATGGCCGGCGGACAGGAACGGAGAACCTTCAGCTGTCGGAAGAATGCGGGGAGACCGATTAAATGTACATGTAGGGGTAGGAGGCCCTTTTACAGGTGGACACAGATAAATTATTCTAAGGCTATACCACTGTAGAGTGATGATGATGCCCCTTGAAATGGTTAAACACGTAACGCATTTGTTTTCTTACAGAATGGAGAATTTAGGAGGATTCTGAAGACTACTTGGGAAAACACTGTATCTAGGGAATTGAGGTGTCATTTTAGCCCCAACCTTCAAGGATGTATGTAAGGAACACACATGTAACACATTGTACACGAACATGGAGGACCTTCGTGGACCTTCTTTTTAATAAAGGAGATCCCTTGAGCAATTTTTTCAATTTTTTTCTGTGTACATGTATGTTCAGTTGACAATTGCACTTTCTGTACCATATGTCACACACTTGTGCATGCACATACCGGTCCTGGGTACATGCGTCAAGGAAACTCATCACGTCAGCTTTTCTACCGGTACATAAAAATCTAGTCATGTTAAATGTGAAAAACAGAAGCTTTACGTGGACAAGTACAGGTATACATGTATATGGCAACAAAACAACTATGCCTTGTTTACCAAATGTATACATGTACATGTACTAATACCTGGTGTCCTGATGAATATGATGGGGGTCCTTGGATAACTACATGTACATCATTACACGTGCTGATATTGACCTTAACATCCATTATTACGGCCTTTAAAATCATGGCTTTTAAAGAGTTTTTTTTGTAAACTGTGTTACTTCATAAAAATGCATGGCACCTTCACATCAAATTTCCATTTAACAACCATATACATGTACACAATAGGGCAAATATTATTGAACCATGCAACCATTTCAGACCAGAAAAACTAACTTGTGGTGAGAATTCGTCCCTATACCAACCTACCGACCACTACATCCTTTCGCTTTTGGTCTGATTATGCCCCATTCATGTACATGTACAAGTTTATACATGTACAGTACATTTGTTAAGTGATCTGGAAAAAACCTCACAATGAAATTTGTTGTTTTTATGTTTTATTGCCGAGGGTTTTCCTGGAAAATTTATCTCAGGTTTTCCTCCCACCTCCAAAACTGAACATTTCTGCACTGTCTTCATAATTGTCACTTCATCCTGTAATTGGGCTGGTTTGTAAATTATTTGAAATCTTCATCAATTGAACGAGGACACTGTGCTGAATTTCAAAACTGTCTGATTCATCATTCTAGGTTGTCTATACCTCGAGTTATGCTCTCGGGAAGTTATAAGAAACCTGCTGACCTCATTTTAAGAAATCAAGCTTTAAAGTTCTGAGATAAAATTTCATTGAGATTACACAAATTGGACTGACTGATAAATTTCTAATTCAAGTTGTAATTTCATCAAACAAGAATTATTTGGATACTGAAAAGGTAAATAAATCTGAAATTGTTCAATAAATATTAGGAGACTAATTTGCCATTATCTCCAAAACAAGTTCAGCAACATCCAATGGGTTTGCAGATCACATCACATATGGGGTGCATACATGTACTTGTATGTATTTGTTACTACAAAACCTGGGTACATGTACATTTAAACTGGAACAGGTTATATGAGTAGCATGAATGCAGGGAAATTGAATGGCAGCGACTGATAATCTGTCGGTGAACATGCATTAAGGTCACAAAGGTCAAGCAACCAGTCCCAACAATAGAATAGTTGCCGTTCCCTGCATTAAGGAAAATTTTTATGATGACAGCAAAGCAAGATGTCATCAATCAATGTGAAAATGCAGGCATTAAATGGACTATACTGTGCATGTACTCTTGTCTAGTTCTACTTTAATGTAGAAACAGATAAAAATGACAAAAATAACAAAAACCTATCATCAGTTAGTGTTAGTGTTCCCATTTTATTCATATTCCTGGCCTTGGAAAAAAGTCAAGTTGGCCATAGAAGTACCGGCTTCAAAACATGTATTGAAAAGCTTTCTAAAAACCATTAAACCCATTTTACTGTCAGAAGAGGCAAAAATACATGACTTATAGCAATTGCAATTTTTCACTTTCTGCACTTTTTGTGAGAATGCAACTGGTACTCAAGGAACAAGAGTTCTAAAAGAAACCAATCAAATTTGGTAATAAAGGGAAAAAGTCAAGAGACATTGATCTTTGGCCTCAATCTTCATCTAGCCCCAACAATGTGTATTTGACTTTTAAAAGTTGAGAAGGTTCCCAGAATTTTCTCAATTACTGAAACTTTACTATAGTTTCACAAAATGTTTATACACTGTACAGCTGTAATACAACTAATCAAACTTGTTTTGAAATGAAATTTGGTATTACTGCGTATCGTTGTACCACACACTTGAGACCAACTGTTACATGAACATGTGTAAAAACACCCATGTGTAAAGTTGACATCTCTGCATTTATATACATGTATGTATTTCCCTCAACACAATGTTTTCTTTTCTGGCTGCTGACTCTGAGAGTGACCACCAGCTTTCAGGATTCCTGAAGAATTAAGTTTCATATTTAAACAAGCAGGGTAAGTGTGGAATGACTCAATGACTTAAAGCCTTGAAATTGTCAAGTGTGGGTTTCGCCTGATCAGCGTCAACAAAAACTTGACGTCATTGTCCGAATAAAGCCTTCAGTTCAGGAAGTGTACTGTATTTCAACTGCCTATTTGTGGAAAAGTTTGGAACCAAATTGGGTGGAGGCAACACCCACATGTCTTGTTGCATGGCAACAACGCAAAAACAAACACTCAAAATCCAAGCCAAAATAACCAGGGACTTCTCGTGACTTGCAGTCATTTCCTCAGCAACCGACTGAGACGACCGGGCTGACCTTTAGTGACCTTCATGGCGACCGGGCTGACCTTTAGTGACCTTCATGGCGGCTGTTTTTAGAGTACGCCCTAATTAATGAGATCCCAAAGGCACTGACTGGTTAGCAAAGGCTAGACTCACAGGATGCAACATGTAGCCATGGTGATGGTAACTGTATATAATCCACCTGAGGCGTTTGTGGATTATCTGAATTATGGGTATATAATGTCCAATGGGAAACCAGGGTCCAATCTGTGCTGTTGATATCAAAAGCAATGAAACATGATCCTAGGTCAACTGCAGGTAGAACTGAATGCAAAATGCAAATGTACACTTGTGACTGACTCAGAAATGAACCTGACAGATTCGCTGTTCAATAGATTTTTTTCTAGGAATAGTCCACATCTTCTCAATTTTGAACCCTTTGCAAAAAAACATCTTGTATGACAGTGATGAATGGATGATTATAACCGAATGATGTACGGTACCAGTTATTCATTTCACCTACTGCCACAAGTCGCTCTCACAACTGGCACAAAGGAAACTTATAAAAATTTAAATAGTAAAAATTTAACGCCTAATGCTCATGCGGAACCTTGGGTAGCAATTTTGCGCCTAATCTAAGAATCTCTTTCCCAAGAAACTCTTGGCTCCAAACCAATTAAAAAAAAGTTACTTGGCACAAGCACCACAAACAATGTCATTTTTTCTTTTCCATTATTAAAAATTTTTCTCCAGTGTCCCCAGATCCCTCCAGATGGCAGAAAAATGTAAAAGGTTGATTGTCTAGAATCTAGACAGTCTGGAGCCAGTTGGTAACCTCATCAAGGATTGGTGCTATAGTGGTGGTTCAAAATGCTTGTTCTGGATCTGATAACTGACTCATGCATCAGGTGATGCGTTCCTCTTGCATGACACTGTCTCGTCTGAAGTTACCAGACAATCTCCTAGCAACCGCCAGTGGCCACCCATTGATCCATGGGAATTAAAGGTTACAATGAATGGTGCCTTCAGATGCCGCCATGTTGGCTGATGGCATGTGATGGAGTAGTTGTCTTATGTACATGTACCGGGTAAGTCCCAGGACAGGGATAACAAAATCATCACACTGAATAAATCGCTTAGTCAAACAACTACCTCTTGCAACTGATGTACATACAGTCCTGAGGCGCTGATATTCTCGCATGCTCGGTAATTGGTGTGTTCCCTCCTTAAGGGTATGTTTGGACAATTTCTTTGAACAGAACAGCCAAGAGTTAAGGCTGACTTACCCTGGGAGAAGTTATAATTCTATGTCTTGTGCTACTTAGTAACTGATCTGGGGTTCACATGTACATGTGAATTCAATTGGCATTACCAGTAGCTGGCTTTGCCTTGAAACGTTTCTTAATATTTGGTTAAGATTTGTTTGAGACACCAAAAAGCCTGAACTATCTACCACAGTTCAAAATTCTCGAGTGCTACTCGAAATGAAACTACTCGTAATAAAGTTAAAAAAAACGCTTTTAATAAAAGTGTTAGTTTCAATCCAGTAAAGCATACATGTACATGTACAGTACAGTGTACGTGTTCTAAGAAGGCAGTTAAAATTGGACATTTCCTCGATAACTCCAGTCTGTTACCTGCCATGGCTTATATTTCTTAATTAACAACTTCCTATTTATATATAGCTGTCAAAACTAAGTACAGACGTTCAACTTCTGAATTCCATGTTTGATCACCCTGCATCATCTAACCAAATAACAACAGGGAAATTTCAGCTACCGGTATTTGCTAAAAATAATGAACTAAAGGTCACTTTCCGTTCATTTCCAATTATTTTTTTTCGGGGGGGGCATATTCAAGGTTTTTTGTTCTCTAGCACACAATACAACAGTCTCATTGATACAGTGTAGTGCAAAAGAACTTTTTTAAAGCAACCCCATCAACAACCTGAGATGTGCAATGCAGGGACAAAATCTGGTTCTAAATGATTTTGTTGGATGCAGTAAGCCATAAGGTCTGGGTTTCTAACTCTGGTGCTGTAATTTACTCCAGGGTTGTTTTTTTCTTAAGTTCTGGGAGGAATTTTTTCAAAAATCTGTAGGAATTACAGCCGATTCTGATTGAATACATGTATATGGCATGTTCTTCATAAAATGGACCAAAATGCAACCTCGGCTGTCATTTTTCAAAACTTCTAAAAGAGTGACTTTGATCATGTAAAATACAAATTAGCACCTTCAGATCTATAAAAATGATTATATGGGGATACTTAGGCATAATATGTACTTATGGTGGACATTTGGTTGGCTACCAGTGGAAATCAAATGGAGTTGAATTCATATAAAGTTTTACGTCAAAGTGTTTACACCAGAGGACTTGATTTCAAAACTTCTCTCAACAAGAAGGAGAATTCAGTTTATTTTTCGACTATTTTAAAGCACCTAAGAAATAAATTTTACAAAATATAAGCCACAAAAAAGAGCACAAAATTGATGAGAAAAGTTTGGCTGTCTTCATTCTCTTACCGTTTATAATCACTCTCGCTATACCAACATATTTGCCAGGTCTTGTATATTTCGACCGCCAAAAATTATCTTTAAGTTTGGCTGCATCAAAAATTTATAATGAGTACAATATGTTCGTTGCGAACATTATATTTGACAGAATTTTGATTACGTTCGATAATTTTGACAGAAACGAAATGTTTCTCTAACGTCACCGCGAGAGATTGATGGAAGCCGCAAAATCGCCACCATTGGTATTTTGGACTGCGGTTTCCAGGAACATACTTGAAGAAAATGTGATCAGTCCAGTCCTAAAAGGATGATGGTTTGGCGGTGCTTTTTTGCACTCTTTTTTAAAGCTTGTGTTGTACATCGATATATGGATTTTACTCGCTTTTTTTGCAGTTGATTTTTTTGACACTAATGACAGAATTGAATGACATTCGTGACTGCCGACTTCGAGACCCGATTAATTGTAAGAGGTACTTTTTAATTTCGTGATTATGGTTTTAATATGTTGAATATTATCACCTTTCACCACATATAAATCTGTGTAAAATAACCTCGGGGATTATCACTCCTCAGTAAATTCTGTTTGCTCAGATTTTAACAGGGAGTTCATGTCCCTCAAAATTGCTAACGTTCAAGACTTTAATTAATTAACTCCAATTAAGTTGAAAGGTTGACACGGTCATCATTGTTCCAGATATCAGCCTTGACTTCCCTCATTACAACAAACATTGGAAATTAATTCAGTGCTGTGTTTTCAGGAAAAATGAACCCCTAAAGTTGAACATTATATAATGGTCCATATTTTGAGGAACCTGCCATATACATGTACATGTGTTATTATTCATCAAAAATACATCTACATTGTATTCTCCAGGAGTCAGGAATAACTCCAACACAAGGTCTGATTGCCTTGCGTAAAGGTAGATCAAGATAAATACAAAAATGTACTGGCACGGGCAGTTACATACATGTACCAGTACGTATCCATGTGCAATTAACTTTTAATTATTGAAAGCCAGGCTGTAGATTAATATGCAAACTTGAACTTTATCAAATTTCAGATACAAACCACTCATTCAGCCACGCTCAAGCCACGCCTCCTGTTTGATTTGATGTGAGCAGGCATTTTGCTATGGCAGACACTGCATTACGCGCTGTTGTTTGAAGGAGCATGGAATGCAAAATACCGGTACAATAAAATTTGATGGAATTGTGATGCCCAAACTGTAAGAGTCAAGGGGGGGGTTAGTCTATTTGCACACAGCACTTGCCGTTTTGCCATTTCAATGTCATCTGCCAACTTGGTTGTGAATATCACATTGCAAATTGCAGCTCTGCAAATGTACATGTACCAGTACATGGACATTAAAGACAAAAGTCCTACTGGTACATGTGCTGGGTGTTACCATAGGTTAATCACTGAAGTCTGGCCTCACGCTGGCTTCATTAGTTATGGAAAACAGAAATCAGTCATGCATGGAGAAGCATGCAGCAGCGGAATGTATAGACCTTGTTGACTAGTTCAGCTTCACTGAAGTTGTTCCTACCGGTACATTTGCATTGGTGGCCACTATTCACAGTCAATGACTTAATTAATATTTGTGTTAGAAGAATCTGACATCTTTGCATATGTACGATGTACATGGATGGGCATATATGTACATGGTACATGTACTGTACGGTAAGCCTGAAATTCAAGGGTATTTTCATTTTGCATGGAGATTTTAACAACTACTTCACATCTTTTACAGTGTTTGACAACTTGCAATAGAGGAAAAGTACGAGTACCAAGAGTACAGTCTCCTGCAATGTTTGAGGAAGGTTCACAGGACAAATTAATATTCTTCAAGTGTTCATGTATCTTTTCATTAAATGAATCCAAATGTGTGCTTTCATTTTTATCGGAATGTCTAAAATGGTGAACCTCCATGTCCTCACCAAGGTACCCGTACAATGGAAAAAATTTTGAAATTTGCCTTTAGAAAGAGGAAAACTCCCTGGAGAATAATGCTTTGATTGTGCTTCTGAAAATGTGCACAGTCTATGGTCTATGGACAGCCAGCTGTAGGCAGTCGACACGCGATACATGTGCATATTACTGTATGGTACCGGTACATGACCCTGAAAGTTGTTACAATTTAAAAAGGCTCTGCTACATATTGTATCCATATAAAGGAGTACACATACATCTACATGTAAATGGGTACATGTCCATGTACAATGCCAACTGTTATTAATGTCTGCAATCGATATAACTGCTTGTGCACACCGTGCATTGCAAAGTGTGCGATCAATACGAAGGCTTGGACAACGAGTGGTCACACGCTCACTGGACGGCTATGGATTGCCATATTGCCTGTGTGTTTCAGTTAAATTAATGTAATATTGCAAATATTGTAACGTTCAGTTTGGGAGTATTTTACAAAGATAATTGAAATGAGCTACACATACACACAGTACAGGCAGGATTTTTCCTACCAACATCTATTAAACATACACGTACATGTAGGTTAAATGTTAACCGTCCTTTTATGTACATGTATGTAACTGTCGGTAAAACAAACAGTAAGTTATGAATGATTGTAAATAACATGATCAAACATTCGATAGCGGAAAAAAGGAGTTACTAGCAGGTAAATGCTGTACACCCACCTATTCCGAGTTCCATATCCGGCTCATGCTTCTTGGTGCCACAGAAGTCTCGGTCAAACATGTAGGAAACCACCACCAAGATGGGGAAACAGATGAAGGTGACCACCGCCTCCCAGATCTCAATCTTGTTGGGGCTGATCACCTGCAGGACCAGGTAGAGCCAGATGTAGGCAAAGATCGAGAAGGCGGTGGTGGTGGCAAACACCTTGATCATCCGGATGCCCTTGCACTCGCCCTTGGGGATGGCCATGATGCAGACGGCCGTGATGACCAGCAGGTTGAAGGCGGCTGAGCCCACGATGGTGCTGGGCCCCAGCTTGCCCGACTTGAAGTTATTGCCGGCGATCTCAATGATGGAGAGCAGGATCTCCGGGGCGCTGGAGCCCAGGGCCATCAGGGTCAGGTTGGCCACCGTGTCATTCCAGATGCGGATCTCCACTTCCTCAATGCCGCCGGGGAAGTCTGGGTTGGCGATCTTGAGCAGCCGAGTCCGACTGGTGATGACTTCAATGGAGACCATGAACACATCGGCGATAATAGCCACAGCCAAGAAACTCCAGATCAGGCCCACAAAGTAAAGCGCTATCCGCGACCCAAGACTCCAACCGGACTCGTCAGTCAGTGGTAGGATCAGGCCCTCACAGACCCTGGGCTCGTCTGTCACATTCTCCATTGTTCAGTTTGTGATCGGATCAGTTAATACCCCAGTGCAAGATTCACAATATTCCTTGCTTCAACTTCTCCTGCAGAAAATAAAAAACAAGATGGTTGAAATTATTGGGGCAGGTTTCAAAACACACTTAAACACACATTAAAAACTTTATGCATACGACTAAAGGAAAGCACTGGGAGCATACACTCATCATCTTCATTAAATGTACAGGCAAATCTGAGGAGACGCCATTCCTGCCAGGCCATTACATTCCCGCAGAAGTTTTAACTTGAGCAAGTGCACGCATTTTGCAAAGTCACAACACCCTATTGGTCTGAGAGATTAAGAAATATCTGACCAGTTCCTCAACAGAGAGATTGGTCCATGCACACATCACATCTCACACTGATGACTGTAACAGCCTGTTGTCCAGTTTGCCCAAGTCAAACATCGCCCCCATTGCAACACCTTCAAAACTCTGCTGCCAGAATGGTTACTGGGAATAAGACACACGAACACATTACACAGTCCTTTGGTCTCTTCACTGGCTTCCAGTTCATGAACACATCATCTTCAAAACTCTTCTCGCTGTTTTCAAAATCATCCACAACCTTGCCCCATTATATCTCCAGAAGCTCGTATCATTCTATCCACAGACGTATCATCTACATCCCATCACCTCTGATTGCATTCTACAGCCCATCTTCAGTTACTAACTGGACCTAAAACCAAAACCTGCTATGGCGACCGTGCCTTCTCTGTGCTAGCCCAAAGACTCTGGACTTCTCTTCCCATACACATCCGTGAAACTGATACATTAGACTCGTTCAAGAGAGTACTTACCGGTAAGGGCTTTCATTTCTCACAATCAGTAAATTCATTTGTATACATGTACTAGAACACAACTGGGTGCTTTGAAACATTGTGGAAAGTGCATTATACATGTAAATGCTGTTAAGTTATAGTTATGTTTGAGAGAAATGTAAAGCGCGCGTACCACTTGTGTGCAAACAGGATAGCCCTGCTGTAATTGCTTCTATCCATCTTTCTAGATTAGTGTATGGAGTACATGTATGCTAGACTATTGGGTATAAAAAAATCTATGTTTTACTTGCATAAAAGTAAAAAGATCTACGTTTTACTGGCAATTGCAAGCTTGTAAAGTAAAAATTACACCCATTTTCCTCTTAATACATGTAGCTGGCTGGCTTACACGTAATCCACACACATTCCGTTAAAACTCTACTCTTTGAAAAATATGCTTAAGCGTGGGTGTACACCTACAACCCACACAAAGTTACCCATTTTCGATAACAAAACATCAATCAGAATAACAGAATTTGAAAACCCTTGAATCTTGACCAACCCATACATGTAGAGGTCGCAACAATCAACTACGGGTACGATACTCCTATGCTGGAGGGCATGGCCCTGATGCATGACTGCATTACAATCGCGCTGACAAGATTTGTACACATGAAGACACTGTGTACACGTAGGTTGTAATTCACAGGACAAAAGCTAACTTTTCAGAAAGAGAGGCTTGACCATTGAAATAAATTGTAGAAATCACATCGTATCGAACAAATCTAGTGTGCAAGTACATGTACATGTATCAGATAAAAACAAGATCAGTTCAACTTGAAACAATAATTTTTCCATCAGGCCTGCAGAAACTTTCAAATAAACTTAAGATTATGTACCATATTAGGATGACGTGTTATGATTAAAATTTGGAGGTCCACAGCAAAACATGGCAAAGTAATAATTATGAAGTATCAGTCCACGCACAAGTACAGCGTACTTGGCGACCACTTCTTTATGGTTGGGCAACATGAATCTCAAACACCCTTGGGGGAAGACAAAACCTATCACTCAGCAGAAGACAATCTAACCAGCTCTTGAGTACCTGTACATAATTGAGTCAGCATTCGGACTATCACTGGTACACTGTACATTCCTGGCGATTTGTGCTTTTAGCATGCAAATGACCCAAGGACTCCTGGGGAAAGAGCCGATCACTTGTATACCTTCTGAAGACATGCATTAAATAATCCTGCTGAACGCGGACAATAATCACTCCACTTGGTGCAGGTACAATAGCAAGACCGGTTCTAGGCTCATTAGAATACATAAGTGAGAAAGGTACACATACGGTACATGTACATGTATACTGGAAAAGTGAGTGTCCTTTCTCCATGGTCTAATATAACATACATGCACGTAAGTGGTGTAACTAACAGTGCAACTTCAAGGGAGCAGGGTTACATCAATGGAATCCATATCTCTCAAATGGACCCCTCCCCCACTGTTTTATACATACACTGTACCAGTATCATTCGATTTCAGTACCCCCTTGAAAAAAACGTGTGCTTCCCTGAATCCTCTCAGAGATTTCACCCTAGTCACACCACTGATGCATATGCACATGTATCGGTAGGTTTATTTGGTTCATATTGACTAGGTCATGTTCCTTGTGAGTTAAAGATTACCCCCAACGCATATCACTCTATGACAATTAGCCAGTAATATGGGCTACAGATTCAGTATAAACAAGATTTTAAAAGTACACACTGATGACATGCAGGTACCGGCATACTTACAAAATATTCCACAAACATTGATGTTAAACAATGGAGGCAAAGCACTATTACTCCTCAACAGCCAACAGCAACCCAGCACCTCAAGGCACTCGGGCAGTAACACCGGCGAAGTGCTGATCAACGCTGAAAGCTTGCTTGGGTGCACACACACCCCTTCACACTGGCAACAGTCTGAATGGAGCTGGTTGTGCTCGACACCGAGTCGCCACTGCGGTACTTATTATTACACTAGCCAAGTGTGTAGTGTTGGCATGCACAAATTCCAGGGGTGAAGGCCACCAGCTCACACACTGCTACAGGTTCGTGATGGCATCCCACGCACTCTCATTCACTGCCTACACACTACCATAACTGGGTTGGCTGCTCCAAGCTTTCTACACACTTACGGGTACTTATAGAGCTAATGTGTACTTCCTTTTTAGTACCAAACTCTGCTGTGGCAACTACATGTAAATTATTAGCAATTAGCATTAATTGGTATAATAACAGCCATCTGAATAGATGACTTTTGGCATACAATGTCATTCATTTGCATAATTATTCAAGGACTACCTCTATCATCAAATATGGATATCATCTGCACTGTCCTATCCCTGTACATGTACCAGTACACGTTATGAATGAAAACACATTTGGAAGATTTCAGTTGTCTAAGTTGAACTTCAAACAATGAAGCAGAAGAACGAAACAAGTCATGCCCAGGTTCTTATCCTGTCTACAAGAAATCTATTTCTACAGAACTACCGGTCTTATCCAAAAGAAGTTTCAAATTACGTATTCCAGTTACTGCTCCAACCAACTTTCCATTAACACAAAGGTGAAACGATAAAACAACCCCAACACAAACAAACTGGTGTACGTACGCACCTTTTTAAGGTCAATATACATTTGGACATGTGACAAGTTAGTTCATTTCCAGGACATCCCTCTTGGCAGGAAGTGATCAACTGCATTCATGTACAGAATTTCAGTCTTCCTTTTGCCATTTGGTGTGACTTCAATAAAAATGTTCCGGATCAGATTTGACAAACAGAAATTTAATGCTTCCAATGGCTGTATTTTTTTTTCCTTTCTGAATGTATTCTGAGCAACTGGACACAAACTCTGAATCCTAACGTTTGCCATGTCCAACAGATTGAATTTACAGTGAAGCAAGTTCCTGTATACAATTTGTCGACCACTCAAGTTCAGTCAGACAAAAATTGACAACCCAGCGCCCACTGTTGAATTTATT
This sequence comes from Acanthaster planci, assembly GCF_054643075.1. NCBI lineage: Eukaryota > Metazoa > Echinodermata > Asteroidea > Valvatida > Acanthasteridae > Acanthaster > Acanthaster planci. The sequence goes on from NC_141783.1 coordinate 12,503,921, forward strand.
CTTGCAGTCGACATGACATCACACCAGCCATACAGCAATAGGGAAACATGCCCCTTCAAGTCACACTGTTGTTTGCCATGTTATACAGAAATACAACAAAGTTTTCGGAGCATCTATGTAGGCTGATAGGTTTTCAATTGAAGAATTAAGTTCGAAGCAAAATGTAAGCTAGCTGAGAGGCAATTGCTTCTGCTTACAAACAAACAGGTGTGTCTAGTCCTACACTCCCACTCCCTGGTTTTCTTCAGCTAACCGATCCGTGTTGATAGAACTGTGCCAAACATTCATGTTGTAGTGGTCCCTCAATGTTGTTTTTGGTGCACTGTAATATCAAAGCAAATTTGAGTAGGCACCCTTCACACAGAAAACTACCCAGCTGCCCACAGTACTGTGTACACATTAATACAAACTGTACCGGTAAAGTATTTGTACATGTATTTGTAATCTTATCTACGGGACTCAGGAGGTTGCTTAGTTTACAATAGAATCCCCTACCATGGGGCACTTCAACGTTTCCGTCCACTGTCCTCATGCAGTGCACTGTTACTGGTATCTTAATAACAGTTACTACACGTACAAGTATTTTGGGGTTTTTTAAGTACATGTATGCCTATAAACCTTTTATGGCCTTTTTGAAGGGTGGGGTTACATTATGGAACCTTTCACACACTTTTTGAAGGAATGGGAATGACATGGACCCAAAACAACTAGTACAAAAAACAACACGCCCCGAGCGGAACAAAATAAGGTGTGTTTTGGGTACATGTACTCACCGCATAGGCGCACCATGAGGCGCGCAAGTATATGCACATACATACACGGAGCAAGCTGAGTACGCGTAACTAATTTATTGCAGCATGTATGTCTTTGCGGACATGCAGAACGCGTGCAAGCACCCGCTTGTAACCACCTGTCTTTCTTTCGCCGATTGATGGTGCACTTCAGCTCGGGGCGGATTAAAATACATGTAGAGTGGGGTCTTTCAAGGGCATGGCCCCAGCTGGCCCCTACTAGCTCCCCTTTGATCTGCCACTGACCAGTGCAAACATCTTGAGCTTTACCACTATTGCATGAGTACATGTGCGAGAGTTTGCTCAGAGCATGTTCCTAGCTCTATGGTCAAAGCATCCCTTACTTGCTCAAGATATGTAGCCTAGATGCCCTATGACGAAACAAAAAAAAACAACAAACAAAGGGACAATTCAAATTAAAATACAAACGAAAGATTTTTCATTCGTATGACTAGTTAAATGTTTAGTTGCAGCTCTTCTGAGAATCAGAGAATCTTCCACGAGGACAACGCCTGTATCCTCCAGATGCCATTCTCATGCATGTCAAAGCGCAGCCAATCAGCACATCCTGACCTTCATGACCTGGCGGACCGACTCGATGGACTGTAGACAACAGCTCAAAGCAACAGTGCATGCAAGACAAGACAGTATTGATAGAACTAGCTAACGATTGTTTGTGACTGAAAATGTGCGCTGAAACTATAGGCATCTATGGAAGAATAAGAAGGTAGGCCTACTACTAGTAACCCCTGGTAACTCAAATTTTTCACGGAGGTTCGAAAAGACGCTCAAATCACTAGCCCTAATTACGTTAGGCCCTATCTGGTTATACCGAAAGTTAACGCTTTCCTTAAAAATCTTACCTTGGCTTGCTTGCTTCTGGTTCGGTTAATCTTCCGTCAATTCCCGATGCGACTCGCATCCACATTTCTGGAGCTCTCAGCAGTGTACCGGTCAGCAACTTCACCAGAGACACTGGCGATAATTTATTACTTGTCCTGAAAATATTCTCCCACATACAAATTCGTCAACCTGTCGTTGCATCGGGACGTTGCATCGTACTACATTGTATTACGTGCGTCCAGCGCAGCACAAGCACAGGGTGCGAACAATATGGATTGTTCTATTTTAGTGGGGTGAGTATGATGTTGTAGCAATAAAAAAAAAATGTTTTCATCTGTTAAATTATCTGAAAAAAGAAAATATAGAAACCATTCTAATTTATATTAAAGTTTAACGTCAAGAAATTTATTTGGACATACCTAAATAAATGGTTTTCTTTGCTCGTAAATAGTTAGATTTCTGAAATGCTACTCAAAAAAAATAGACGAAGCCATCTCCACCCCAACGACAGGTGGCGCACATTATTTGGTTTTAGGCTTCGTCGCTACGCACGTGTGTATGTTTACAGCGCTGGCGTTTACGCACGTGTGTATGTTTGCAGCACTGGCGTTTACATTGATCAATTACTTTAATACCTTTCTTTCATCAAATCAGATGCATGTACCGCTAAAAATGCGTTCTCGTTGGCTTTTCATGGAACTGGGATTTTCGACCCAACCTACAACAACATAGATTCGAGAAGGTGCAAAATATCCCATTTTCAGTGGTGGACTCAAGGAAAAAGGCCCTGTTCGGTTGCGGTCGCGGCTTTTCTCTGGCGAACGTGCCGCGAACCCAGTTCTCAAGCTCTGATGTAAGGCCACCTTTAGACAATCATACATCCATAAACCTAGACTTCTCCAACACAGATCCTGATCCATGGAGCGCTTTGTGAAACACGTACTCAGAAAACAAAGCTTGGAATTGATTTTGCATCAGTTTGAGTATTGAGGAGGAAAATAAAGCCTTCACAACCCGACTTTGACCCAGGGGTCCTTGGAACCGCCTTTGGGGTACGGTTCCGTCTCTGAATGAGCCCCCTTTTCCTCCCAATGAAGTCCCAGTATTTAACTTCGAATATACTGAAATAAAAACAGACAGGAAATACTTTGCCGAGAAACCAAGGCTCACAAATACCGTTAAATGGGTAAGTGTGTGTGTGGGGGGGGTGGCACTTTGGTGCTATTGAGTTGGTGGGCCTTACTTCAGCTACATGATAGCATCACTGCTCAACTAAATAGTGAGCAGGGAACGCACCATGGGACAGGTTATAGAATGGTTTGATTTAATATACAGAGTAGGTCATTTTGTAACCCTGCTCTTTCCTACAGATGCAAAGATTATTGATGAAGACCACATTTCTTTCACATGAATTTGGATTTGGGGGCAAGGAAGAACATAAAACCATCAATAAAAAAAGCATTAAAGAGGACACGTGTTACATTTCTGTACAAACCTGGCCATTTATTAAACATGAAAATTAACACATCTTATCAAAGTTTTCAAATAGCTCATGATTCCCAGTGGTGGACTTTTAGATCAGTTCATTTGTGTCCACAGTTTGATTAAATAGGGTCCTTTTAACTGGCCTTACTGTGCAAAACGTTGAAAATCATTCAGTGGATAGATCAGTATCCAACACTTCCTTAAGTGAAATAGAATTGGGAGTTACCCTGCAGGAGCTTGAAAATTAGGGTTGGAATAAATGTTAAAAAGACACAATCACTACAGTTGGGTTTGTCAATACTGTATACAATAAAAGCCATTTTGGGGAAAATATCAGCTTTCAGCGTTTAACATTGGGAGTTTTTAAGCCTCACTCTGGGTATTGAGGAAACTTTTCTTAATCTACCAGTCTGGTAGTACCAGGAACCAACACTGTACATTGTGCATGGAAAATTCTTTCCACTTTAAATAAATTGGATACAAAGACTATGACTTGATGGTACGATATCCACAAATATCCTTCACAACCAGTTGTTGGATTTTGGAATATTTGAGGTGTAACTTCAGTGAATGTCACCAGGTAGTGACCAGAAATAAACACCCCCGCCCCTCAGAACCCCTAAAATAAACCAAAAAAGTGACAGTGGTCTGTATTTCTGATGATGAACATTGTAGTCAAGTTTGGGAAAATGGCGCAAGCAAACTGCAGTCCCAGCCCCTTACAGAAGCAGTCTCTCAATGTTTTGACGGATCGTTTGGATTTGAGATTTCAGCTGAGAGCCCTCATTGGTGGTGACAGAACAGGAAATGACGGGGCGCGAGACGCCGCAGGCACGACCCAATGCTGCAAAATACAACAGTTAATCACGATGGATAACTGCAAAGATAAAAGTTGGGCTGCAAAAAGAAATAAGTGCATGGCAATCTCAAAATTAGCATGGAAAGGATAAGCTAATCAGTCTAGAGTATTACCACAAATGGGCATAGTGACCTTTCCTACACTGATGGAGTAATTTTTGTCAAAATTTTATATTGAATATCTCAAGTTGGCAACGACGAATTTTACATCCCACCGGCACAAACATGTTTTTAGAACTTCTAGTTTATGCCTGTAGTCAGCTTTTTGCACAGCCAGTCAAATTTTTGTAATTGATATCTGTCGTTAGTGGTTTTTGCTCCAGATGCTGCAACATGTTAGAAAAGCACCCTGTAACATGGTAACACCCATGCAATCCGTTGCAGGCTGCTAGAACAAGCCTTGTGATTGGTCATATTGTGCAAGATTGTAACGTAATAGGCTGTCCAAATATGGCAATACTCCAGACTGCTAATACAACTATGCACTATCTTCAGAACGTTACACAAATGATGCCCGTGGGACTTTATCAGCAAACTGTGTAGAAACATATAATGGTAGTTTTTATTATTTTCAACACCAGTATGTCGGCATAAAACAACTCACGACCATTCTCAGTATCACAGAGAGTTACTTTAGAACTATGATTCTACTTCTGAATCCAATGACATCCAACAAATATGAAAGTGTGAAACCTGCTGAACCTGATAGAATCCAGCAGTTAGATAAGAGGCCTTTTTTTCACAACTCACACCAACAAAATCCAACAGAAAAAGTCCACTGTTGGTTATTGCTGGATTCAGTGTGGTTAGGGATAATCATAGGTCAACTATCGGCAAGTTTGAGAGCAGACCCTTTGTCAACCACTAGTTAATCTTCCCTGGTAATTTGCACACAAAAGATATCCTGGCTACCGGGCAAAATTGAACAGAGGTTCATTTTTCATCCAAAGTGGTCCTAATTTTCACTGAATCTAGACGAGTTGGAATCTGCCGTCTGCGCTGGGTCAACAGAGAACCAGTACTGTGAGGTTTTAGGAACACATGTGAGTACAAGTCAACTATGTCACCAGATAATCACTGTAAACCCTAACTATCTAGAGTGTGAAAACTTATATTGAGTTTGAAGACTTGAGAGCAGACAGGGTTAAACTTCACCAAGCTTAATCCAAGGATCTAACTTGGTCTGTTCATTTCATGCATCAGTACGTATGCAGCAAGCCTTCAGAGTAAAATTTTAGATGTGCCAAGTTGTAAACTCACCTTGTTTTGATCTGACAAAGACGTAAGGGACATTCTTGTCCTCACAGAGCAGCGGGAGATGAAGGAGAATCTCAAGGGGTTCCGTATCTGCAGCTAAGACGACAAACTCAGCAATGCCACGATTCAGGGTCTTGGTGGCTGCAAGAGGAACATGGCAGATCAACCTGATTATTGACAGAAAATCTTCTTGTATTTTCTACACTTACTCAAATTGAATAATTACACAGTGCCTTTACGATCTCCATCTGCATCAATAACATTTATGTATGGCACTACTTCCCACCATCAACAGGATATTTGACAATAGATGGGATCTACATGTAGGCTGATTGAACACATACAAGAGAATCTCTCTGATGGGGAAAAAGAGGAAAGGAGGGAAACTGCTTTTTATTATGAAGTCTGAAATACAATTATTGGAACAACCTACCTGACAGACATTAAGAATCCAGCATGCACTTCCAGGAAAGTGCTTTGAAAACTACTCTGCTACTGGCTGCTTGCACAACTTCATCTTTTTGCACCAACGGTGTGAAACTGCAACTTCATGCATTTCAGAAGTAATTTCTTTCAACTACCTGAGGCTTTCTAAGTTCCTCTTGCATAAAGTTCAACAGGTGACTACAGATGGTGCCCTTCAACATGGCCACTTGTGGCTTGTATATCCCCACAGTGTAAGTAAAGCTGTTACGAGTAGCAAACAGCACGTTCCCACTTGAACTGGGAAAAGGTGGATCTTGATCCAGCATTTTGGTGTGATTGTTATCTTACCGCAATGAAACCGCAAGTCGCGTTCCCACTAGCGCTTGATCCACCTTTTTGGACGGAAATTTCGAGCCCGAAAGGTCACTGAGTTCGGTATTGCGCATGTGCTAGCTTGCTAAGCGCTCAGTGACAGTATTGCGTGCTGGGGCAGCATGCATGTGACCCTGCGGTGTTTTGGGTGTGGAGTTCTACTGACGTGACGACCTTGAATCGGACCGAATGTTCAGCCTAGTACGCTGTCTCTTCAAACTTTGCTTCCATTTTTGATACTCTGTCAAACGCTGCGGGCTATACGCTAACATGGAATTAGTTTTTGACGGAAAGCAAGTGAAATTACACAAAAAATGAAAAAGGTTAAGAAACGGACGAATGCGCAATGAAAACTGTGAAAGGGCAAGGTACACATCGCGGCATGCATGCATTGTGCATGCGTGGTGACACATTTCGCTAGCCAGTAGTTCAGCAGTTGTTTGTTGTGGATGCTGCGCACGTTAAAAATTTCACATGAGCTACACGCCAAAAAACATATTTCTTTGTTCATCAGACTGCAACAGTTTCACGCCACTCATGCACGGACGGATGTTGACAGGTCAAATTGCCGGATCAGATCCACCTTTTGCGTTCCCATCTGATCGTGACCCGCCACTTGCAGGATCTGATCCACCAATTGGGGGATCTGTATCCTGCTCCAGAGGAGGATCAAGAAAGGTGGATCTGATCCTGATCCACCTTACAACGGTTAGTGTTCCCACTACACACAATTGCCGGATCTGATCCACCAATTGGGAGATCTGTATCCTGCTCCAGAGGAGGATCAAGAAAGGTGGATCTGATCCTGATCCACCTTATAACGGTTAGCGTTCCCCTACACACAATTGCCCAATCTGATCCACCAATTGGGGGATCTGATCCGGCAATTTGGCAAAAGGTGGATCAGATCCCGCAATTGGTGGATCAAGTGGGAACGGGCTGTAATAAGATCTTCTCACTGCCTCCACATGAAACCAGTGGCCAATCAAGTAAACAAAAGAGGGTAACCCTAATGGTGGCTGGATAAGTTAAATAAACATTTCTCTGACCTTCATTAGCCCCTTTCCTGAGCTGGTGGTAGTTGGCTGCTTGCTGCACCAAGTCCAGAATGCTGGCACACAGCTGAGGGTCAGCCAGTGGGTAAGCTTTGGGGTTGACATTATCTGCAGGGGCAGCCTGAACAACAACAAAAAATACAGGCGGTGTTAAGCAATAAATTCACTCTCCAGTTCAAGTTAAACCTCGCCCCCTTTCCAGGGGTCTTGAGACACCCGGGGATCCAACAGAATTTCACAACAGCTAAGTATGATTTCACAATAGTCAAGTTGAAATGATTGTCGACTTCAACTAAAAAAGAATCAGTCTCTTTTTAAATGTTACATCACAGGGTTCCAGCTAGAAAACTTCAATTAATAGCCTAAGTTGTCGCCAAATGTTTGCTTTTTATAGCCATCCTACAAATTTACGAGCCAACATCATGTCTTTTTGTAGCCAATTCGTTTGACAATAACGATAAAACAAATAACACATTATTCGCTCTGATTCTTTTCTGTTTGTGGACTGCTTTTCAAATGGATTAATTATTATAAACAGACTAACATTTAAAAATAACTACATCCTGTACGTCTCATCTTTCAAATGTTTGTTGTCTCATATTTCACACATTTTGCTTTAAGTTATTTCCAACTTAATACATGTCCAGAATACATACACATATGAATGATTCAGATACCAAGAATACAAACTTTTTTACCAGACCACAGTTTGAATGCACGATGGAAATCAAACACACTTCTTGGAGGACCTGCAGCAGCAACCCTCATCAAGGCATCCAGTTTGTTAGGTTTGACGTTGCACCATTTTACACAAAATTCTGAGGAGACTTAGCGTACTTATTCATATTCAAGGCCTGGGAAGTAAAATGTAATTTGTACATTGTGGAGCCCACACATACTGTACCTGTTCACCGGCCTATATTCAACCAGACTCGGACCGTGACCAATTTTTTTTTTAGCTTGCCCGATCAGACAGGCCATGCAGTAAATTTGCTTGCCTTTAATTGGATCAACACTTGCCCAAGGTTTCTCGAAATCCGTGATTATTGTGGTTATTTAACTTCTTCATGCCGGGACACGTTAAAACACGCCGTAAAAATTGAGATCGTCAGCCTGCTTTTCAGCTATTAATTCTCCGCTCACGCTCGAGCGAACACGGTGAAAGAAGGCAGACCCTGGCTCTTGTATATATGGTAATTGGTCTTTGCGTGTAGCCCAGAAATGAAAAGACCGAATTTGCATCATAATCACCAGCTTCACAATAGTCCCCACTTAGAAAAGAGGCAACAGGAATGTGGAAGCTTGAGTAGAGCCGCATGCCACCCAACAATCAGCCTTTTCACTGTGTAATTCAAAGCGTGCAGAGCATGCTGGGCCAAAAACCGAGAATTTGCAGTTTGGCAGGTGGCCTTCGTGGCCAAGCGAAGCTGGAATTCTTGGAGTCGGCTTTCGGAAAGAAATTCCCACCGAGAAGGGGTTAAATAAAATAAACTGTGTAAATGCCTTTTGACTCAAACATGACAGTTTAAAACATGCAAAGACCAACCAACAAAACTTGTACATGAACATGGCCCTGACATCACGTAAAATCGATTACACATGTGTAGGCCCTACTTCAGTACATAAAATATATATGGGCACATGCAATCCAAACTAGGCAAAATTAAGCGTTGGGTCTTTGGCAACTTCTCAAATACCGGTGACTCTAAACATGCTGAAAGTTGTTTTGATTTGACATGTTTGGATGGATCGCAATTGTAGTCAACCATTTGGTTGTGGCTCATCTTCGCAAGTACACATGTGAACTGCATGACTCTTGGACGTTGGTTTTGGCCCGTTTTTTTTTCTTGTACAAAGTACGAAGATACGTAAGCTACCACACACAGAACTCTTGGGGGGAATGGAGCAGCATTTCTATGGGTACATAACTAGAATAGAATCCCTGTACTCTGGTACTTGTCGGGTTAAACATCATGTGGAACCTATCGCAAAGCAGGCTCATTTTCTGTGGGGTTCTTGGGAGCGGAGCTCGCACCCCAAAGTTCTGGGGGTACACTGACGGGACAAATAGGAAATGGGGCGAAGTGGGGATGGAATGAAGAGGAAATGGGCGTCATGATGGTAAGGGGGTTGTATGCTTGGGGACCCCCATTTTTGTGACATTTCAATCTTGCAAAACTGGTTAAGTCTAAACTAAACTGCTCACTGCCATGACTGCCAGCCCATGCGTGGGTAAAAAGGAAGTAGCCGTCGCATCTGAACTCCTGGTGCTGTATTTGCATTATGTAAGGTCACGGTTTAGGGGTCACAAACTTGACGCCATGATGATTCGAGCTGTCAACGTCAATGTGCACGAACTTATGAAGTTCAAAAATTAGCTGCAAACTTCTCAAAAAGGAAGGAGGTAAGATTACGTAGTGAAGGACTGAATAAGAAGCGGAGAGCGTATGGCGTCCATTGAGCAACTCCAATCGTGAAAATGCGGATCTTAATGAACCCGGATCTAAATGAAACTTTCTTTTCATTTGGTATCTAGAAAAGCGGATCGAGGAGATTTTTCGGTCGAATCAATCATTGGATGTGTCGAAGTCGACTGGCAGGCGAGTCCAACTCGGCCAATGAAAAAGTTTTCACAAAAAAAATGAAGCTTTGCCAAAGTTTACTTTATGCATGAAAATGTTGCCATTAAAAATCTCCATCGATTCACTTTGGCAAATTTTCTGCTTACCATCGCACTTTTCCGAAACAGCAATTGAATACAATTTTGCCATAGACTCCAGCCATGTTGGCCGCCGGCATTTTAAATCTCGTTATTTTCCCGTCACGCAGGAAAATTACATCATTATCACGTGACCTAATAAAAATGACATCATTGCCACTTGAACTAGCGACATAAGCAGAAGCTGGTGACGTCGCTAGATTGTCCCCGACCTGCTTAATGGGGCTAACCTGTTTGTTTACAGACATGACAGACGTGAAATTGGCTCCTTGGAAAAAGTAGAAATGTTGCAAATTTTAGTTACAACATTTTTCACCCGATTTTGCACCCTTTATAGTTACTCCCTCCGTAACGTAGTACGGTCAGGGAGTTCACCTGGGCTAGCAAAGGCCCACGTTACGCAGCTTACCATGGCTTGCTATATCTATAGCAATAGCCCTCGGCCTACGCAGAAAACACAAACTTTGCCCCGATTTCAACTATCGTAAAATTACGTTTTCATGACTATCAATTGGAAACTCTTCACCCAACACAAATCGACACTTAGTAAAAATATCAATTCTTACCATGCTACAACAAATTTATTGGAAATGTTGATAAAAGCGAAGAAAAATCTAATCCTCTCTGCGATGAGCTTCACTGAGGATAAGACACGTGCGATTTGCATGAAAAACGAACGCTTTGAAGCATAGTATGGTGTCCAGTAACACTAGTTCATTTTAAACGTAAGTGCACTCGAACGTTGGAACCAGACTACGTATACCAGCATGCATTGCTCAAAGTTTTGTGGCCGCTTTCTAATTCTGTCGGCAAAATATATGGCATGTATGATAAATGCTCAACCATTGAAAATTCTCGCCGCTACAAGCACAATAATCTTTTACACTCCATCATCTATTCGGAAAACAATTCATTAATTTCAATCAAAAAGACTATTTTGCCTGTACTGTGGAGATTTGTTGATTCAAGAGGTCAAAAGTGTAATGACCTTGTAAAAACGCGCGAATAGGCCTAGGCAAAAACTGTACAAAAAAGTGCACAGGTCAATGCTCCTGCCTACCCAATGATACGACACGTCAGGAGTCAAGTGTCTACTTGATTTGTTTGAAGAAAAACTATAGCCCCTAGGCCTAGTCAGACCATATTTTCTGCTCGTATGCCTATCACTATCAGTTGGTATTCTGAAACTTGAAAAAAAGATTTGAAGAAAATCGCCTCCTCCACAGGCTCCAGATCAGTTGATTTAAACTTCAACTCAAGCATGTTAAGCTGTTAAGTTCAAGTCGACGTGTTCCAAATTTGGGTGGACAACTAACATTAGACATCACTGGCAACAATGCTGCAGGATCAGGTGGTGGAAGAGAACATAGACGATGAGTTGGATGATGAAGTAAGTTAAGCATAGGCCTAAGGCTAAGCATGCCATAGCCTGTGCCCTAATTAGCATAAGCCCCTAGGCCAAGGCCTAGCCCTAGGCCCTAATTAAGTTTATTTTTTAGACCCTAGGCTAGGGTCCAAGGTGTTTTTCTTCTTGTTTTTGGCCCCTTGTATTTAGTCATTTTAGAGATGCTAAGCATAATAAAACAGTAAATTAGAGACCCTTTTTTTCTTTGTAAACATGCCCTTTTTTTAAGCATGTTCAGGCCTACATTTTGGTGTTACAAAATAAGGGCCTAGGCCTACATCATGTAGAACTTTTGATGGTTTTCGTAGCCTAATATCACTAGCCCAAATTAAGCAAGTAAAAATGTTTTCCAATCCTTTTTTATTTTTGGGAGCTGCTTTATTTCAGCCCTAAGCCAATTTACTTTTTTAATTTTTGAAAAAGTTGGTTAAAAACAGCAAAAATGTCAAATGACCAATCAGAAAATGAAAAACTGGCAAGTCAGAACTAGCCCTAGGCCTAATCATGCTGATGTCAGACTCTGCTGGTGAAAGTGTCATCTCCAATTCAAACATGTCTTCGAATGTCTGCGTATGGCTATGGCTGCAAATTGTCATGATTGTGCACACGCCTAGGCAGCTAGGCCCAGGCGATGGAACTTGGAAACAGGCAGCCATCTTATTTTGCAAAAAGCCAAACTCTAAACGTTTTCTTTTTGGCCTACTTTTGACCTTACAAGTTTTTTATGTTAAAAATGACTGAAAGAAAAAATGGTATGGGCCAAGGCCTTTGCCTACTTTACACTTGCTGAAATGAAACTTAGGTCCAGAGACCGGCTTGATTGAATTGGAGACTGTTTGCCTAGCTTACCCAGTCACTGTGTTAAATTACTAAGTCCAACTTCTCTGTTGTGAAGGCCTATCACTCCAACCTATCACATAATTACCACACATGTAAAAACATCAACAATCTTTGCTTTAATTCCAGGAATCATTTTTCCAAGACATAGATCTCCTGCAAAATCATGGTATTGTAAGTATACTATAAATAAGTCCAGAGTCATTGTTAAGCATTTCTATTGTTTGCTCCAGGATGATCGCTCAGTAAAGGTTACTGCAGAGTGAACCATTTAAGGGGAACATTCAAAAAGTTGTAGAATTTGGGGGGGATGAAATACATGTATGTCCACTTGATGGTATTGTTTTGATGAGCAAAAACCATACATTGATTAACAAATACAAGATGTGTGACCTTGTGATTCATTTCTTGATATTATTTGTTTTTAGAATGTGGCTGATATTAAGAAGTTAAAGTCTGCAGGAATTTGTACTATAAAAGTAAGTTAGATCATGGAATGCTGTTATTCAGTATTTTAAAATATCTAGGAAAATGGTTTTGAATGCTTTGATTCTGTTTTAGAATATCCCCTATTCATTTTGTTTTAATTTCAATTTTGACTAGCTTAGGTGAGGATTAATCCAGAACCAAATTTTCTGGGGGGGGGATAAACAAATTGGGCACTTTTTCATGGAATGTTATTTGACTTTTTTGAGGGATGTGGCTTTTGGGGCTTCTTACATGTATTTGTAAAGAAGGGAAATAAAATATACCACCAAATTACCTTTCTCTCATTATTTGTCAAAAGAGGCTCTTTTAAGGGGAGGGGGCATTGTCCCTTATCCACCCTTGATTCAAGACAAGGAGGTGTATGCCAGAAAAACATACAATTTGATAAAATTTGAAAGGGTCTTGATATAACCCTCCCAAAAAACTAAATAATAAATGATGTAACTATCAAGTTGAGCCTCCTGTTGACATCATATGTGCAGAAATAACATTCACAGAAAAAGAATAAAATATAGCTACTGACCTGCTGCAAAAATTCTACTGCTAGGCAAGTTTATCTGTTCTAATTCTCTGCTCAGGGGATCCAGATGACAACCCGGAAGCGAATGTGTGAAATTAAAGGCATCTCTGAGGCCAAGATGGAAAAGATTAAAGAAGCTGCTGCCAAACTGGAGGCAAGTGGAAGAATCGCTTTGGACAATCATATTCAAAAGTTACACTGATGGAAAACTTAATTAAGTATACTCTGCTCAAGACGAAGTTGGCAATCAATAATAAATCCATGAATCCCCCTGGGACCTCAGAAGAGGGCTACTGGTATTTAGTTGTGAATCTACAAATGCTGGGGTGACTTCAGTGTTATAGAGGCTTTGCATGGTAGCCATCTTGCAGGGCAGTTCTGTTGTTCCACAGGGAAATCTCCTTAATTACCCTGTGGAAAAAAAGCACTGGCCTGCAAGATGGCAGCTATGCAAACCCTCTATTGTACTACTGGGGAAGGAAAAGTATTGCATAGGCAATGTAGCTAAATGAAAGGAAGCCATTAGCAAAACAGTGCTGACCTAAAGTGTACTCCTGTGTACATGAATTCAGATTTACATTTATATCATCAGGCGCATGGATTCATAACAGCCCTAGAGTACAGCTCCAAACGCAAGAACTGTTTCCGCATCACAACAGGAAGCTCAGAACTTGAGTAAGACATTTTAAGACTTAATGGCTACAGATTTTTGTGTACTTTGCAATCCTTTTCAGACCCACTGAATTCTGGCAGAAAAACTCTAGGTCACGGGTGGTGAAATAAATGCACAACTATCTCTAGTCTACAGAGTTGAAGACAGATTTTCTGTTGAATGCTAAAGTTGCGTACACAAAGATAAGTTTCAATTTCAAAACTGCAAAATGAAAGACACAGCTTGGACCACAAAGAGAAAATGTTGAGTGCTAAAAAATTATAATTTCCAAGCAATATACAATTTCGTATTATGCAGACAATATGTCTCAAAATAAGACAAGTGTTATGAATTAATTAAGTATATTTACATTTTTCATGTAATTGTTATGAATAATTTTTGTATTTGGGACCCCAGTTGTTGCACTCTGCCTGTTTATTTTCAGCAAACTAATTGGAGGGGGCGTAGAGAGCATGGCCATCACTGAAGCTTTTGGAGGTTAGTCGTCAATAATTTCATGACACTTTTGAATTACTTAGAAGCAGCGCTTCCTGGGTAGGTAGGTTTATCCGAATGAAATGTTTAGATAAATGTGCAAAGTAAATGTTCAATCACGATTGTATTCATTTGCATTTCCTACATGGTTTGATTTAAATCTATACATAAAGGGTACAATGGATCACAGCATTTGAGAATATCTGTGTGTTTGTGTATTATTTTGTTTCTTCCAGAGTTCCGTACTGGCAAGACTCAGCTGTCACACACACTGTGCATTACAACACAGCTACCTGGAGCTAACAACTACCCTGGAGGAAAAGTAGTCTTCATCGACACTGAAAACACATTGTATCCAAACGTACATGATAGGGTTAAAATGTCAGTTTGCATTGCCAAGCTAGAAGAGGCAGTTGAGTAGATGTTCTCATAGTCATTTGGGCACTGGTTGTTGGTTTGACGGAAGTTGAAGTTTTTCCAGTGAAATGTTCAAATACCACTGAGAACTTCATTGAAATAATATTCGGTGAAGGTAAAAAAATTGTCCCTTATGTGGAAATATCCTGACCAAACTGTAGGGTGTTCTGCTTTCACTTCCTCACATTTGCAGTCCCTTAATACTGAAATGGGACACTATTTTCCTGAGACATGAGATTTAAAAAGCGTTGTCATTTTTTTCCTTTCAATATATTTATTCAGTCGGCCAGACAGATTGCGTGATATAGCTGACCGTTTCAACCTTGATCACGGAGCAATGCTGGATAATGTCTTGTACGCCAGGGCGTATACAAGTGAGGAGATGGTAGCATACGTTTCCCTCGAGGAAACTCTCAACCATCCTTTGATGCCTCAGTAGATAGTAAAATATATTTAAAGGAATGTACAGAAATGAAAAGAGATTTTAAAAGTTTGCAAAAGGCATTTTACAGAGAAGTAAATGGCCAGATATCAGCATCATGATGTTAGACCTACTTTTGGTTGATGATACCCGTCAGCAAACTTCTTACAACTTGTTTTTGAGCCATCACACACAATTTAGGGGATTATTTTCCCTTTCAAAAGTTTTTGGGGCTTTTGTTTTGAGGGGTGATTTGGGGGGTAAAAGCTAGGACATTCTTTTTTCCTTTTTTCATTCTTTGAAGTACAGGTGAGCATCAGTTTGAACTTCTTGACTTTGCTGCGGCCAAGTTCCATGAAGAACCAGGTGTCTTCAAACTACTGGTGAGACTTCAATTCCTTTTGAGAATTTGTACGGTTTCTACATACTTCTCTCACTAGACAAATGAATTTTTTTCTCATCAGTTGGAGGTTCATTTCTTCACTTGCACTTCTTCCATTGTAGATCATTGACTCCATCATGGCCCTGTTTAGAGTGGACTTTAGTGGCCGAGGGGAACTGGCCGACAGGCAGCAGAAACTGGCACAGATGCTGTCCAAGCTACAGAAGATATCTGAAGGTCAGTGGCGGGCAGTGACGGGTCAGTGGTCAGTGTGAGGGAAGAGGTGGGGGAAGGGATCATGGTAGAGGGAGGGGGAGAGCAGAGTCTCCCACCAATTAGTTGGATATCTGATATTGTCATCAAACACAGGGCAAGCTCAGGTTTTTGGTTTGGGCTCATTCGCGCCAAACCAATGATAACACATATTGAATACTGTAGACAGGTCTTGCCCAACAAAATGCTCCTGACAAGTCTCCTTTAAAAGTTTCTGGTACAGTTTTAAATTTGGTGTTTATGTTATGTGGTTTTTTTTACAGTTTAAAGCATTTGCTTCATTACATTTTATCTTGATAGCATAAAACAGAATTTCACAAGATCACAAACGTTACCAGCCTACAGCAGTCTTTGCTAATACTCGATACTTTGTGCAACTTTTGATGTTTGCTATTAAAGGGATCTACACTCCCCAACTTTTGGTATTGATCTTTAAACTGGCTAAGAGCCTAATGCTGTCAATCTAGAACATGATCTCATTTGAATCAGAGATTTGCTGATCACATCTGAAATTTAATTTTCAGTTGTGAAAGGTGAAGACAACTTTTTCAATTAGCTTGATTAATTCCGATATCAAGAAGACTAGTACATGTATATCCGTACACTTTTTCAATTTTTGTTTTCAACTTATTATTTAATTGCTGCTACCAGAGTACAATATTGCTGTATTTGTGACCAATCAGATGACAGCAGATCCTGGTGCTACAATGAGGTAAATAACACTATAAGACAGGTTCCAAAAAGGGGATCAGAGAATGGCTAAATGATTTCCATGTTCGTCTGAATTTTGTACCAAATGACTGTTTTGAGCGATGTGTAATCCCATCAATAAGTTCACAGGTTATAAAGTGCAGCCAGCAAAAATTTCAAATCATTAATTAAAATATATCCATATATAAAGTTCTTTGAATCTTACTTTGGTGGGTCCATTTTCAACACGCTGAAATCCAGATTTTAACCAATGACACATTTAATGAGGTGTAATTTTCTTCTATGAGGTTTTACTTCTGTATTATTTCAAAATACGTAACTGAAGTCACCAAGGCCAAATTGTACAGGATTTTAATAATTGCATGGCACATTCATAGCTAAGTAAACTTCACTGAAATTCTCTGAAAAGGACAAAATTCAGCATAGGGGTTTGACTTCTCAATGACCTATGCACCCTTCTCACTTGTTCCAGTTTCCAAGCTGACCCCAAGAAGCCAATCGGAGGCCACATCTTGGCTCATGCCTCCACCACAAGGCTGAGTCTCAGGAAAGGACGTGGAGAGCTCAGGATTGCCAAGATATACGACAGGTAGGCAGGATATATACAGCAGGGTCATCAAGATATTGAAGAAATGTTCCAACAGACTCTAAAGCTTGGTGATGGTCTCAAGTCTAGGCCCAACTGCACTCCTCCCAAGACTTGACCCAAGACTTGTCAAGTCCAGGCTGATGGCACTGAAAAAATCCTTCAGCTTGGACCTTTATAAGTTTTGACACACATGACCTTTAAGTCTACTTTCATATTGTCTCTGAAGATTCCAATTTTAAGCAATTCTCCGTGTTTCAATTCAACATGGCAGACTCTGTAAAAGGTCATGGTTCGTAGCAGTCTAGACAGCTAATTTTGGGTGCTTTGCAGTACGTCTAGAAATAATGCATGTCTCACACAGGGATTTGCCTCATCATCTAACCATATGCAACCTTGAAATCTTAATATTCAATATTATTATTCTCCCTGTTGGCAGGAGACATATCCCCGTACTACGGTTTGGGTACTAGCGTGGTGACATTCATTCATTTATTCTTTCATTTCTTAAATCAATTACTTTTACATCAACTTGTACTGTGCCGTTTACCATTTTTCAGGGATGAGATTGACTAATGATAAAAATAGCTAAAAAACAGCTGAAAAAAGAAGCTGAACTTTGAAAATCTCATACACTTTTGTACACAGCCAGTGAGGGAAAAAAAGCTGAAATCCAAAACAAAAGAAGCTGAGATCAGCTGAAAAGTCTCATCCCTGATTTTTATGGAAACGGTGCATTATAAATTTTCAATTATTATTTCTTATTAATTCAAAGTTGACAAAAACAATCCTCATTTCAGTCCTGACATGCCTGAGAATGAAGCCACATTTGCCATCTCAGCTGGTGGTGTTGTTGATGCGAAGGAGTAAACGGCTTGCAAATATGGCAAGCTTTCCCACTTCTTCCAAAGGGGTTGGTTTTCCTTCAAACATGTTCGCATTTAATTGTTGAATTTTGAAACCAGTACTTTTTAAACTTTGAAGGGTAGTTTCATTAATTGGATGAGAGAGATTCCTGAGTATGATATGCAAGCAGTAAGCATTTCCTTCCAAAATTTGTTCAAATTAGGCATTCTTATTAAAACAACCTGTAAATAAAATAATCATAATATATACACATGTATTTTATTATCACATAATATAAAAAATCTCAATTTAGGCAGCTATTTCAAACAGCAATCTTACCCAAACTGCTACGTACTTACTTTTTTAATACAAATGAATTCAAATTGATGGAAGCAGACTTTAGTTTCAGCGCACTATCCTGGACCAATAATTAAGCTTGTTGCTGCTGTAGGCAGAGTTAAACCACAGGGGCTTTGGACACTTGTAATGCAAAACGCACAGATAATCCAGCGGCCCATGATCTCTGATGTGTCGTACCTCCAGTCTACCATGCACAACTGGTGCAGTGACACAAATATCAACTCTTCACGCCACCAAAGGAAATCGACAAATTGTTTCACAAGATGGTTCTTTAATAACATATGAACAACACATACAAAATTTGTGATTTTTAAAGACTGTCTTTGGAGCTAATCTCTAAGTCGTACTGCACCCTATAAATACCCCTGCATAATTCACAGAAAAACAGTTTGTAAATACCTCAGCCAGGTAATCTGTTCCTATTGGTAGAAACCTTGTACATTAGAAACCTTGTACATGTAATGAACGATTGATTCTAAAATGCTGATAAAAGTATCAACTGGTTTTAAACACTTTTCCAGTTTCATATGAAATTTTGACTCCTGTCAAATGTGGCCATATCAAAGAGTCAACATTTCACTTAACACTGATCAGTGGCTGATCCAAGAACTTTTTTCGGGGAGGGGTTCAGGGGCCCCCCTTTTAATTGCAAACAGGCGGGCACATAGGTAAAGCATTACTTTGTTACTGATGTATAAATAATAACCCTAACACTTGTGTTTTTTCGAATTACTATAATTATTTCACTGATTTATTCTTTTGGAGGGTGTCAGGGTGGGGGAGGGGTCGCCCCCCTAGGATCTACACCTGCTGGTGTGGCTGCGCTGTATGCCATGTCAACCAGTACATCCTGTGACCGATAGTTTTACTGCATGAAGCACACACCACATGACTAGAGGGATGTTTCACACAACAGGATGCAAGATTGATCATTCTTATTTGCTTGGACTGTCACCAAACATGAATGGAATCAAAGAGCGATTGAGCTGTTTTTATGCAAGTAAATCTCTCTATTACACTCTTATTCCCTTAACAAGAAGCGCTGGTCTTAAATGTCAAAATAAAAATTCTGCGTATTATGTGTCCTAGAATTTAAAAAGGCTTAGGACATACAAGTACATGCAATTCTAATATTACCTTTGGCTCAACTTCCATGGGTATATATTTGGGAACAAAGACATTTGTTCGTTTCTGAGCAAACTTTTTACATCTGTTTTTTGGCATTTAATTATTGCAAGGTCAACAGCACTTCACAGTGGAAGGCATGCTTGAATAAATGTGCTGCAGAACATTTTCAATGCACGGTAGCAAACAATGTGATAACCTAAGGCCAAACAAAAAAATAGCTGTGTTTCTGGTCACCCAACCCAACCTACAATTTTGTGTATATCGTCCTGTACATTGTATTGTTTTAATTTTTTATTTGCATGAGATGGACAGCTCTTGTGTTACTGTATTTCAACAACCAGCTGCTTTACTCCTCAGTCACAGTGCTGATACATAATATTGACATGCACATGTACAGCATTAATCTTAGTACGTGATACAAATATATGCCCCCCCCCAAAAAAATCATCTTACCCTAATTATTTGGGCTATAAAAATTTAGAGTAACAAAAATTCTACCCAACCAACCACCCTAATTTATTTTCCAGTGTAATAGGAAACACAACTATTTTTTTGTTTGGCCTAATATTATTAATTACATTTTTTAACAAGAGCTGCTAAATCCAAATTACAAAAAAGAATCTGAACTCTTGTACTGCTCCATGACTTCCTCTAAAACCTTTGTGATCCTCTGCCAAAATAAGATTAATTACAAACCAATCAACATTCTTTCCAGCTTATTCTACTTGCAAGACTTATTTATAATTCAAAAACATTCAACGATGTACTTTGAAAACTACAAACATATTTCAAAATGAATTTCAACATCATCAAAAACATTCTTTTAAAGTTTTTGTCCTTTTTTTACTTGCACAAAGCACAACCCTTTTACATATATCGACAAATTATATCCTTTATTTACATTGCTAACTGAGTAAATCTCGGTAAATTTTAGTATAGATTTTCTCTCCATTTTAAATTAACATGCCTAGCTTCATGAAAAGTAATATTCTCTTTTTTATTTGGGAAAGAATCACCTTTTGATTACATTAATATTTCAAAATGTAACCCATATCTTATTTCAGATTTGCCTGCCTTTCAAATGGTTGTTATTGTTACCACATGCATGGGCTTCATGTGGAAAACAAACTCAGACTTTGCTTTCATTTCAGGACCATAAGTCCATACATAGCACCACTAGATTACTGTCAGGGGTTGCGCTTGGAGAAGCTGGGAGAAGTCCAAATAAATACCTCAGACTAATAACCCAAATATGCAGTGGACTGTCCATAAATATTGCCAATTATCAGATAAACAGCTTTGATAAACCAAAGCAACAAGTTCAAGTCACAATGATACAACAGAGCTCTTCTGCAAAATTGAGAAATGCTGTCAAATTTCTCTTTCTGCGCGGTTCAATTCTGTACATGTGTTGTACATATGAATTATGCACTTTTATCAGAACAGTTGTCCTGTTAAGTCAATCATAAGACCAGAGTAAAACCAACGTAAGACCTCCAGTCTCAATCAGTCACAAGCAACTCAAACGAACAACATAACATTATGTTATTATTCACAGTTACATGTGACTGATAATGGGCCTGACCCTTTGATGGTCTCGACTACAATGTCTTGACATGGTCTCGATGGTCTTGACTCTTATACATCCCCTGTAAACTTCAGGATGTTCAGGGGCACTGGATTTGTTGCACAAACACAAAAAAGAGGTTTTAATAAGGTAAATCACCCCTCCCCCCAAAAAATCCCACCTTGATCTATTAGTAAAGGGTAAAACTGGAAGATGACATACACGTACTATGAAGCTAACGCATCGATAAATTCTACCCTCATAGAGCATATGATTTTCAACTATACATGTTCAAAGTAGTGAAAGGAACTGGCCAGACCATTTAAATAGGTAGTTCCTTGTTATGATAACTGCAACAATGTAAGGCAAGCATCGTTCTCAATATTAATGTTGTGCAACAACGACTAAAGTATCTCCATCTTGGATAGCAGCAAAGGACCATTAGATATGGTCAATGAGCCACAAAAATTCAGATGGTATTTCTACAAAATGCCTGCAAGCTTTCAAAACCCATATTCAATTGCGCAGTTTCCTTGTAATTATTTTGCAGTCTTTTTTTGCAAAAAAAAGTGGTGTTTGTTAGCTTGAAATATGGAAAAAAAAATTTAATGTAAAAATGACCTCTTCTGGCAAGGTATGCTTACAAATACAGTGTTCTTTGATAATGAACCAAAACTGGTCTGTATTTAAAAAGAAAGAAAGAAACGAGCCAATTTGATTCTCAAAAGTGATTTCAGGGACTTTAGCAATTCAATGAACAACTTGGCCGGTACAGTTTCCTATAGGGTCTTGATTAAATTCAGATTTCAGTCATTTTTTTTTTCATTTTGGGGATTTTTTGCACCTTTTCTCATTCCACAGAGGCTAAGTTATAAATACACAGACTACAAATTATTCAACTACAACAAATTATTATTTGTTGAGGCTGAACATGGAAAATCACCAAAGGCAGAATTAAATGTATTTCAACCCTAACAAAGGCACCTTTAGAAACAAATATTTGTTCTTTTATATAAAGTCAAGTCACTACACAAATCTCTATCATACTTCCTATCACTTCCCAACAGCACATCAATCTCTCTAGACTTTGGCTGACTGCTTTAATTACATTATATAAATGTTAAAATGAAACTATACTTGTGGCCTACAATGAAACAAAATTAAATAACTTTACACATTCTTAAAACAAATCAATGTACTGGTCATTTGTTCTAGGGGAATGCCCTGTATCTATCATCACATCCAAGCTTGCACAATTCACAGATACCATTGCAGGCCATGGCTTGCTACCCTGTGTATGTACATTCTTTCAACACACTGTTTACTATGAGGACCTTTATCATGATGCTGCCATGTTTGTCCTGCCCCCCCCCCCTTTAACACATAACAAAAGTAACACCTTGATAAAAGGGAAAAGACTATTTTTTTCTTTCAGCCTCATTTTGGTTGCGGGTACACCCTCCTATTTAGGCCAGAAATACATCCGCCGAGCTCATTAATAAAAGTTATACACTCAAAATATTCTATATTAGAGGGTCCTGAGAGCCATGGAACAGAGGAATTGAAGAAATATGAGACTGAACCTCTGGGCCAGACTTCCAATTCTGAGCAATTTGAATGCAATCGGGTCCGAAAGTGGCACTATTTGAGCCATTTTGCAGAGGGATGGTTGTTCAAAATGGCTACTTTTCTGGACAGGGACATTTTCTGCATTTTAGGGGTGGTCTGCTTCTGGTGAAAATTTCTCAAAATTCATTGGTCAACCCCCCCCCCCGAAAATTGAAAGGAAAATGAAAGAGAACATGTGGAACATCATTTTTCTGCGCAGCCTGAACACCTGTGAGAGTTGTATTTTTTAAATATTTGTGAAGTATGGGGATTTATTTCAAGTGGTGCACCCTTACATTTTAGGTAGAGAAAATAAGATGGCCGCCCCACGATAAAGCTCTATGGATTACTCTGCACATGATTACTTATGGTCCTATGGTTAAGGACTCTGTGCTGACGAGCTTTGTGCAAATTCTCCATATTTTTCCATTTGACTTGGAATGGTGGTTGTATGCGTTATGTGCTTAAGTTACACCTTAACTAAGTGCCATTATACCTGGGCTCAGGGCAAAGCCAGCACCGGTGCAACTTGTCACTGGACACAAAAATAAACCCCATCTAAATATGTAATAGCTAATACTGATGCCAGTGCCTATCAATAGTCTAGACTATTGTCTACTTCTTGCTATTGACCACTAGTATCATGTTGATGCTCTTGACAGGTGCGGACAGTACACATCGACACGTCTTATGGATTGTCTTTACTTTTCTCTTATATCTTAGCAAATGTTAACGGCAGAACTCATCCTAGCTTTTTGGTATTATTTTTTCTACTTAAATGCACAAAGCAGTGTACAGAAATTGAGTTTCGTCTAAATAAATGCCCAAAGTTTATATGCACCTTGAATATAAACCACACACATACAAAATATACTCAAAATACCTCTCAGGAAATCTTTCAGGAAGAACTATTTGGATGCGTGGCATTCACTTATTTACATTCACTATTTATATATTTACATTCCCACTTAACAGTCACTGTCGTATCTACCTTCAGTGATTTTTAAAAGGTTTCATTTCAGTAATACTGTACATATATACAGGATTCGAAACCAATTTTATTGGCCTTTTGTTTGTAATTAAACAGAAGTGTGTTTCACAAATTCATTCTGCACAGTGACACATAATTCTAGAGAGAAAAAATGCCTTCGTATGATTCACAAGATACCTTTGAAAAACTCTGCAGTGATGCAGATTTTCCAAGAAGCAATCATCACCGGGGCTGCCACTTCGTGTTCCCGAGGTTAACTACAAACTGACATACCTTGAGGGGATACATTGCCTTGCAAGCTTGGCTATCGTCGATCTAACGTGCCGTGCACTCGGAAGCGGTACAGGCAGGTGTATTCCAAGTTGCCATGGTTACTGTGGATTTTGAGCTCCACGACCGGTATGGGCTCAACATCACTTTTCTGTACCATTTGCAGGGAAACAGAAAAAAAAGGAACACTGACGTCATTGTGATTAAAAACAAATCACACCAGAGTGTTTTAAGATGTTCACTACCATGCACAGGGTCCACGGGTCATGGGGTGGGAGGGTTCAACCTCCAACTACATTAGGTTATGGAGTGTTATTTGGATGAGGCAAATCATCTTAATTTCCAAGAAAACTGACTTGGACTTGGATGGATGTTTCTTCGGAACGACAGTTGTTCTTTCTGCCCCATTCCCTTTTGTCGTCCTTAATTGCATCCCAAACCTTGTTGACAATTTCAAGAGCACCTGTTTCACTGCACAACTCACAGGATATCTTTAACAAAAGTTTGTAAGCTGTTGAAAGCACACCTTTGTTATTCCTTTACAAGATACAGGTCTCTCAGAATAGAAACTGAAAAGTCAAAAATATTTTGCAACTGTTTTGAAAACCTCCTCTTCTCTGGTTGGTTCCCCAGAGTACTCCACCATCTCACTTCAACCTTTGAACTGTCCTCTCCTGTTTTGACTCCCTTGTTTCTTGAACGCCCAGTGGTAATGACACTGACTCACAACAGCCCAACGTTACCTCAATAGGGAAGAACTGCAGCGGTGAACCGTCTTGGTCATAGATGTACTCCCCAAGCAGCACGCCTTCGGTATCTTCCTCATCTTGCAGACCCTGAGATCCATCCAGTGAAAAGACACTTTAAATGCGCTTCAGAAATTCCTTCTACAATGGAATAATGGGATTAATTGTAGGACCTCTGCACTAGGTTTCCTCTACAGCATCTTTCAGGTATTCTGGGAATCAACCAAAACACCACAACATTCTTTTTCCATTGGCAGACTCTTCGTTTTTGAACAGGATAATTGGGAGACAAAGTGACAAATGTTGTGGGCGATCCCATCACAAGACCAGTCACAAGTAACAGGGAAAACACTGATAAAGGAACACTTTGGTTGTAGTTCATTTGAACACACTGTAACAACTCGGAATGGAGGACTCGTGTTTTAGTCTCATGATGGTCTTAAAAGGCCATGACAACAACGCTGGCGTGATGCCTGCAGTTCGCAAGGTTTTTTTCCTGAGGAAACCCATCTGTCCCAAATGTTAGCTTACCCAGACACTGAATTCCTTGGGCGCACTCTCTATTGTTCCGGTCGGCGAGAGCGACTTGGGAATGTGCTCCATGGAGAAGGCACTGGGTTTGATGATCCCAGCCAGCTGGATGACCATGTAACCGTGGGTACCCTTAAAGGCCCAACAGTTGCCAGGCTGGACATCAGGCTGCAGGCAGGGCCAAGGAAAGTAAATAGTCCAATTATGAGAAAGACTTCTTGATTCCCAATAGAATACAGGGCATATTGTGACGGGACATTACAGGTAAAGCTTCGAGCGTTGGAAAGAAAAATCCAAATTTGAAAGTGGCCTGTTTCATTCATTATTTAATTTTTTCAGGCTTTTAGCTGTACCCACCCAATAAGATCATATTCCAACCCAGCAACACATCTGTGACTGTGTGTGGAAACCTCTCCAGAATTATACCAGTGTATTAGTACTCTAAAGGCTACTCTGAGTAATTATAATCATAACCTCATGATACCTGTATGACTGTGCGTGGTGAGTTGGCCATGTACCAGAGCGGAATACCAAATATGCTGAGTAACGCCGTCTTTGAGTAGTGAGTCTCTGAGCACCGAGTGCTGATAACACTCCCTCCAGCTGACTCTAGTGCGTAGTCCACCATGCCAGTCTTGTCGGCACTGTACATGTTCAAGGCACTAAGAACAATGTGCCTCACTGCCTGCATATCCAATTAAAAACATCAGGCACTTGTCAACCACTGTCATACCTCTGTCTTGGATACTGTCCATTTATTGGCCCAGAACGATCACATGACATCTCATTCTACCGACAGTACGTGCACGCACACACGCGACAGAAGAGCTTCGGGAAGTTCGAGAGCGGTCCTTTAGTCAGTTTTGCATGGTACCCATGATACGTTTTGTACATAGGCTACCAGGGAATTCTGTCAATGATTGCACTCACATAACAGACTCGTTCCTGTCTCCGCATTGTATAAGGTAATGCGGGGTCCACTAACCGGACTATATAGATGTACTCACTGGTACCCCCACTAGTTTCACATTAAGGTTTACGCACTTAAAAAAGTGAGGGAACAATGCATTTGCAGACAATATTGTTTACGCCTGTTACGTTAATTGTCCAGTTTGACTGTAGGCCTATCATCTTCTGAAATTCAGAGCTCGTTTCTTTGGATAAAGTCCTTAAGACAGAAGTATGAAAAACAATTGTTGACCTCTGTGGTGTGGGATACGATGTTTAGAACACATAGCGCCCCGAGGCCAAGTCGAGGGCACTATGCGTGCCTGAGGGTGTTCAAAATGTCATATCCTACACCACAGCGGTCAACAATTGTTCATTGTCACCCAAAGACACAGGAATATCACCCCCAAGTCCTTCGATATCCAAAGGTGTAGAACAAAAACAGTGTATTAACCCAAAAGTATTAAAGATATCTCCCCAGGCACAGAGCCAAAACCTCTACATGTACAAATAGTTTTTCCCAAGCAAAATGTCCTTGTGGAGGATGACGCCCAAGGTGTGCTTTCCTCCCTCTTCAAGCCTGCTTTCTCTCAAGGTGAACCTCAAATATGCTGTTTCCCTTCCGAATTCCATTACCCTGGATATCTTTAGCCTGGTACAGTAATGAGGAATTTCCACACACTCAAAAGAATAGAGTAGGCAAACAGGCAGAAAAAGAGACCATACAGTAGCTCACTGAATGAGCAGGGCACCCCAGCAGTAAGTTCACATATTGACGTTTACCTCTTCGTCCATGTTTCCAGAGGTGCTGAGGTTGACAGTGCCAGTCGATGAGCCTTGGCTCCCACCAAACCAAGCTGAATTCCACCAGCCCTGAAACACAAGTGTAACCACTTTCCATTTCCAAAGTGTTTCCCTTTCGTTGGACCTTTGAATTTTGAAAGCAAATTGACAGTAGCTGTTCGCCGAAATTTGGGCAAACTCAGACTATTCTCTGGACAAAGATATAAAGCTTATCTCATTGTGACCGAAATTGATCATTATCACAGAGAAGACTTCACTAGGCTTACCAGTAGCCCTGTCTTGTTCTGGCAACATTTATAGACATCCACCTGCAGCCTGGTAATGTTGGCCTTGGCTTCTTTCATATCATCCTGTATGCTGGCTCCAAGAACACCCAGACCAGCACTAAGAAAAGAAAAAAACCCAATCAGTTCATTTCCATCAGGAAGTTTCTTAATGGGCCAAATCACATTGGCAGTAATTTGATGTTTTTGTGCTCAAACAAATTAAACTGAAAGACTGGAAACGAGAAGTTCACTTAACTCTGGGCAGTGAAAGCACAACATGTAGTTCCTTTCTGTAGAAAAATCACTGATGTGCATTGTGCACTGTGTATGACCTAGGCAATGACAGACTTTGCATAACTTTGATTCTTGAACGTACACTATATGGCATCTTCACTAGTTCCTAAAGAGAGCCTACGGGAATCCAACTCACCCTGCGCTGTGCAGAGCATTTTGTCGCATCATGTCCTCCTTAAGGCTGTTGATGTCTCCTTGGAGTCTCTGGAACCTGATGTCCTGGCCAGCTCCAACCCCTGAAGCCTTCATCCCCGCCAGAGTGGACTCCAATGCAGTGACTCGATCCAGTAATGCAGCCACAACACTTGTTGATTCTCCTTCCGCTCCTTGGAGATACAACATACCCAACAGGCTATCTGTGTCCGATTTGACTGCAGCTAGTTCTCGCTGTAATGTGACAACAGCCTCATTTGAGCTGGTGGATTCCCTCATGGCGCCGTCTGCGAGGAACGCTGCCAGATTCTTGTCATTATCTTGGACCATCGAGGTCAGGGCACTAATCCTGGAGTCCAGGAGCGAGAGATTAATTGGTCGGTGATCAGCATCGTAGAGTATCGCCTCGAGCTGCGTGATGGTAGCCTGCATCTTGGCTAGATCAGCTGTAAGGGTGGTGTACGATGCAGCCTCACCCACGTACGTGTTGCTCATCTCAGTCAGCTGGGCTTGCATAGTTTCAATTTGCAATCTGACATCACTAATCCGTGACTTCAAAGCCTCAACGTCACCTGTTGATGCATAGACACTCTGAGCTGCTGCAAGTTTACTGACTGTCATTTTTATGTTTGTCATTTCAATCTCCAAGTCTTCCAGCTGCTTGCGAGTTGCAAACGTCCCAAGCCTGTCCTGTCCTTGTTGCAAGGAAACAACTGTTGAATTGAGAGCAACCACGGCAGCTTTTTGATCTTCAATAGCTCGATTTACCTCACTGACACTATTGCGCAGATCCGAAATGCTGCTTGTGAACGTGCGAGTCATCTGCATTTGAGTGGTGTCGAAATAGTTGATCTGGGATTTGGCTGATGTTAGAGATTCTTTTAAGCTGTTCACCTCAGTGAGGAGATCCCTGTCTCCTTCAAGAGGCTGGCTTAGCCTTCCTGCTCCCAGATCCTCTGCTAGCTGCTTAACCATCAAGTCAGATTTGGCATTTAGCTTCTCCATGTCATGCCTAAGATCTTGAAAAGTTGCCCCTGCTTGCGATCTGTGCTCCTCGTGCCTCATTCCTATGTCCTCCAATTGCTTCCTTAGTTGTGTTAACTGTAAATTCAGTGAATCAACGTCTATTGCGAAGACATTTAACTGCTCTTCTGCCTTTGAGATGCTTACACGCAGACCCTCCAATCCATTTGTGGCTGCCGTTCCGGATGCAGTACCCTGTAATGTCAAGAAGTTAGCCTGCAATGAATTAAAGTCTGATTCTAATTTGGCAAGTTTAGCATTCAGCTGCTTGAATTCGGATATCAGTGTTCCGACTTGCTGGCTTTCAAGATCACCGAGTGATGCATGTACATGTTTTATGTCTTTCTGCATTCCATCGAGCGAACCACTGAGTGTCTGGTATTTGCTCTGTAACTCTTTAAGTGAGTCCAAAGTCTTTTCACGAGAAGATGCGAAATCGTTCCTCAGAAGCTGAAGTGATAAATCTACGGCCTCTGTTTTCTCTATCTTCTCTTGCTTAGCAAGGAGGTCCCCAAACTTGGACCTCAAAGTATGGACCTCAGTCTTAACATCTGAGAATCCCAACTCAAAGGAGTTGACCCGCTCCACAAGCTGTTCCAGCTTGGCGTTACTCTGACGCTCATCTGATTTCAGCTGCTCTATGTCGTTGAGTAACCCCTTGAGTTTGGTTTCCAGGAAGGTGACATTTACGGCCAATCTCTCCTCCCAGGAGAACACGGTGGCATGGAGGGAATGCAGTTCCCTGCGTGCATCCTTGCCCTCCTGCTGGGCTTTGTTCATTTCCAGCACCTGCTGCTCGCGGAAGCTCTCCAGCTCTGTCTGCAGACTTGCCACCTCCTTGCCGTGAGTCTGCAGGTCGCTGCTCAGTCCCGCAAGGATCGCTGATCTCTCCAGCCCATCCCTCTCTGAGTCGCGCTCGCCTTGCAGTCGACTGAGCTGCAGATTGCGTAGCTGACCCTTGACTCTGGTCAGCTGACCTTCCATTGTGTTGAGGTAGAGGAGTGTGCGGTCATTTGGCCGGTCTTGTGAAGCCTTCAGAAGGCCAATCTGGTCTTGAAGATTCTTAATTTGGACTTCCTGATCAATCCTTAATTGTTGCATCTGAACAACAAACAGACAGACCAAGCAATTAAATTTATACACAGATAAAAACTTTGTCTCATCTCCAGCTAAAAGTTTCTGTATGACATGAGAGATTTGAATGACCCAAGAAGTGTACCAGGGACCAGTAGACTGTCAATCCATCAAGAATATGAACCGACCCAATAACTTTATTTGTTCCAGCACTTGGCTGCAACAACTAACTGCTCCCAATAACAATTCGTACTGTAACAGCCTAACATCTATACATGTTAAATGACCCAAATTCAAAATATGATTTGTGGCTATATCAGAGTTTATCACATTAGCCCTCCTATGCTGAAGAGCACAGCTGTGTCATGTTGTGCACTGCACCAACTCTCCCTCACAGGAATATCAGATTGCTGCCCAACAAACTGTGCTTCACTGTTTCATGTGCTTAATTGTGCAGTAAACCAAATGCAGTGAAGAAGAGTGCACAAAAGACCCTGGGTCATTTTGCGCTGGCAACCAAATGTGCACACACTGAACCTGTGCATGTCTGTGTTCCATATACAAAACACATGCAAGAGAGTGACTGTGGGCACTCGTGCATATTTGTGCTGTAAAACCAAAGGAGGGTTAACGCTCTGTATAACCGACAGACTGTAAAGAAAAATCAGAATAACAATCCAATTCATCTTTGAGGAAATCTACAAAACTTTAGGAAATGTGGACTGAAATGAAAGTGTTGAACACGAGAACACAGGAAAAGAACAACCCTTACAAATACTGTAGTTAAAATTGAAATGTCCACCGCTGAAACAAACTCTTGAACTTTGACAAGGGGAAGATCTGTTCACTCACATTCAAAATCAGCTGTTTCTGTGACATGACCTCTGACTGTAGGTCCTTCAGTTGACCCTTGACTACGGCCCCTATCAAAGCCAAAAGGTCATCCTGTTTAAGGCACTGCAAGCAGCCACTGCCAGCAATGAAGGCAGCTGTGGACCCATCCCCATCAGCCTCCGAGGTGCTTCCCATCTTGCCTAGGAGCAGACCCAGCTGTTCCTCCACAGGGTGAAGAGGGGAGTCGGTCTGGAAAACAGCAGGGAGAAGGAGTAAAGAGACGATCACCTCATTTGTAAATCTTGTCCATCAGAATCTGCATACATTACATTACAAAGTATTCCTTAACAAGAGAATCCAGAAAGCTATTGATTATTAAGACATTTAAGCCCTAAATAACAGGCTGGGCAGTTTTGAGTGGTTCAGTGCCAAACTGACCAAAAGTTTAGACTCGTGGTACTTTAAGCAATATCAATCTGAGACACTTTACTTAATTCAAACTAACCTTTGTTTCATTACTTGATACTGCAGCCAGTAAGAAAGGCGCTGCAGCCAACAACAAATAAGAAGCTGTAACAGATGGATTAACAAATTCCAGATTAATTATGAATGCTGGCTTCTGCTCTTTACTCAGGGAATTTTGAAACGTCTCATTTTTATAAGCACCGTTTATCTAACACTGTCCTGGAGCCAAAGAAAAGACTTGTTTTTCAAGCTTACTTCAGGTGGGTACATAACAAATCCATAATTACTAGTTCAGGTATACAGGAAAGACTCGCAAATAGGCTGGCATGCACTACATGCTGGGAAATTTCATGAGCTTTGCAGGGTTATGAAACCGGAATCTATGTCCAGTAGGATGTAGCAGAATAACATCCACACCAAAGATGACCCGTCTTTGGAGTGGTTATGCATTGTGACTTCTAAAGTTATAACAAAAACGAAGCTCTCCAATTTGGACTGCAACCTTCTGAAGTAAGACAGAACTGGTAAAAAGGAGGAGAGATGTCTGAAATGGAAGGGAAACCTGCACGTGTAAATGCAGCGTATGCATGCTGACAACGAATACCAACTAATTGAAAAAAACCAATGCAAAAACTTAGCAGTGGGGTGGGTTGCACCACAGATGTGTCCTCCTCTGAATCTGCTATCGGTCAGAACCCAAGAAATGAACAAGTCAGAACTCAAGGAAGAAATGTGATGCCTGTGATACAACACGGACTCACATGCTAGCGTTCCCAGCAGCAGAAAGAGACACAAGCAGCAGGATCGTCGCTTTCGCTCCTTCTCTCGCAGCATCACGGGCGTCATGGCTGCCGCCGCTGCTGCGCTACCTGCTTGACTGACTGACCCGAGGCCTAATAAAGAGGCTAAACCTCCTAGCAGCCCTAAAGTTGTCCTCCTGTAAAAAAAAAAAAGAGGGTGATGTGTTAACATACACAAATGCACCGCCAAGCTTATGCCTCAACTCATGACATTAATTTGTCATCACAAAAACCATCTCCACTGGGAAAACCACCATCTTTGTTTTGATCTTTGCCTAGACCCAGACGCAAGCACACGTCAAGGCAAACGCAGTATGCCCCGTCAGCTTTGCAAGCGAGGCATAAAAAACCAATGACCTTTCACAATCTATCTGGTTAAGCGAGTCACATTTCGCACTGACCCATACAGATAAGAACCAGTACGCTTCTTACCTTCATCAAAGGTAAATATATCGTGAAATCATCTTGCCGATTCATAAATAAACTAGAAAACAATCCCAGTATCTTACTTGGTAAAGATGAGCCACCAGACGTCTACACACATGAGATATGTGACACAGCGATACACTGCTATGCTAGTCAGCTGTACCAGGTTGGAACACGCGAAAGCTGTTGGAGGGATGAAAGAATGGGGAGAAATACAGTGACAGTCAAGCCTGCTGTATAAAGTAGGCAGCCCTTCATAGTCCTGTTGTAAAACTGAACTTACATGTACACCCAGATGCATTGGTCAGATTTAAACCTACTTCAGATTTCATTGATCTTATATATACCCTAGGGGGTTAGGATAAAGTCATGGCAACTCTTTCGTTTCAAATAATGCATGTACATTCATTAAAACACTCCACCTAAATGCTGGCCTAAACACTAATTAAAGGCTAGGCACTGCTTGCGTAATTGCGATTCTGACATGATCTAGACATGCTCATCTCATGCACGGGTGTATGACTTCAATACACTTCCCAGGGAAATGAATAAACGTCACTAGCGGTAACAGAGACTTTCAGGTTGACAGCTAAAGACACAGGCCCCAAAATTAAAGAGCCCATTTTTGGCCATAAAAGTAGGATATATCCTCACTTCAGCACAGTTGAGTTAGTCCAACAGAAATGTGCTTCAAGCCGTGTGCATTTTAATAGGGAAAACAGCAGTAAAACAGTACACAATGTTTTTGCCTAGAACCGTGCTAAGACGTGACAACAGTCTTATTTAAATGTTACCTATTCTAGAGGACACAGAACTTGTCAATGCAGTGCTTGCTGAGGTTTCAGTGGACGAGCCGTAGACAGCCCTGGCAAGAAATGTATAGGAGGTGTAGGTCACGGTGGTGATGACTGATACCAAGGAGGTCACGACGGTGACGATGAAGGACAGGGGGAAGAACAGGGTGGCAGAAGACTGGGTGTGGTGGGAGTGGTCAACGGTGCCCCACCGGCCTGACGTTCTGTAGCTCAGGCCTGAAGTCACTGCTGAGCTGGATTCAGTATCTTGATGAAAAATACAATGCTAACTTGTTAGGGAATATGAATTTTACACGATAACTATTTGATAACTATCACTATTAACCCTATCACTATTAAGGGTGTATGTAAAATTGTATTGAAATTGGAGGATTTGGGACTGTTAAGGTTAAAACAGCGATTTTTTTCACTATTCGTTCATACATATGGTATTTGCCCAGCATACAATGAACCAATGCTGGCAATTCAGTTTTAGTCACAAAATAGAGCATGGATGTCTAGTCTGAAATCTTTACCTGATATTTCACTTTCCTCATTGGCATCGAGCCCTGCAAAGAAAATAATGATGTAAACATGGGAGTGAGTAGCCACTTAAAACTAAAGCTGACAACAGCTAGCAACAAGCGGAAATGTAAAAAGTTCCTATACTTTTGTACAGACCAGGTATACAAAAAAGCCGATGTTTAGGGTCAACATCTCAACAAAAAAAAGCTGAATTCTCACACCCCTGTGTAAACAAGAAAAGTAAGATCCATATTTAATGAAAATGCAAACTTACTTGATACAAACACTCAGTCTACGGCACTGCAACAAACTTTACACTTGTTTAGGTTTCTTCCATAATTCTGTTCTAAATTAAGTACTCCTTTGATTGATGAAATCCCGCATTCATGAAGCCGTTGTGTCATGCTAAAGTTTGACTGAGATCTTCAGAAAGAGGGATGCGGTGCTCTGCAATATCTGCTTTCGCAGTGAGGCATTTAAAGACAATAACACGTCTTCTTACCATACATATGATTGATTGAGTGCTCCCTCTGAACCTGATACGTTCCTCCCCGTGCCGTTGCGCCCGACCCTCGCATCACTCGGGACGACGATGCCATCTGCGATGCTGATGACGCCACGGTCGATGCGGAAGATGGCCAGACTGAGTCTGCACTTGAAGTGGCTTCATCCTCCTCAAAGCGACTGCTGGAAGAAGCTGTCTGCATGTTGGTGGTGCTGTGGCTTTCATTATGGCTCACATGAAGCGAGGAAAGGGTCTGCGACTGGTTCACTCTACAAACAAACACAATTCTTTCACTAAGTCACAATCCTGAAACTTGGAAATTCCCGGATCCTCTGAAATCCCTAACTGTGCAGGAAACCAATGGCATATCACATAAGCATCAAGTGTATGTTTAGTAAAAGTGGTTGTACTCCAAACTCTGGTTTCTAGCAAGGTTCTCTCATTTTCCAAGAGATGTCAAATGATCCAGAGGTGATTCCCTGTCAAAAAATGGTCAAGCTTTTCACTGATTTCATTGTTATTCTTAATTTAAGATAAAAGTACATGTATTTTGAAACAAAGACAGAAATTGTTAGCACTATTACATTCAATTCCAATTTTTTGGGGGGGAAACACTTCTATCTTTGTGAATTATGACTAAAGATAAGGACACAAACAATGTGACTGAATTTCCACCCTTGTGGAGAATTGCCCCAAGGAAGTTTGGTCATCCTTTTTCAAACAGCTGGTGGTGACAACTGGGGAGAAAATTATTCTGCAAGGTAAAAACGTCCTATCAACTTCTCTTTTCTGACAACAATCCACGTGGGCAGGGATGTTGAGATTTTCAGTGAGCCAGTCAAGTATTTCAAAAAGCCAAGGCTATTCAAGAACAAAGCACACAGGTGAGTTGACAGATGGCCGCGCTAATAGGGTAAGACCTTGCGTGCACGTATGACTATTCCTGAGCGACCTCAGGTGCACATCATTTTGGGCATGTTCTGTTGGAATACTGAGCTGACAGACTGCTTCCACCTTCGTGGTTTTTACCTTGATTCATAAGAGGACTCATGCACGCCGTACTTCTTGGCCAGTCGGCTACTGCGTCTGTTGGGGCTCGCTGACACCTCTCGCTGGAGCTCTCGACGTCTGGATGCCAAGCTGGCATCTCGAACAAAAGAATCGCGGGACACCCGAGACATAATGGGAATCTCGTAGCTGTACAAGCCGTTGGAAGTATAGCTTGCACTGCCGGTTACAAGGGAAAAAAGAATTTAAACTTGCCATGCACTGCATGTTACATCCATTCAATAAAAATGAGATAACATGACGCATGCAGTAATATTTTGGTAGAAATTATCAAAATGAAATACGGTAGCAAGCAGGTATGTGGGACGGAAAATTTGTTTGTTTTTTTATTTTTGAAACAGGGTAAAATTTTATATGTGACTTAATTCTCCATCACAAAACTCTGATATATATCCACACTAATAGGGATGCGCAGAATAATTGAATACATGAATATTTGCTTGATTGCCATGTATATTTATTTCCAACACTGAATATTGGGAGCTTAAAATCGGGGAAATAAAAAAATATTAACCCTAACAGTCCTCGATCCTTCACCTGTTGGAGGACTGAGGGCTGTTAGGGTTAAATAAACAAAACTGCATTCTATAAGCATATTTCAAGGTGTTGCAAGCAAAATGTGAATGTTTCTGCTTTTGCATATTCAATTAAATGGATGGACAAATATTTGCATATTTGAATAATCACCCCATACACTAAAGCCTGCCGGTATGTACATGTATTTTAGTTTAGGAGTCATCACTAGAAACAAATTTGCATTTCTACAAAATAAAAACTGAAAAAAATTGCACTTCATTTCTCTCATCAATACGACTCTATAACCAACCAACGGTACATACCTTCTGGCATATGTGTAGTCTGTTTTCTCCCTGCACAAAGAAAAAAGAGCCCAAATCTACATTTTATCAGAAATTTACAACACTAGACAAAACAGTTCTGGCCGGTCCAAATTCTGTTATGGGCCCAAGGATCATACCAGGAGCTTTCCGTAACTGAATTGGACGCCTATCATGTTAATGAAATACTGTTCACTTTCATTGCATTTTTACAGCTCATAAATCGTACAGGAACTGGACTTGTTCAAATACTGTTGACAATCTGCTCCGAGCGGAACAAAAGAGGGTGTGTTTTATTGGTACATGTGCTCACCGCATAGGCGCACCATGAGGCACGGAAGTATATGCACATTTGACACGCTGAGTACGCATAACTAATTTATTGCAGCATGTATGTCTTTGCGGACATGTAGAACGCATGCACCAACCCGCTTGTAACCACCTGTTTTTCTTTCGCCAATTGACGATGCACTTCAGTACGGGGCAGATAGTATTCTCACTTAACCTTGCGTGACAAACGATACATTAATGAACAAGTTGTATGATGGAAGGGGGTAGGTGAAAGGGATCCAATTGAAATGTACCATGAATGCTTGGACGTGTCTTATACCTTCTGTGGACTAAAGCAGGCACACATCGAGTGCGATCGAGTGAAACCAATGTGCACTCTACAAATAGCCATGTGCTTGTGTCTGACCCAGTACAGTATGCATACAGTATGGCCAAGAACTAGCACCATGTGTGCACGTACAGTTGGCCATGCCATCCTGTTATCAGTCTGGTTCCCAGTTATCGGCAGCGTTATGGTGCGCTGGTTAAACCAGGCAAATCTCTAAAGTACAGTGAAAAATACTGTTTAAGAGTGAAACCATTCTGTCTTTCACCATACTCGGTTAAACCAATGGATTTCTTTAAAATAAGGCAGGTGCATGCAAATTACTACCATTGGTTGGCAAAGTTGCTTAAATCTTTGATTTGTAATAATACAAATCTCCATGCGCGTGTCACTATCGCCATTTCTGTGCTAGTACAGTTTGACATGAGTGCCAAACTTAAAGACAAGGAACTGTTACTTTCCAACCTCTGGACACTGAAAACTTCACTTAGTTTCAAGAAAAACGTGCTCAAGTATCAGGCAAAGGCTGTAATATCGTTTGGATTGACCATCAATGGTCCAGGTTATGGTAACTAGCAGCTCGCCTACACTGCCGACAATGTTGACGGCCGCACTTGCCAACCAGTGGTAGTAGCGCGCATGCGCCCGTCCAATTTGCATATTTCATGGGAAAGGTCCATTACACGTCCACGGTGAGTGCATGCTCATGTGTTCACATGTAGGATTCAATGATTACACAGGAACAATAGAAATCCTTTACAACTGGAATCATCTATAAACAGGTGCCTCATGTACACATTTGAGACATTTGTGAGTAAAAATTTAAATAATCCTCGATATCAGAACGTTTGAAGATCGTAATTTTAAAACAGGATTTTTCTGTTATTACACTTTTCCTGTACCCTTTTTGTATGCATGGAAGAACCCCCCCAGGTGAGCCATCATTAGTGTCCATGTATTTAATGTTTCTTGTTATAAACGGTCACCATGGATAAAGTCAAACAGCGGTGATGGCAAAGTGAATTAAAGTTTTTTCACTGCAATAGCCATGCCATCTCTTCAAAGAAATACACTCTTTCTCACGATCATTTTATTTCAAGACTTACCTCGACGCTAGCCACTCTTCCGTTTTCTCTGGCGAGTCAAATTTCAATCTTGGCTTGTCACTAAAATAGAAAATAATTGTTGTTACCGTTTGTCAAAATGTAAGAACACCTACATGTACTTTGAAAGCTTTTCCTTCATGCATGCCAACGAGAAAAAATATTTCACAAAAACAGAATCTTTCAACATTTATTCAAATAACTAATCTTTGACAAATCCTTTCTAAACACACCTTGCGTTCACACAAATTAAGAGTACTGCGTCAATATGAAAACAGAAGTTTGACAACAGCAAAGCCGTTCAAAAGTCTTCCTGCTTGCATCTATAGGAATTAAATTTGCACATATGTATCATCATTTACATGTACACGGTGTAAATTGAAATTCCAAACTGAATCAACTTGTTTCAACTACTTTCAAGCCTACATGTAGTCACACACGTACAATACAATCATGTTTTCTATGAGCGGTAGAGGCATGACTAAATTACACAGTGATTTGGGCTTTCAGAATACTGTACATGTACACAGTGCCATACAGTATGGCTGGATCTGATTCCATAACATTGGATTATACCGTCCTAGCTGCTGGCTTAACCAACTCATCAGCAACACCAATTAAAATGTATTATTCGCATTATTAATGATCACATCAAAGAACACACATTTGAAAGCAGTCAAACAGACCAGAACACATCTGACACAGGGTAATTATGCATGCTGAGGAGGAAGGAAAGGGCAAAAAGTCGGGCCAAGCCAAATACACGTGTATCCGTGCAATACAAGCCCAGTGAACAGTGATGATTGAATACATGCGCATGGCCTTTCACTTGTGTTGGTTATTTTCTTCACTGTCTACCTGGTAATTGTGTCTCAGATATCAGAAATTCGGAAATGGTTCAGGCTTGGTCAGTTTTTGTTGGAACAGTATGGCATAGAATGGTCCCTTTTAAATGGTATTTGCTCCAAAAGAGGCGTAAAACTGGCACGGAAAATTTGCACCAAGAGTTTTCTCCTCCCCCCCCAAAAAAAAGCTTGCCTTCTCAGCAGCACAATTCAGTTTAAATTGTCTTACCAGTTTTACAGTAGTTTTTGAGAATGAGTGGAATTTGAGCAGCTGATGGTGACTGGGCTTCCGTGTTTGCAAGACTTCAAATGCACTTTTCAAACCACAACTTCAGCCCTTTATCGACATGGATAACACAGCACCAAGAATACATGTACATTGTACATTGTGTGAATTTCACATGCAGTGCATAGCCGTTCTGCAACAGTCAACGCCAACTTGCAAGAGGGCACAAAAACTGTGCATCACACTCACCTGTACCTGTAAAACAGCTCGAGTTCAGTTCAAAAACAGACCTGGGGAACTGGTGGTACAAGAAACCCTCGAAAAATGCCACGTGTATCGCCACGCTATGATTCACACTACTGTAGACACCATCAGGGTAAAACAACAGGAAGACAAGCTGGCGTAATGAATGAACCCCAACATTAGGGTTCGTCCTGTATTTCACTATCCACTGTGACAACAGGAAATGACAATTCGAGATGGATCCAACAGACAGATGGTTCCTGTGGATAACACGTGTTGTATCGACCTCGGTCCCTGGCTAGACCAACATTTACACACTGGGTTTTCAAAACAGTCAGTAATTTCCTTAAACCAGTTCAGCAGCAATTCAAAGAAAAAGAGCTGGACAATCATTGGACATGGTTTGAAGCAATAAATATTCTGGAGGGGGATTTTTGTCTTGGAGCACAACTTGTTTTGCAGCTGGATGTACCAGAGTACCCGTAGAACATGAACCGGCACTATGACGATCCAGAAGAGGTTGGCACTAATCTTGTGACGTCTTCAGTCCCGCGGCTTTGTGATGTGACACGAGTGATCTCCAGGTGTGTTACCCAGCACAGCTGATGATGGTCACTCATGCATTACTCCAAAAGGTTACCCCGCATGTATTTACATGTAATTCCTCATTGTAGTCCATATCATACTTGGTTTCTGCCAACTCAGTTTCATTAACCCTTTAGGCAGATTTCTATTATCTCTCCTAAGAGAAATAAGGATATGGAATGGTGTGTTCGATAAGAAGGAACCCCAACTTTTGATTGGGCGATAAAGTTGGTTTTAAAGCCAAGATATCAGTTTTACATTCTCTGACAAAATGTTCACATGCAACCTCCCTCATAAAACAGCGAGTGTCTCGGTTGCATCAAACATTCAGCTATCAACTAGCACTGTTTACGGTCACTAAAGATCATAAACTCCACAGTAATTTTAGTTCTGTTAAATCACAACCTCAGTTAAGTGATACTGGTTGGTCAAAACGATATCCACAATCAAATCTTCTGACATCGAGTTTCGGTCTGGTGATGGAGTTAATAAGGCTTGCCAATCCATTAAATTACCCTCCTTGTACGACTGTGAGTATGCACATGCTGAGATCACCCATTTATTGCATACAGATTTGGCAGGCTTCTAATTCAATCAAGTACCCTTGGCAATCCTCTGGTGTTGTTCCTATGAAACTTGGCATTTCACAAAATATTCATGTGGAGTCAGTGGAAAGGTGTTCATTATTTTAATTCCTTATGTTCTGGAATCCGAAAGGGCTGTTATCAGGGTTTGGGGAAGAGAGTGCTAGGATTCTGGTATTACATGACAAGGACAAATACGATACATATCACATGTAACTCACTTCCAAATCTCTAATCTTGATTAATTTTTTTTTGTTCCCCGAGGATTCTACTGAACAAACTGCATACATTTGATTTGGTAAACAATGCCAGAGAATGAGATTGGTCATGGTACAATAGGCACGTAAAAATGAAGGCTACCTGCTCCCTCATACACGCACATGCACATTGTGTGCACTGGAAACTTTTTTTTTTCAATTTTCAAGACAGTCACACTTCAATATTGGGGCCATGTGAGAACATTATATGTACATGTACATATACATGTACAGATAATGAATGCTTCAGAGTTCTT
Organism: Acanthaster planci; assembly: GCF_054643075.1. Classification (NCBI taxonomy): domain Eukaryota; kingdom Metazoa; phylum Echinodermata; class Asteroidea; order Valvatida; family Acanthasteridae; genus Acanthaster; species Acanthaster planci. Next base: position 12,544,493 of record NC_141783.1, read on the forward strand.
TACTGGCCTCCCAAGGCGATACATGTAGCTACATGTACAATACGTACATGTATAGACACTGAACCATGTGTTCAACCAATAAATCTACGTGCATGTACGTTGCACATGTTCACTGCTGCAAATATTCCTCGATCGGTATTTCAATTTCAAAGTACGGGAAATAAAAAATCACATGTACTTGGGCATTTCCAGATTTTCCTCCCAGAAAACTGTGTGCACATTTGCAAACATACTGTATTCTGGTATCCCACTCGCACGCAGTTCAAGTAGCCAAAAAATACACACACAGCACCAGAGAATGCAGCTTTCCAATGGTACAGTTACATAAATGAAAATAAATTTGCTTTGGTCTCAATCCACGTAACACTTTTCAGAATTAGGCGACACATGTGGCTTTTTTTTTGCACTGCACCATGAAATAAAAAATAGACCGCTATAGATGCTCCCCTAGCCTGACCAATTGATAGACACAGTAGTGGGTGAGGCGTGATTACAATGTGTGCAGCGGACTGTGTGTGTTTTACTCTCAAACACTATTGACTTTAGAGAAAAGTCTAGCTCTTCAACTGAGGGAGACTATTCACACTACACGCCACTGGGAAGCGAACCGTGTCTTCCAGGTCTCAGTTTGAAAACAAAACCTCCACAAAAACGTGTCCATGCCCACACTGCTATCATTTCATAAGCCAATTCAAGCCCTCTGGGGGGGTTGGGCAGGCATAATGGGTTGGCTTTTCATTGGTAGCTGTGAAATTATTCCTGCTTTACAAATAGCCTGGAAAGACAAGCCTAGTGAACAATTTTAATTTGACACAAATGGATATGATCCAGTATCCAGCAACTCAATCATTGTTAAGCTCAAAAATTACACTGTAAGCCAGGAACAATGTACATGTACCAGTGCATGAGCGTCTCTCGAGGCGGATACCGGTGCGTTATAAATATTCGATACTATACCATTATCATTACATGTAGAGTGTGTCAAAGGGCCATGGAATGCAACCGTTCATACAAAAACTGTTTCAGTCTAAGAATGTTGAAATGTATTAAAATTTTGAACTGTGTTACCACCACACACAAAGCCAACTTGTCCTTTCTACACAGTTAAATCCATGACTGGTGTACACAAATACATGTGCATGTGTCAGCACCCACCCTACTGAAAACAATGCATTAAACAGGGTTACAGTACAACAAACAGCCAATTAATCTGTCTTCAAGGGCTAAGCAGGTCACATCAAATGCCCTCAGGATAAAGGGTGTAGTCACAAGATCTATAACCGTGGAGGTAATATTGATTTCTTGGTTGTAGGGTGCAGCTGGTCTGGGATAATCTGATGATCTTGTCCAAGATCCATGTGCCTCAAGATACATGTATATGCTACAATGTAGCTATTAACTACAAACGTGCGTACTTGTACATGCGTTGTTAACGCTGCAGCAGGACAAGTCGAGATGTTCCAACAAACACAGCTGCTTGCAACATGTGGTTTTCAGTCCATTCTAATAATTACATGTATCTCATAAAAACGTACAATCTCAAGAAGTCCTGGTACCGTGTACAAAGCCATGCATGCCACAGAGTCCTTAACCCTTAACCTCCTCAATCCTTCACCTGCTGGAGGACTGAGGAGTGTTAGGGTTAATTAAAGCACAAACATATACATATTGAACACATAACTCCTAAACATTCTCTGAATCAGAGACTATGCTTGAAGACCTACAGGCGCCAACAAGTACCTGGGTACCGGTACATGTTTACCAACATGCATGTACATGGATATAACAGATAAGCAGCAAAGCACACTGGTTCTACATCTCACACATTAACACCAGCCACGTGCATGTCTTGTACATGTACATGTACAATACAGACACCTCACTATGTAAAGCTCATCTGTTCTTATACGTGTACCGTGACTCCTGTAGTACAGTTCCAGTACAATTTCAGCATCAGAAAAATCCAAGAAAATAGCCCCAATCCTGCAAAATCATCCACATTTTGAAGGTGATTTAAGAATCTTCAGGATCTACGGGTCATACTGATATGTTATAATGTAAAACATATATAGATTCAATGATTCGTCAAACCATGAGCATGTCCAACGCTCATACAAATGCACACGCACTTGAACAACATAATAGTCATTAACAGTTCAACGATGACTGAGTAGTTATCTAAAAAACCCAACACCTGCTAAATAGTGTGTTTGATCCTGGAAGTGAATACTCAGTAAAAGGAAAGAACGTGTCAAGGATTTAATGAAATCCAACATGGTGACAAAGCCATTATCCCACATAATGCAACTTAAATGTAATATCTAAAGTGCAAACATTCCTGGACCAATTTAATCATGGAACTTTTATCTGCTTCAACAGCGCAATCCTATCTTTCTCCCTCAAACAAAAGCACACAAACAAACAGAAAAATCAGTCTTGTCAGTTGTCATAAGCCCTGCAGGCAGTGGTAATTATCTGAAACATTTTTTTTTATTCCTCCATAGCTCAATTTAAGTATACCCGTGCCGAGGTGAATGCACACGTACAATGTAAATGTAGCTCCACTCCTGTTAAAAATGCGTTTCACACTATGACCGTCATACAGTATTTGTCATTTGTCATGAAAATTGTGACAGCTGGGTTCTCCAGAGGTTATCAAAAATAACTATTTCTCTTCTTATCTGTGGCAAATTCATTTGGCAAATTGGCTGATGTAGCACAGGCACCCTGCAAATTCAAAGTGATAACGCAACATGTGGCAATGGAAACAACTTGAGCTCAGTAGCTTTGCCAACTGCCAGCTGATATAAGGAAGTTGTTCCTTTAATCCATACATGCCCCTATCAAAAGTGCATCATCCAACCTGCAAACAGTGACAGTTACATGCATTATGTTACCATCTTAGCAAAGCTGATAAACACACAGGGAGTTTACAGAGCTTCAATGAGGTGTTTTCACACTGGTTCATACCTATGACAAATAGTATGAGTTTATTAATCCCTAGCTCACAGGCACCAACCCCCCCACCCCTCAACAAGAAAGGTAAAGTCCAGATGAGTGAGTGGGCGCATGGATACACAAAAGAATAAAGTACATGTACAGGTACACACTCATAACATTGTCATGTGCAGGTGCGTGAACTTTGTTGTGAGGTCTACACTGAGGTACTCATTTGAAGCAAGATATGGGACGGAGAGAACCCCCCCACCTTTGTGTTGGTCATTGTTTGATCGGAATCTCAGGAATTCTTTACAGACTTCTAGGAGGGATGTGTTAGGTAACAATAGTCTAGAGTGTGTAGGGATTGGACAGGTAAGGGGGGATATCCCTCCGTCCCATATCTTGCCTGGTATGGAGGTACTGGTCCTTCTGAATGTGACATCATGTGTACGGTGTTTCATCATGGAGCTATTATATTAAAAAGTTGACAGTACAGAAGTAAACAGAGGTCTACGTGTCTGGTGCATGTATGTACGCACTGTACATGCACTGTGTTCTTGTACATGTACATGTAACATGAAAATTTCCAACATGACAAAAGAGTGCTTCGCACAGACCCGCTCAGTTTCAGTGCTGAGTTCTGCCCCAGGACCATCTCTGTCAGTAATGGAATATTCCTTGGCATGTTGGTTTTAACATTACAAACAGTGTTTTAAAGTTTTTCTGATAAAAGATGTGGATGGGGCAAAAGAGATAAAACTAGATTTTGATATTTGATCATAGTATATCCAAGGTCACTGGTACACCGTCATGAAACTGCAATTTCAAATTGCTATCTTAAGAAACTTAACAGACCGAAACACCCACGAGCATACTATTAGATGCAACACTCTACAAGGCGTAAAAATTGAAATGAAACGATGGATTTTAAAAATCAAGACAACTTCACCCAGATATCCTGTTGTGAACAATTAAAAAGGCAAAGCCTACCCAACCCTGTCACCTTGCCATAATGCCATTTGTAGGAAAAACAGGAACGACTGGCAAACCAGGCGACGATTCTGTCCACAGATGACCTAGTCTCCCCCCTCCTCCCCGAGTAATTCAAACAGCATGAGTCCAGCACCTGGGAATATGTATCCACAGTTTTTTTAAAACGACAAAGCTCTTCGTTCTAAAGAGGCAGAACAGCAAGCCCAATGAATCTGAAACGGTACATGTAGTGAATGAAAATGAGCATTTCCTGCACCCTTGTGCCAACATTACCTGGTTCCATCTTCAACAGACGTTTGAGGCAAGAATGGGGATTTATCCTGCGTCTGTGCATGTGTTCCTTCCTCCAAGGTCTGTAATGACCGCTGGCGTGTCAATCTGGAACTCCTCAACTTCATCATTGTTCAATTTGTTGTACCATGCCCCTCCTGAATGTCCTCAATAACCAATTAATCAAACAATCATCTGGTAGAACTCCCTTTCTTGGAGTAGATGCCAATTTCTACCCCAATCACTGTAATTATAGCATGCTCATTTCCTGTACAGTTTCAATTGACTGCCTGGTTATAACCGTCATTCCATTTCCACACATGTGTATTGTAAACCAGAAGACAGAGCAAATGCAATGCACAATGACATAAAGGTCACTGTTCACTGGATCCAGTGCTTGAACCTGTCTAGGTCACTTAATGGGAGCTACCATTCCATTACAAGGGGTGTTCACATCATATACTCTGTTGGCTATTCAATGAAATAATCACCACAGAAAACTTAGAGATTGTCAGTGGTTCAAAATCACATATTAAAATACATTTACAAACGGACTGTCCGTTTGTGTAATCACCCTGGTCCTTCTTGTTTAAAAGGATAAAAAAATACTTGTCTTTTTAATTAGGTCACACATCCGACCCTCACAATGCCAAGTGTGTAACTGAAATAGGACCTCCCCCAACAGATGCCAGCCTGAGCTCGCCAGACTGCTGGGTAAATAGAATATCTCATGAATATTCACAAGTCACCTGGCGGGTGGATTTGATTCAGAGAGTGTCAACATCAACAGCTGTCCGACTGCCTGTGTGTGACCACTGCAATTTGGTGCCTACGGTACATGTACATGTCATGCATGCTGCAGAGCGTTGGAACGTAACTGAAATCGCAGTTGGACGATGACAGTAGTTTTATATACATTTTCCTCCTCTGCAACCATTTGGCTGTTAAAAGATGTACTGTGTGTGTCCTGCAAAATGCCACGCCCCAAAATACAGGTTGACATTGACCTACCCCTATACATGCTGCAGCTAGGCAGTTAAACATAAAGCCCAAACAAAAAATGCAGCACAAACTGTTTACTTTCTCTCACTTTTCCCAAATAACTTGATAAAAATTGAAAGGTACTTGCACAAAATACTCTTTTCAGAATTGGTTCAACTCCATAGGCAGACCTACCCAAGTTAACTTGCTGTGATAGGATTGACCGGGTCGGGGACATTGCTAGTTTCTGCTAAAGTCGTTTGTTCAAGCAGCGATGGCTTCATTTTTATCAGGTTACGTGATAATGATTTTACCGCAAGATTTTGGGAAAATAATGAAACAATCATGCCGGTAGCGTACTTCCAGATCTGTCAGGTTTATACAAACCTTAAAGATAGCAATTTTCATACATGCCTTCTTGGTGATGTCAACTGATGGAGGGGCACGGTTCATTAACCTTACATCCTCATTAAAATGGTGAAATTCATTAGCATTTTGCCCATCCACATTACAGAAAATCAGGAGCATGCATTCTCAATCACTGTCAGCTGTATGACAGCTTAACCAATCACAACACAGCTCCTCTCTTTTCCTATTTGTTTTCCTGACCCCTATCAAAATGAAAGCCCATCTATGGTTGGTCACTGAATGGAAGTACCTGTAACCAACACTGCCATCATGGCGTTACCAGTGGACTTGGAGTCTATCAGTATGGCAAAACTATTTTTGATGGCTAATTTGGTAAACCTCCATCATAAAATTGCCATGGTAAAGCAATGGAGATCTGTAATGGCAACTGTGCATACAGTAAGCTTCAGCAAAACTTTATTTTGCTCCCAATAACTGTTTCATTTTCGGAACTCGCCTACCCATCGATAAAAATTCAACACATCCAATGCAAGATTCAACCAAAATATCTCCTGGATCTGCTTTTACAGAGTCCAAATAAAAGGAAAGTTTCATTTAGATCCTGGGTAGCAAGCTTCATGCAAATTTTAGCAATCACAGCAAGGCCCCTATTTGTATTGAAGTTTTTCCTCGATAAAGAGTTCAATGTCATCTGCAAACAATGATCAGAGAAATTGCTCAGAAATTAACATCATCGTCACACAATCAAGCAGTAGGCCTATATGCATGGTCTAGCGTTGTCACTAGATTGTGGTTTGGCCCCCAACCTGTTGATTTCTTTATGACATGCAAAGTTAACATTTAAGGGTTAATCCTGAAAGAACATTAGAGACATCTCTATTTTGGGGAAGAGTTCCATATACTAATGGCAGTAATTATTCTCTACCTCGACGTATTAACTGTCAGAAAGCAAAAAAATGTCCAGAAAAATCTTAGAAAATACATGTAGGCCTAGGCCTACATGCAATTTTTCAGACCATAACTTATGTGCACAGGGTGTCAAGTGGCGTCCATACATGTACAAATGATGTAGGCCTATGCCCTACATATTTTAAGTTGAAACTTTCCCTATTTTGAAATAAATGTCAATTTCATATGCCATATTTCTCTCTGTTTAGATCCTAAGAAAGATCTTGGCTCACAACAGATGAACACCCCTTACAGCTCTTATAAATGAATCGAAACACATAGATTTTACATTTGCTGTCCCCCACATTTTGCCAGTTTTTCCAAAGGCATGTCACTGTGGCAGTAACGTTACATAGGCCTGGGCTAGGCTAACGTTGGACTGTTGCGACCAATGATCTGGCGATGATTGAAGTAGTCAAAGAGTATGGAATTTTTTCCTGTATTTTCCCTGAATTACGTTCCAAGTAGTGAATAAATAAATGGTTTTAAGACAAACCTGTATTTTTGTTCAGGAACAACTGCATTCAGAAAACTTTCCAAGCTTCCACACCACGCTGTTCAGCTGTTCTGCACTGACCATGCACACTGCATGCACTAGTACTGGACGACCAGACTGCGCATCTATATCTGCGCGCGTGCGAAACCAGGCATAGCACGTGCCACTTTTTTATTACTCGCAGTTGGTGTGACTTTTATTTCTAGTAGTTGATGTAAGCGTCATTCCTGATTTTCGAAATTATTAAGAATAAATAAGACAATTTTCATAAATGTACTTTTAAAAAATGAACTGAACAAAAACCCCTTTTTACTAGTTGAAATGAATGCACTGATACGATTTGCCAAAAGTTCTAAATGGTTCTTTCTGCTATCTGAGGGCGCTACAGACGATTGGACGGAATAGACCGTACTCGCGGCGTCCGCAATTTCGGTCATATTCCACTACGTTGTGTATTTATTTGAAAACGTTAAATTCAAAGAGCCAGACTATATTCTACGATTTCACTCCGACCCCCAAAATTACCTGGTACCATCCCATTACGGGTTTCAAATTTAAACTGTACATACAGGAATACGACTCACGTCTATCGATCAACCACTAACATAAAAAAGAAAATTAAAAATAAAAAGACTAGGGGGCCCACTTTATGGACCCCACCAAGAACTAGTTCCCTGAAAGAACCCTAACCCTTCCAAGCACCACAGAAAATTAACCAGATCCACAAAAATGAGTAGTTAATTCTGGTTTATTTTACACTGGAAAGAGTAAATTTGAGTTCTGTTTAGTATCATCTATTTTGGCATCCTGATTATACGAAAATGGATAATTTATGGGTAAAACATGTTGAGGCTTTCTTCTGATTTACGTACATAGGGCAAGATTCTTTTAAATGGCTTACACTTCAAAAGTTACTTTCATAATTTGTCACTTATTTCGATGGTTAGATAACAAATACAATGGTGCTTTCCAAAAAAGAGAAAAAAAGTTGGGATGGGAGTCAATTCGAATCCACTAGTTACATCCCAACCCACAGGTGATTTACAAAATCAAATCAACAGCAAGACAGGTACCCGTAAAATTGGATCTCAGTAACTGGCCCACAGACTCGACCTCACAATTCATAAGCACCCTATCAACTTTGTATTCATTTCATTAACAAAGAAAATTTTTAATTTCAGAAGACTGCTTTAAATAGTCAAGTTAAGGAAATCGCATTTCATGCTTCTACCTTGGTCAATATCCTAGGCTTATAGTATATTTCAGTTAAATTCTACAGAAAAAAAGCTGTTTATTAAATGTCTTTAAAAAGATTATAACAGTACATGAACTATGTTTCAAATTTTGTTTTACTGGGGAAGTGACAATGATTTCCTTTGGTAAATATTTAAGTTCATCCTCATAAAATAAAATTCTTTTCATCAAATAATATATAAAAATATCTGGGCTTTGAAAAACATCCTCCCCTCCAAAAAAAAGGGATCCAAAAAGTCCTTTGAACTTTCACATCTCTTTCAATCCACTATTTCACAATGTAAATTACAAACCAAATCTTCTTGTACATGCCATTCCTCTCACCAATCTCCTGCAAACATCCGACAATACAACTTTTTTAAGCACACAATACAAAATTTGAGAACGAAAGTTTTGACCATTTTCTAAAATGTACGCTATAAACATCTAAAGAGGCACAAACATGTAAATTAAAAATCAGATATGTCAAAAACCAGTTCTAGAATTACATTACAAATTCTATGCCAGACTTGGCAGGTACAAAAGATGTAACAAGTTGGAGCTTCTGTTTCAAAGGTACTAGAAGCATTACTATAGGTAATTTTGATCACAGGGATTCAGTAATAGGCAATCCTTCCCACACAATGTAATTTTCTGCAATCTTTGAGAATGCATCTTTTCAATTTTTTTCCTGACATTTTAAAAGTCGTACTGGAATACTTTGTGACAGGCTTCCTAATATTTGTTTAAACGCTTAATCACTTGGTTGGAACGGTGACAGTATTCTGATCTCTACAGCGAATCACATTAAGTCGAGGTGTGTATACAGCCGTATTTACTTCTGGCTCAGTACTTCAGTAAATCTCTTAAGTTCTGGTTACTCCATATACCTAAAGAATGACATGCTTAGAATTTCAAGTCAAGTTGTAAAGTCTGGCTTAATCTACTTTCCTGGCAAACTTCTGCACATCATTCAACGAAACATTGAACAAGGAACCTTTAAATACATGCACCATGATTTAATCATTCATTTCCATGTTACATGGTTCTATTTCACTTTAATTTAGAGTGCAAATGTGCATTTTACTGAAGAGAAAACGTCTGCATCAAAAGCACTACCATCTCATAAAACTTGTACTGAAACTATACCAGGCAATCAATGTAGGTACGTGAAATACAGGATACAATTTATGCAGTTACAAAAATACTCACTTTGAATCTATTTACTAGAGAATTACTTTTAAGAGTTGAGGCAAGATGTAAACATTTTTGGCTTGAAGAGGTTGAGTGGGAAAAGCTTTTTATACACGTACAGTCTTGCAGTTGCAGTGGCAGGGTTTGTCTTTGGAATCGACGGTCATGTCCAAGATGAGCTATCACTGTGTCTTCTGTTGGATGTGCCCCACAGATTTGCAAACCGTGGAGTTGATGCATTTTCAAGGGAGATACTGCAAATGAGTTTCAAACCCCTCTTAATTGACCGAGAGCCAGTCACAGGGCATTCGCTGCATTAACCATCTTGTGCATGGCCAAGAAAGGAGACTATCTGTAAAATACATGCACCACCAGTGAAGGGGTGTCAGGTTGGCACAGTGGAACTTGCCTCGCCTCCTCAACTCCATTTTGAATTCCGCCCCAGACGACATGGGGATTGTATTTTCAGTCCTTGTCTACTTCCTGGGTTTTCTCTCATATCTGGGGTTTTCTACCAACCTGTAAAACTGCACTCTTCTTCGTCTTTTCTTGCCATGGTAACTGAAATAAACTTGTTTGCCATGGGGCATCCCTGGGGTGACATGGCTACCATCAAGAAATCAGTCACCTTAGGTTGGTTAGGCTTCCTCGTCAGAGCTGGATGATCCTGATTCCTCCTCCTCCGTACCGTCACTGTCATCTGCGGACTTGGGCTTTCCTTTACCAAGAAGTGTGGCCAGTATTTTCTTATCTGGGTTCAACTGCATGCACATGGCGTACGCTGAAAGACCGATCTGAAGACAAGAACAGATGTGCTCGAAAGTTTACATACACTTGGATAGCCATGGAGTGCAATGCCAGACCTTAGTGTCAGGAAATGGAAAAACGTATAATTTGTGTGGGTTTAACATCTTACATTTCTTTTTTTTATATATAACGGGTTTGCCCTTACCCAACGTATATTAATAAACACTGTATGCTCAGTGCTTGTCCGAGAGCTTGCGAAAAAAACCTCACAAGCTTACTCGGGTGGGACTCGAACCCACGACCTCCTGCTTACTAGCAGGAAACTTTCCAAACTTATACATTCCAAACGGAACTATCTGTGGTATGCAATGGTGGAGGTCATGATGTTTACCTCACTTCCTAACCCAGTCTAGTAATTATCTTATTCTGCTCCCCTCGTTCCCGGGATACTTTCCAAACTTATACATTCCAAACGGAACTATCTGTGGTATGCAATGATGGAGGTCATGATGTTTACCTCACTTCCTAACCCAGTCCATTGTTTTAGGGGAACTTTCCCACAGTCCTGACCAAGTATTTTTAGAAACAGAATGTCGGTTTTCATTCTTTGGGAGATTTAGCAAATTGGAGGTTGCAGGTTGTTGGACCCTGGGAGAAAATCTGCTGATCCTGCTGATTAGCAGAGTTACACAATGAACCTTCAAAGATTTGACCAATGGGGAAGCTTATATGCAAATCAAACTTTGAGGAAGGGTTGGTCAAACTTGCAAGTGACCAATCATAGTCTTGATGGAAATGTCCATCAAGAGACTATCTTAGGCATTTAAGGGCCTATTTTGGGGTCAGAATTCAGTCTGCACCACCACCCAGCAGACCACTGGTCAACAGCCCGACACTCAAGTTTACACAGTAGCCATATGGGTGAGTTGCTGTCCTTAGTAATCTACCTGTGTGTAACTTCATTTTTAAATTTATTTTGATTACTTAGTATAATAGACTGTGTTACTTCTGATGTTGATGGACTTGTATTGTTAGCTTGTTTTTATGATCAATCACAATCATGGCATTCACATGAAGTTATTTTACAGTGTACTCTTTTCTCCATTTGTTCTGATTACCCCCTTGTTTGGCACACTGGATTCAACAATGTCCTAGTTTGTAATTAAGGATGATGTTTGTACACATTGTAAGGATGAATTTCTGTTCTATTATATAGCTCAAGTGGCATCTGTGTTGACTTGTGTTGAGGCAGATGTAGCCAGTAGTAGGAGAGAAGCCAAGTTAGCATATCCAGGTTAGCTCCGGAATTATACTGTATATTTATATTCCAAGCAGTTTCACACTCTGACTTTTACAACTGTTTTTTTACATGATTTTGTATGCCAGATTGGAAAGTTAGTATGTGCTCACCAACACAGATTAAGAGGTTTTATTTGTGCGCTAAGTCATTTTATGATGTGTTGTGTGAAGACTACCCAAAGAAAGTGTTGTGTAATTGGTCGCATTCCTTCAGAAACAGCTGTGTTTTGGTTATAACAAGAACTCAAGGCTATACACTCCAACCACTGTGTATGACCTATGACTTTTTACTACCAGTGTGTGTGCACAGTATTTGCACCATGCAGGTTGTGTGTAGTAAGTGTTGTATTATATACTGTACATGTAAGTAATTGTGTTATTTTCCTAATATTACAGGGGTCCGTCCGTCCGTCCGTCGGCCTGTCAACCCATATACCATCCAATCGGTCTGTTAACCCTATTTTATTGAGGAGAGCTTCAATAAAGATTTCGTCAGTTGTAGAGTAAACAACAGAGACAGTATCGTCGTCCGTTAATCGCGGTCGTATCAGTGAGAACCTTGCGCTTGCGGCGCAGAAACCTATCCGGCAGCCCGGCCGGATAATACGACATCAGCTTTTGCTGACACCAATTCATTTTCTACACAAACATCAAGCAGAACCCTCTACAGGGTCCTGTAAATGAAGTGAATGCGCATGACTGCAGAAAAAGAAAAGTTGCCATGTAGTGGCAAAGTTTTAAAAATTGCCAAAATTCCCAGTTGGCACCGCCGAGAGCAGAGAAGCTCAGCAGGGCCAACCGTGTGATTCTCAAAAACAAAACAGGAATGTCTGGGATACCACTGTCTTAAGAGTTGCATCTGCCCCGGCCAAGAGTAGAATCCTGACGCATTTCTCGTTGTTCATCACAGCATAATGGAGTGGAGTACAAAGGAGCTGTGTCATGGAAAATAGAGGGAAATGGGAAAATATCCATCAAATAATTTGGTCTTCCAACCCCAGGTTGTGTGGTGTAAGCGTACAGCAATTCCATTAATATCAACCGAGTTCCCAATAATAGCATTCTGCATCTTCTACCTCAACTGAATCCAAGTTCTGTTCTTCCCCTTGTACAGCGTTAACAGCCTGTTCTTCTTGACAGAATGAGATACTCTGTGGCACTTCAGGTGATATGCTGCAGACAAATTGCCTGCAGAATCACTGTCTCAAATTTCCAGTAACGGCGCCTCAGTGGAGCCGCATTTCTCCCCAAACAACTCTCTCTTAATCCATCTTGTGTAATTTTCAGAGAGTCATCAATCCTACTGGCTTTTCATATCTGGTCAACAGGTGAATCACAATGATGGTGCGCGGAGCTGGGCCTACTCACCTTATCCACGGCATCGACGGCAGCACCTTTGTCGAGGAGGTACTGCAGTGACTTGGCATTCCCACTGGCGGCTGCAGAGTGCTGGGGCAAAGTGCCTTCCTAGAAACAGAAAAGTCAAATTTAATGCATATTCATGAGGTTCCATCTCAACAGGCTGCTTTGAGTCGACACTTCATGACTTAACAAGGCATCAACTGTGATTCAACAATTAGATGATTTCTTCCTGCACAAACATGACTGACATAAGCTGTATCGCCGTTAACTATACTTTCTATTGTGCTGTAATGGTTCCTTCCATTTCATCTTTCAAATTTCAAGTTGATGGTGCCTTCTCTAACAAGAAAAAGCCTACTGCAAACCATATAGCTGAACAACCATATCCCGAGGGCTGATTCCATATAGGCAACAAGAATAGTTTGTCAAACTATCCTCGCACCACAGCTGGTGCGCGCATGAATTTCCATCTTGACCACCTATGCCAAAGGCATAATGGTTTCAATGGGACATGCAACTTGACAACAGTAACAAGTTGTTCACCTTGGATGCGATGTCAATGCGAGCTCCAGCATCAAGCAGCAATTTACAGGAATCTACATCATGTCTGGCAGCCGTGTGCAATGCCGTCAGTCCATCCTGGAGAGAGAATTAATGGGGGAAAGACTTCAACAGACTTTTTGGTTTTGTGTTAGCAATATTGGGACAAACATGACTGTGGTGAAAGAGTTAAGTCCTTGAATAACATGTCAGAAGCATGTCTGATAAGTAATGAGCAGGCATCGTACATATAGGTATGGCAGTGCCTGATGTCTATGCATAGAGCAAGACACCTTTGCTCGAGGTGTCATGTACATGTATGTAGTGAAATCATAAGGAGGCAAGCCTTCAAAATTGGCTTAAGACATTCAGACTTACCTTTCTCCTCCCTACCTGTGACATCTGCGTTCCCAGGTTGTACCTCTTGCTCACATATAACCCTTCATGAATTTAAGCATTTTTAAGGCAAATCTACCTGACACTTCCTCTACTGATTTAGATTCTGACCACACTTGTCAACTACACCGCGCTCCTTAATGTCACAGTCAGAAACATTCCACCACTTCTCAACAGTCTTTTCCACCTTTTCCCATTCAGGGACACTAATTCAGATGTTTTTTCCCAACATTATAGAAACACACTCCAGTTTTGCAACTGATACACAGCAAGTAAACGGCATCACTCTGCAACCGGATTTCCAGCCTGGTTCGCGTGGCTGAGGGAAATTTATCAATAGAGGTGTATAGCATCTGGGGACCAGACATGTGTGCGCCCTCTTTTGTTGCCATGTATGGAGTTTTTCGGTACAAAATAAAAATTGTGGAATACAAAAAGTGGGAGAATCACAAAACACACTAGATTTTTAATCAAATTGCTTCTACAAGCTGAAACTGTCTTCCAAAGAATAAGTGCAATTGTTCAATTGTGATTTCACAGCATTTCTGTTAAGATTTGCTCAATTTGTGTTGGTAACTTTTTGCCGTCCTTCGTTAGAAAAATGCACTGAGTTGCATTTGATGTGAGATATGGGACAGAGAGACCCCCACCCCGCCTTTGTGGTGGTCATTGTTATACTGGTATCTCAGGAATTCTTTTCAGACAACTGGGGGAAGTGTTAGGTAACAATAGCTTAGAATGTGTACAGGGATTGGACTTGTGGGGGTTATCCCTATGTCCAATATATTGCCAGGTATATTGCACAAAAGCCTCCATATATCTCCCCGTTGCACCCTTTGTCACAATAACAACATAAACTACTGAATTTTCTGTTGCTCAAACTATGTATGTGTGAATTTTCATCTAGTTCCAAGATGGGTGCCACGAGATGACAGAAAAATCAAGTGCGTTTCACGGCCTATCCGCTTATACATTGTAACTCAGAACTACACAAACACGTTTTAATCCACGCAACTGCAGTTGTGCCTCCAAGTGAGAGCACTTGGAAATGAGGATGACACAATTCAGAGACAAACCTCATTCTGGGCATCCAGTTGGCAGCCAGCCTCGATCAGAAGCTTGGTTCCTTCTGAGTTCCTTCCTTCGGCTGATGCAAAAAGTGGAGTAGCTCCATCCTATAAACCAACACAAAGAGAACATATAGCATGAGAGATTCCATGAGGCCGACAGTGCCTCCCTTGAATGCAGCATTCAGATGGGAAGTGTTTTCCAAGTTCACTAAAGATACAGTCCATCGTCTGCAATTATTCATGACGTTCCTTTGAAGAAGTACATTACCCCAAATTTTAAGAAGGGTGCTTGAGAACGAATGTGGTGAAGTTCCAGCTCAGTATATGCCGAGTATTCTGAGAAAAACATATTTCATGTTTTGATTTCAAATCAAAAGTTGCTGAGTCATTCAGGGCCTCAGAGTGGGACACATTCTCATATCATGTCACACACTGAACAAATGAATAACAGTCACCATGTCCTAACCTAACATACCTAGTGTGGACTTGTGAACAAAAGATGTCCACACATTGCAGGAAAGGAAGACATTCTGTGGACTTACTCATGTCCTCAGGACATTTACCTTTCTCTGAAAAAGAAGTTTAGGGGCATTTTGGGGCTGGAGTCATCTGTTATAAAAGGAAGAGGAATAGTCAAGGAAACCTTGTACAAAAAGCCAGCTGAATATCGTGTTCCGAATTCAAGAAGAACAAGTATTTTCACCGAGTTTTTTAACTGCACGAAAGAAAGGAATGTCCACACAAGGTATGTAAGGTAAGTGATGCAGTGTGCAAGAGTGTCATGTAAACACTTAAACATGCCTTTGATTACAATTTTCCCTTGAAACGTGAAAAATACATCTCTGCAGAGCGAATTTTTTCCATTTTTCTATGCTTCTTCCAGCCTCTTTTTACCCAAGAGGGCAATTTGAAAAGCCTTCCAAATTTAGAAGTCCCACTGTTGAGTTTTTATTACGTGGACTATATCAAAAACAGACAGATGACTCCAAAGCACAAGAGTCCTGCAGCTGATGTCATGTTGAACCATGCCTAACCCTTGTGCCACAAATGTTTGGTGTGTCTGCACAACATATTGTACTTACTTTCAAGTTCATTTAAAGTTGCTTAGCTGCGCCATGATTTAATAATGTTAAATCTCTTGGATGACGGCACTGACAGCTTTTATGACACCTGTTACTCTCCAATATAGCAAGTCAGGAAACAGTTGATACTATTTTGACAAATTTGTTATTTTTTTTTACCAGAGCCGGAAGAGAAAATATCACAGTTCTGTAATAGCCAAACAAGTTTTTCATTGCCTTCTAAAATAAAGTTGCATATTTCTCACAAAAGACTTGTTAAGTTCAGCGATCATGAGCCTCAATTAAGCATGATGAGCTAGTCAAATTGTTCCTATTCTCTTAACACCACCGAAAATGGCTGCATACATAATGCCACAATTTGTTGCGCATATAGCAGACTTTAATACACTGTGCACTAGTTCTGTGAAATTGTTCCTAATTTGCTGCACAGAAATAAAGTGGCATTAGCCACATTAGGCCACGGCATAAAGTTTCCGGGAATCAACTGCTGATTTCCATGTCAGATTCTGGTGCCATCCTTTTGGAATCCGACAAACAGCTGCACTAGCCTTATCAGAGTTGCGCCAACTACCCCTAAGCTCCAATGCAACACCCTTTTTTTACGGAAATGACCATCGGTGCCCACTGGTTGCGAGTGGCAATGGCTGACCCAATCAAAGGCAGTGCTTTCAAAAGCCTGTACCAACGTGATGGGAGTCTAGAACTCACCTCGGTCCGAGCGTTGATATCGGCTCCTGCCTCAAGAAGCAGCTTCAAGCATTCCACATTTTCGTTAGCTGCACTGAAGACTGGCGTAATTCCATTCTGAAGACAACAACCAAAACCACACGAAGTCATGTTTCAGCGTACTGCAGACAATGAGGCACTGTTTCCGACTATTCCTGAAACACGTCCCCATAAAAGACTAAGCAGAGGCACTTACTACGGAGATAACTGAAAGACTGACCATGCAGGACAGGAAAATTCCTTAAAAAACACGTCCCAATAATAGACTAAGCAGAGGCACTTACTACGGAGATAACTGAAAGACTGACCATGCAGGACAGGAAAATTCCTTAAAAAACATGTCCCCATAATAGACTAAGCAGAGGCACTTACTATGGGGATAACTGAAAGACTGACCATGCAGGACAGGAAAATTCCTTAAAAACATGTCCCCATAATAGACTAAGCAGAGGCACTTACTATGGGGATAACTGAAAGACTGACCATGCAGGACAGGAAAATTCCTTAAAAACACGTCCCCATTATAGACTAAGTAGAGGGACTTACTACGGAGATAACTGAACGGCTGACCATGGAGGACAGGAAAATTCCTTAAAAACACATCCCCATAATAGACTAAGCAGAGGCACTTACTATGGAGATAACTGAAAGACTGACCATGCAGGACAGGAAAATTCTTTAAACAAAATTTGCCATCTCAGCCTTGGTTTGGTCGCATGATCAACGAAGAGCAGCATTTTTGAGTACCTACTTCGTGTAGATTTAAGAAAAATCTGTTGACCGTTGGGCCTTTGCAAATGAATCATATGGACAAGAAATGTAGACTACTCGACCAAAATAGCGACAGAGAGCAAAGCTCACAAATGTGGCTCTTTGCCTTGAGGGATGCGGTTGCTAGGTTACAAAGTGTATCATCTTGTTCACTTGCAGAACCTACATATCATAACTGAGGAAAACGTACCGTTGCTCTAACTTCGATGTCAACACCTTTAGCCAAGAAAACCTTCATGGCATCAGGATGCTTACTTGCTGCCATGTGAAATGGAGTATAACCAATCTGTGAAGTGAATATTGTCCACGTTAACAATCGGTGTGTCCAGTCACATCTTGCAAGTTACGCCCACACAACAAGCGTGACCAGTCACCAATACCAAAAGCTAAGGTACTGGTGGTCACAAATATCACTTTCCGGATAGTCTGACTAGTTGTGATGCAGTGACTAGTAGGACTGTTTCCACTAGTGGGCAGAACACACAGGCTCGCAACTATCCACCCCATGCCAACAACTATGCAGTTGAACACCTAGTCCCTGCAGGGAAATGAGGTGGCGCAGTAATAGTGTCGTACACTGTAGCACATAACGGCTATGTACTCTGTACATTTGTGTGGTTAAGTTTGCTCAACAGCTCATACACTAGGCATGCAAAATGGCCGCCGACCAAAAACGAGGAAATTCCAATCTCTACAAGACTTAGTATTGTTTTTTTCAATTTTCAGCGGCATGAGTGTGAAGTGAAAAATGAGGAAATCAGCTGATCCAAGGACAAGTTGCATGCCTGCTCCACACAGAAAACTGCTGGTACATATGTGCACTTCCATTTGGTCACAACTGGTCTGATCCAGCCACAACTAAAAAGACAACGACTTACTTCCCCTTACAAAATACCCTCCATGCTTGAAGGTTACACTTTATCAATGGGGCCATGTACTTATGCTTTTAAGGTTTGGAATTGCATATGCATGTTTATAAAATAAACAGTGTTTGTGTTGAATGTGCACACTGAGATCGAATCTTCTTTACTAGTCCTAAATTTTATTTTGCACACCACTGTTTGATGGGTAATTCTTCTTCCTTCAAAAGGCTGATTTGCAGAATAGCGCCATGCCCAGTTCTAATTCATTCCAAAGAATCACAGAATCCTTTGCTGTTTCTTATCATGTTTGATGGATACATGTTTGTTTTCAAATGGTAGCAAGTACGCACAGCACAAAGGGACTGAATGTTTTATTTGCCACAAGCTACCATGACGTACATGTAGTTTCACAAAACAGTGGTTGTTATCCCCGACAGTCCTCAGTCCTCCAACAGGTGAAGGATTGAGGACGCTAAGGTCATCTCTTCCATCAAAGAAGGTTAAATTTGAAATCTCTAACTCGTGTGAATGTGACTGATCATCCAGGATGTCTTCGCCCTTCTCGACAAAAGTTGTTGCCAATCACATCACAGAAAACAATCAAGGTTTCCTTCCCCTGATTCAGGAAACTTCTGCCTGATGCTGGAGTAGTGGGCAAATTAAAACCTGATCACAAACTGATAACGGGGACCATTTTTGGCCACAATTACAAGGGGTCACGTTTGGAGTCACTTTCACTGAATGACGCAGCTCACCCGATTTCTTGAGAGGACGTCTGCTCCTTTATCAATCAGTAACGCAATGGCTTTTGTGCTGTTCATCTTGGCTGCAGCATTTAACGGGCTTTCATCCAACTGAAATTGAACAATCACGACATTCTGAAAAACAGAGGCAACTGTTCTCCCCACAGAACCATTCCAAAAAACACTTAATCTCACTTTGAATAGGCCATTCCATAGACCCATCTCATACTGCAAACTACCGGTATGGGTGGCCAAAGTCAACAGAAATATCAGCCTCAGTTGGTGTCTGGTTTTACTTTAAATGTACAGTACCCCATTACTTGTAACGACCATATTTCATTTAGTGCTTAGTAATTATGTGTGCGTTTGGTGCTGTAATGTCTTTGAGCGATTTTCTAACATTTAAACTGACGTAATTTTTTTTCTGTACTGACTGGTTGACCAAAACACAATTGGAATGCGAAAGAGTAAATCTTATATCAATACACAATAAAATTCTTGGGACTATTACATCTAAAAGGCAACCTGTTCTCAGTGAGATGAACAGTCTACATGGAACACAAAGGATACCATAATTTCATGATGGAAAACTCTGCTAATATGCAAGTAAATCCTCTGTCAATACAATTACCTTGTTGGTGATTTCCAGGCTAGCCCCTTTGTCCAAGAGATGTTGGATTGCCTTGATGTTATCTCCAACTGCTGCCATAGTCATGGGCACATTACCATCCTGGGCATTAACAAAACCAAGTCTGGTGACTAATTAATCAACCATAATAAAACAGAACAAAAAAAGGGTCCTTAATCAAGACAGCAAACAAGAATCATCTGTGGACTGCTGCAGTGACTAAATCTATGGGCTCTGTGCAGAAGTACCCCCTCACTGGTGACAAGGAGAAAGGCTGTGCTGACAAGTGAATGCTACATACTGCTATCAATGCGATAAGGTCCAGCTTATCCAATGAAAGAGTTGGGGCCTTCAAAGACACCATGGTGTGCCATACAACTCTTACACCCACACCAACAACCGTAATAACAAAAGATTCCACAAAGTTATGAGTAACTCACAACAAACTCAAATACATCATCTTGACTAAACTGGACCCAAACATCAGAGGGCACTGTTGATACTTACATCATCAGTGCAGTCATGCTTAGCCCCTGCATCCAGCAGTATCTTGCACACTGCTTCATTTAAATAAGCTGCATGGTGTAATGCAGTTTTACCTGTCTGTAAAACAAAAATGTCAACAGATAATTCAATCTGGAAAACTAATTCTGGATTATCGCTCTTGAAAATAGTTCTAGATCATTCAGAGGTCACAAACATTCTAGCCCCTTGGTGGCACCCCCACCCCCAGCTGAACAACCATATCCCAAGGGCTGGTTCCATATAGGCAACAAGAATAGTTTGTCAAACTATCCTCGCACCACAGCTGGTGCGCGCATGAATTTCCATCTTGACCACCTATGCCAAAGGCATAATGGTTTCAATGGGACATGCAACTTGACAACAGTAACAAGTTGTTCACCTTGGATGCGATGTCAATGCGAGCTCCAGCATCAAGCAGCAATTTACAGGAATCTACATCATGCCTGGCAGCCGTGTGCAATGCCGTCAGTCCATCCTGGAGAGAGAATTAATGGGGGAAAGACTTCAACAGACTTTTTGGTTTTGTGTTAGCAATATTGGGACAAACATGACTGTGGTGAAAGAGTTAAGTCCTTGAATAACATGTCAGAAGCATGTCTGATAAGTAATGAGCAGGCATCGTACATATAGGTATGGCAGTGCCTGATGTCTATGCATAGAGCAAGACACCTTTGCTCGAGGTGTCATGTACATGTATGTAGTGAAATCATAAGGAGGCAAGCCTTCAAAATTGGCTTAAGACATTCAGACTTACCTTTCTCCTCCCTACCTGTGACATCTGCGTTCCCAGGTTGTACCTCTTGCTCACATATAACCCTTCATGAATTTAAGCATTTTTAAGGCAAATCTACCTGACACTTCCTCTACTGATTTAGATTCTGACCACACTTGTCGACTACACCGCGCTCCTTAATGTCACAGTCAGAAACATTCCACCACTTCTCAACAGTCTTTTCCACCTTTTCCCATTCAGGGACACTAATTCAGATGTTTTTTCCCAACATTATAGAAACACACTCCAGTTTTGCAACTGATACACAGCAAGTAAACGGCATCACTCTGCAACCGGATTTCCAGCCTGGTTCGCGTGGCTGAGGGAAATTTATCAATAGAGGTGTATAGCATCTGGGGACCAGACATGTGTGCGCCCTCTTTTGTTAAAAAGTTGCCATGTATGGAGTTTTTCGGTACAAAATAAAAATTGTGGAATACAAAAAGTGGGAAAATCACAAAACATTTGATTTTTAATCAAATTGCTTCTACAAGCTGAAACTGTCTTCCAAAGAATAAGTGCAATTGTTCAATTGTGATTTCACAGCATTTCTGTTAAGATTTGCTCAATTTGTGTTGGTAACTTTTTGCCGTCCTTCGTTAGAAAAATGCACTGAGTTGCATTTGATGTGAGATATGGGACAGAGAGACCCCCACCCCGCCTTTGTGGTGCTCATTGTTATACTGGTATCTCAGGAATTCTTTTCAGACAACTGGGGGAAGTGTTAGGTAACAATAGCTTAGAATGTGTACAGGGATTGGACTTGTGGGGGTTACCCCTATGTCCAATATATTGCCAGGTATATTGCACAAAAGCCTCCATATATCTCCCCGTTGCACCCTTTGTCACAATAACAACATAAACTACTGAATTTTCTGTTGTTCAAACTATGTATGTGTGAATTTTCATCTAGTTCCAAGATGGGTGCCACGAGATGACAGAAAAATCAAGTGCGTTTCACGGCCTATCCGCTTATACATTGTAACTCAGAACTACACAAACACGTTTTAATCCACGCAACTGCAGTTGTGCCTCCAAGTGAGAGCACTTGGAAATGAGGATGACACAATTCAGAGACAAACCTCATCCTGGGCATCCAGTTGGCAGCCAGCCTCGATCAGAAGCTTGGTTCCTTCTGACTTCCTTCCTTCGGCTGATACAAAAAGTGGAGTAGATCCATCCTATAAACCAACACAAAGAGAACATATAGCATGAGAGATTCCATGAGGCCGACAGTGCCTCCCTTGAATGCAGCATTCAGATGGGAAGTGTTTTTCAAGTTCACTAAAGATACAGTCCATCGTCTGCAATTATTCATGACGTTCCTTTGAAGAAATACATTACCCCAAATTTTAAGAAGGGTGCTTGAGAACGAATGTGGTCAAGTTCCAGCTCAGTATATGCTGAGTATTCTGAGAAAAACATATTTCATGTTTTAATTTCAAATCAAAAGTTGCTGAGTCATTCAGGGCCTCAGAGTGGGACACATTCTCATATCATGTCACACACTGAACAAATGAATAACAGTCACCATGTCCTAACCTAACATACCTAGTGTGGACTTGTGAACAAAAGATGTCCACACATTGCAGGAAAGGAAGACATTCTGTGGACTTACTCATGTCCTCAGGACATTTACCTTTCTCTGAAAAAGAAGTTTAGGGGCATTTTGGGGCTGGAGTCATCTGTTATAAAAGGAAGAGGAATAGTCAAGGAAACCTTGTACAAAAAGCCAGCTGAATATCGTGTTCCGAATTCAAGAAGAACAAGTATTTTCACCAAGTTTTTTAACTGCACGAAAGAAAGGAATGTCCACACAAGGTATGTAAGGTAAGTGATGCAATGTGCAAGAGTGTCATGTAAACACTTAAACATGCCTTTGATTACAATTTTCCCTTGAAACGTGAAAAATACATCTCTGCAGAGCGAATTTTTTCCATTTTTCTATGCTTCTTCCAGCCTCTTTTTACCCAAGAGGGCAATTTGAAAAGCCTTCCAAACTTAGAAGTCCCACTGTTGAGTTTTTATTACGTGGACTATATCAAAAACAGACAGATGACTCCAAAGCACAAGAGTCCTGCAGCTGATGTCATGTTGAACCATGCCTAACCCTTGTGCCACAAATGTTTGGTGTGTCTGCACAACATATTGTACTTACTTTCAAGTTCATTTAAAGTTGCTTAGCTGCGCCATGATTTAATAATGTTAAATCTCTTGGATGACGGCACTAACAGCTTTTATGACACCTGTTACTCTCCAATATAGCAAGTCAGGAAACAGTTGTTACTATTTTGACAAATTTGTTATTTTTTTTACCAGAGCCGGAAGAGAAAATATCACAGTTCTGTAATAGCCAAACAAGTTTTTCATTGCCTTCTAAAATAAAGTTGCATATTTCTCACAAAAGACTTGTTAAGTTCAGCGATCATGAGCCTCAATTAAGCATGTTACTCTCCAATATAGCAAGTCAGGAAACAGTTGTTACTATTTTGACAAATTTGTTATTTTTTTTACCAGAGCCGGAAGAGAAAATATCACAGTTCTGTAATAGCCAAACAAGTTTTTCATTGCCTTCTAAAATAAAGTTGCATATTTCTCACAAAAGACTTGTTAAGTTCAGCGATCATGAGCCTCAATTAAGCATGATGAGCTAGTCAAATTGTTCCTATTCTCTTAACACCACCGAAAATGGCTGCATACATAATGCCACAATTTGTTGCGCATATAGCAGACTTTAATACACTGTGCACTAGTTCTGCGAAATTGTTCCTAATTTGCTGCACAGAAATAAAGTGGCATTAGCCACATTAGGCCACGGCATAAAGTTTCCGGGAATCAACTGCTGATTTCCATGTCAGATTCTGGTGCCATCCTTTTGGAATCCGACAAACAGCTGCACTAGCCTTATCAGAGTTGCGCCAACTACCCCTAAGCTCCAATGCAACACCCTTTTTTTACGGAAATGACCATCGGTGCCCACTGGTTGCGAGTGGCAATGGCTGACCCAATCAAAGGCAGTGCTTTCAAAAGCCTGTACCAACGTGATGGGAGTCTAGAACTCACCTCGATCCGAGCGTTGATATCGGCTCCTGCCTCAAGAAGCAGCTTCAAGCATTCCACATTTTCCTTAGCTGCACTGAAGACTGGCGTAATTCCATTCTGAAGACAACAACCAAAACCACACGAAGTCATGTTTCAGCGTACTGCAGACAATGAGGCACTGTTTCCTACTATTCCTGAAACACGTCCCCATAAAAGACTAAGCAGAGGCACTTACTACGGAGATAACTGAAAGACTGACCATGCAGGACAGGAAAATTCCTTAAAAAACATGTCCCAATAATAGACTAAGCAGAGGCACTTACTACGGAGATAACTGAAAGACTGACCATGCAGGACAGGAAAATTCTTTAAAAAACACATCCCATTATAGACTAAGCAGAGGCACTTACTACGGAGATAACTGAAAGACTGACCATGCAGGACAGGAAAATTCCTTAAAAAACATGTCCCCATAATAGACTAAGCAGAGGCACTTTCTACGGAGATAACTGAACGGCTGACCATGAAGGACAGGAAAATTCCTTAAAAAACACGTCCCAATAATAGACTAAGCAGAGGCACTTACTACGGAGATAACTGAAAGACTGACCATGCAGGACAGGAAAATTCCTTAAAAACACTTCCCCATAATAGACTAAGTAGAGGGACTTACTACGGAGATAACTGAACAGCTGACCATGGAGGACAGGAAAATT
This sequence comes from Acanthaster planci, assembly GCF_054643075.1. Classification (NCBI taxonomy): domain Eukaryota; kingdom Metazoa; phylum Echinodermata; class Asteroidea; order Valvatida; family Acanthasteridae; genus Acanthaster; species Acanthaster planci. Next base: position 12,569,199 of record NC_141783.1, read on the forward strand.
CCTTAAAAACACGTCCCCATAATAGACTAAGCAGAGGCACTTACTATGGAGATAACTGAAAGACTGACCATGCAGGACAGGAAAATTCTTTAAAGCTTACAGCATGTTCATTCTCTATTACAAAAAGCACAACAAAATTTGCCATCTCAGCCTTGGTTTGGTCGCATGATCAACGAAGAGCAGCATTTTTGAGTACCTACTTCATGTAGATTTAAGAAAAATCTGTTGACCATTTGGCCTTTGCAAATGAATCATATGGACAAGATATGTAGACTACTCGACCAAAATAGCGACAGAGAGCAAAGCTCACAAATGTGGCTCTTTGCCTTGAGGGATGCGGTTGCTAGGTTACAAAGTGTATCATCTTGTTCACTTGCAGAACCTACATATCATAACTGAGGAAAACGTACCGTTGCTCTAACTTCGATGTCAACACCTTTAGCCAAGAAAACCTTCGTGGCATCAGGATGCTTACTTGCTGCCATGTGAAATGGAGTATAACCAATCTGTGAAGTGAATATTGTCCACGTTAACAATCGGTGTGTCCAGTCACATCTTGCAAGTTACGCCCACACAACAAGCGTGACCAGTCACCAATACCAAAAGCTAAGGTACTGGTGGTCCCAAATATCATTTTCCAGATAGTCCGACTAGTTGTGATGCAGTGACTAGTAGGACTGTTTCCACTAGTGGGCGCAACACACAGGCTCGCAACTATCCACCCCATGCCAACAACTATGCAGTGGAACACCTAGTCCCTGCAGGGAAATGAGGTGGCGCAGTAATAGTGTCGTACACTGTAGCACATAACGGCTATGTACTCTGTACATTTGTATGGTTAAGTTTGCTCAACAGCTCATACACTAGGCATGCAAAATGGCCGCCGACCAAAAACGAGGAAATTCCAATCTCTACAAGACTTAGTATTGTTTTTTTCAATTTTCAGCGGCATGAGTGTGAAGTGAAAAATGAGGAAATCAGCTGATCCAAGGACAAGTTGCATGCCTGCTCCACACAGAAAACTGCTGGTACATATGTGCACTTCCATTTGGTCACAACTGGTCTGATCCAGCCACAACTAAAAAGACCACGACTTACTTCCCCTTACAAAATACCCTCCATGCTTGAAGGTTACACTTTATCAATGGGGCCATGTACTTATGCTTTTAAGGTTTGGAATTGCATATGCATGTTTATAAAATAAACAGTGTTTGTGTTGAATGTGCACACTGAGATCGAATCTTCTTTACTAGTCCTAAATTTTATTTTGCACACCACTGTTTGATGGGTAATTCTTCTTCCTTCAAAAGGCTGATTTGCAGAATAGCGCGATGCCCAGTTCTGATTCATTCCAAAGAAACACAGAATCCTTTGCTGTTTCTTATCATGTTTGATGGATACATGTTTGTTTTCAAATGGTAGCAAGTACGCACAGCACAAAGGGACTGAATGTTTTATTTGCCACAAGCTACCATGACGTACATGTAGTTTCACAAAACAGTGGTTATTATCCCCGACAGTCCTCAGTCCTCCAACAGGTGAAGGATTGAGGACGCTAAGGTCATCTCTTCCATCAAAGAAGGTTAAATTTGAAATCTCTAACTCGTGTGAATGTGACTGATCATCCAGGATGTCTTCGCCCTTCTCGACAAAAGTTGTTGCCAATCACATCACAGAAAACAATCAAGGTTTCCTTCCCCTGATTCAGGAAACTTCTGCCTGATGCTGGAGTAGTGGGCAAATTAAAACCTGATCACAAACTGATAACGGGGACCATTTTTGGCCACAATTACAAGGGGTCACGTTTGGAGTCACTTTCACTGAATGACGCAGCTCACCCGATTTCTTGAGAGGACGTCTGCTCCTTTATCAATCAGTAACGCAATGGCTTTTGTGCTGTTCATCCCGGCTGCAGCATTTAACGGGCTTTCATCCGACTGAAATTGAACAATCACGACATTCTGAAAAACAGAGGCAACTGTTCTCCCCACAGAACCATTCAAAAAAACACTTAATCTCACTTTGAATAGGCCATTCCATAGACCCATCTCATACTGCAAACTACCGGTATGGGTGGCCAAAGTCGGCAGAAATATCAGCCTCAGTTGGTGTCTGGTTTTACTTTAAATGTACAGTAGCCCATTACTTGTAACGACCATATTTCATTCAGTGCTTAGTAATTATGTGTGCGTTTGGTGCTGTAATGTCTTTGAGCGATTTTCTAACATTTAAACTGACGTAATTTTTTTTCTGTACTGACTGGTTGACCAAAACACAATTGGAATGCGAAAGAGTAAATCTTATATCAATACACAATAAAATTCTTGGGACTATTATATCTAAAAGGCAACCTGTTCTCAGTGAGATGAACAGTCTACATGGAACACAAAGGATACCATAATTTCATGATGGAAAACTCTGCTAATATGCAAATAAATCCTCTGTCAATACAATTACCTTGTTGGTGATTTCCAGGCTAGCCCCTTTGTCCAAGAGATGTTGGATTGCCTTGATGTTATCTCCAACTGCTGCCATAGTCATGGGCACATTACCCTCCTGGGCATTAACAAAACCAAGCCTGGTGACTAATTAATCAACCATAATAAAACAGAACAAAAAAAGGGTCCTTAATCAAGACAGCAAACAAGAATCATCTGTGGACTGCTGCAGCGACTAAATCTATGGGCTCTGTGCAGAAGTACCCCCTCACTGGTGACAAGGAGAAAGGCTGTGCTGACAAGTGAATGCTACATACTGCTATCAATGCGATAAGGTCCAGCTTATCCAATGAAAGAGTTGGGGCCTTCAAAGACACCATGGTGTGCCATACAACTCTTACACCCACACCAACAACCGTAATAACAAAAGATTCCACAAAGTTATGAGTAACTCACAACAAACTCAAATACATCATCTTGACTAAACTGGACCCAAACATCAGAGGGCACTGTTGATACTTACATCATCAGTGCAGTCATGCTTAGCCCCTGCATCCAGCAGTATCTTGCACACTGCTTCATTTAAATAAGCTGCATGGTGTAATGCAGTTTTACCTGTCTGTAAAACAAAAATGTCAACAGATAATTCAATCTGGAAAACTAATTCTGGATTATCGCTCTTGAAAATAGTTCTAGATCATTCAGAGGTCACAAACATTCTAGCCCCTTGGTGGCACCCCCACCCCCAGCTGAACAACCATATCCCAAGGGCTGGTTCCATATAGGCAACAAGAATAGTTTGTCAAACTATCCTCGCACCACAGCTGGTGCGCGCATGAATTTCCATCTTGACCACCTATGCCAAAGGCATAATGGTTTCAATGGGACATGCAACTTGACAACAGTAACAAGTTGTTCACCTTGGATGCGATGTCAATGCGAGCTCCAGCATCAAGCAGCAATTTACAGGAATCTACATCATGCCTGGCAGCCGTGTGCAATGCCGTCAGTCCATCCTGGAGAGAGAATTAATGGGGGAAAGACTTCAACTGACTTTTTGGTTTTGTGTTAGCAATATTGGGACAAACATGACTGTGGTGAAAGAGTTAAGTCCTTGAATAACATGTCAGAAGCATGTCTGATAAGTAATGAGCAGGCATCGTACATATAGGTATGGCAGTGCCTGATGTCTATGCATAGAGCAAGACACCTTTGCTCGAGGTGTCATGTACATGTATGTAGTGAAATCATAAGGAGGCAAGCCTTCAAAATTGGCTTAAGACATTCAGACTTACCTTTCTCCTCCCTACCTGTGACATCTGCGTTCCCAGGTTGTACCTCTCGCTCACATTTAACTCTTCATGAATTTAAGCATTTTTAAGGCAAATCTACCTGACACTTCCTCTACTGATTTAGATTCTGACCACACTTGTCGACTACACCGCGCTCCTTAATGTCACAGTCAGAAACATTCCACCACTTCTCAACAGTCTTTTCCAACTTTTCCCATTCAGGGACACTAATTCAGATTTTTTTCCACCAACGTTATAGAAACACACTCCAGTTTTGCAACTGATACACAGCAAGTAAACGGCATCACTCTGCAACCGGATTTCCAGCCTGGTTCGCGTGGCTGAAGGAAATTTATCAATAGAGGTGTATAGCATCTGGGGACCAGACATGTGTGCGCCCTCTTTTGTTGAAAAGTTGCCATGTATGGAGTTTTTTCGGTACAAAATAAAAATTGTGGAATACAAAAAATGGGAAAATCACAAAACACACTAGATTTTTAATCAAATTGCTTCTACAAGCTGAAATTGTCTTCCAAAGAAGAAGTGAAATTGTTCAATTGTGATTTCACAGCATATCTGTTCAGATTTGCTCAATTTATGTTCGTAACTTTTTGCCGTCCTTCGTTAGAAAAATGCACTGAGTTGCATTTGATGTGAGATATGGGACAGAGAGACCCCCATCCCGCCTTTGTGGTGCTCATTGTTATACTGGTATCTCAGGAATTCTTTTCAGACAACTGGGGGAAGTGTTAGGTAACAATAGCTTAGAATGTGTACAGGGATTGGACTTGTGGGGGTTACCCCTATGTCCAATATCTTGCCGAGTGTGTTGCACGAAAGCCTCCATATATCTCCCCGTTGCACCCTTTGTCACAATAACAACATAAACTACTGAATTTTCTGTTGTTCAAACTATGTATGTGTGAATTTTCATCTAGTTCCAAGATGGGTGCCACGAGATGACAGAAAAATCAAGTGCGTTTCACGGCCTATCCGCTTATACATTGTAACTCAGAACTACACAAACACGTTTCAATCCACGCAACTGCAGTTGTGCCTCCAAGTGAGAGCACTTGGAAATGAGGATGACACAATTCAGAGACAAACCTCATCCTGGGCATCCACTTGGCAGCCAGCCTCGATGAGAAGCTTGGTTCCTTCTGAGTTCCTTCCTTCGGCTGATGCAAAAAGTGGAGTCGATCCATCCTATAAACCAACACAAAGAGAACATATAGCATGAGAGATTCCATGAGGCCGACAGTGCCTCCCTAGAATGCAGCATTCAGATGGGAAGTGTTTTCCAAGTTCACTAAAGATACAGTCCATCGTCTGCAATTATTCATGACGTTCCTTTGAAGAAATACATTACCCCAAATTTTAAGAAGGGTGCTTGAGAACGAATGTGGTGAAGTTCCAACTCAGTATATGCTGAGTATTCTGAGAAAAACATATTTCATGTTTTGATTTCAAATCAAAAGTTGCTGAGTCATTCAGGGCCTCAGAGTGGGACACATTCTCATATCATGTCACACACTGAACAAATGAATAACAGTCACCATATCCTAACCTTACATACCTAGTGTGGACTTGTGAACAAAAGATGTCCACACATTGCAGGAAAGGAAGACATTCTGTGGACTTACTCATGTCCTCAGGACATTTACCTTTCTCTGAAAAAGAAGTTTAGGGGCATTTTGGGGCTGGAGTCATCTGTTATAAAAGGAAGAGGAATAGTCAAGGAAACCTTGTACAAAAAGCCAGCTGAATATCGTGTTCCTAATTCAAGAAGAACAAGTATTTTCACCAAGTTTTTTAACTGCACGAAAGAAAGGAATGTCCACACAAGGTATGTAAGGTAAGTGATGCAGTGTGCAAGAGTGTCATGTAAACACTTAAACATGCCTTTGATTACAATTTTCCCTTGAAACGTGAAAAATACATCTCTGCAGAGCGAATTTTTTCCATTTTTCTATGCTTCTTCCAGCCTCTTTTTACCCAAGAGGGCAATTTGAAAAGCCTTCCAAATTTAGAAGTCCCACTGTTGAGTTTTTATTACGTGGACTATATCAAAAACAGACAGATGACTCCAAAGCACAAGAGTCCTGCAGCTGATGTCATGTTGAACCATGCCTAACCCTTGTGCAACAAATGTTTGGTGTGTCTGCACAACATTTGTACTTACTTTCAATTTCATTTAAAGTTGCTTAGCTGCGCCATGATTTAATAATGTTAAATCTCTTGGATAACGGCACTAACAGCTTTTATGACGCCTGTTACTCTCCAATATAGCAAGTCAGGAAACAGTTGTTACTATTTTGACAAATTTGTTATTTTTTTTTACCAGAGCCGGAAGAGAAAATATCACAGTTCTGTAATAGCCAAACAAGTTTTTCATTGCCTTCTAAAATAAAGTTGCATATTTCTCACAAAAGACTTGTTAAGTTCAGCGATCATGAGCCTCAATTAAGCATGATGAGCTAGTCAAATTGTTCCTATTTTCTTAACACCACCGAAAATGGCTGCATACATAATGCCACAATTTGTTGCGCATATAGCAGACTTTAATACACTGTGCACTAGTTCTGCAAAATTGTTCCTAATTTGCTGCACAGAAATAAAGTGGCATTAGCCACATTAGGCCACGGCATAAAGTTTCGGGGAATCAACTGCTGATTTCCATGTCAGATTCTGGTGCCATCCTTTTGGAATCCGACAAACAGCTGCACTAGCCTTATCAGAGTTGCGCCAACTACCCCTAAGCTCCAATGCAACACCCTTTTTTTACGGAAATGACCATCGGTGCCTACTGGTTGCGAGTGGCAATGGCTGACCCAATCAAAGGCAGTGCTTTCAAAAGCCTGTACCAACGTGATGGGAGTCTAGAACTCACCTCGATCCGAGCGTTGATATCGGCTCCTGCCTCAAGAAGCAGCTTCAAGCATTCCACATTTTCCTTAGCTGCACTGAAGACTGGCGTAATTCCATTCTGAAGACAACAACCAAAACCACAGGAAGTCATGTTTCAGCGTACTGCAGACAATGAGGCACTGTTTCCTACTATTCCTGAAACACGTCCCCATAAAAGACTAAGCAGAGGCACTTACTACAGAGATAACTGAAAGACTGACCATGCAGGACAGGAAAATTCCTTAAAAAACACGTCCCAATAATAGACTAAGCAGAGGCACTTACTGCGGAGATAACTGAAAGACTGACCATGCAGGACAGGAAAATTCTTTAAAAAACACATCCCATTATAGACTAAGCAGAGGCACTTACTACGGAGATAACTGAAAGACTGACCATGCAGGACAGGAAAATTCCTTAAAAAACACGTCCCAATAATAGACTAAGCAGAGGCACTTACTGCGGAGATAACTGAAAGACTGACCATGCAGGACAGGAAAATTCTTTAAAAAACACATCCCATTATAGACTAAGCAGAGGCACTTACTACGGAGATAACTGAAAGACTGACCATGCAGGACAGGAAAATTCCTTAAAAACACGTCCCCATAATAGACTAAGTAGAGGGACTTACTACGGAGATAACTGAACAGCTGACCATGGAGGACAGGAAAATTCCTTAAAAACACGTCCCCATAATAGACTAAGCAGAGGCACTTACTATGGAGATAACTGAAAGACTGACCATGCAGGACAGGAAAATTCTTTAAAGCTTACAGCATGTTCATTCTCTATTACAAAAAGCACAACAAAATTTGCCATCTCAGCCTTGGTTTGGTCGCATGATCAACGAAGAGCAGCATTTTTGAGTACCTACTTCATGTAGATTTAAGAAAAATCTGTTGACCGTTTGGCCTTTGCAAATGAATCATATGGACAAGAAAAGTAGACTACTCAACCAAAATAGCGACAGAGAGCAAAGCTCACAAATGTGGCTCTTTGCCTTGAGGGATGCGGTTGCTAGGTTACAAAGTGTATCATCTTGTTCACTTGCAGAACCTACATATCATAACTGAGGAAAACGTACCGTTGCTCTAACTTCGATGTCAACACCTTTAGCCAAGAAAACCTTCGTGGCATCAGGATGCTTACTTGCTGCCATGTGAAATGGAGTATAACCAATCTGTGAAGTGAATATTGTCCACGTTAACAATCGGTGTGTCCAGTCACATCTTGCAAGTTACGCCCACACAACAAGCGTGACCAGTCACCAATACCAAAAGCTAAGGTACTGGTGGTCACAAATATCATTTTCCAGATAGTCTGACTAGTTGTGATGCAGTGACTAGTCGGACTGTTTCCACTAGTGGGCAAAACACACAGGCTCGCAACTATCCACCCCATGCCAACAACTATGCAGTTGAACACCTAGTCCCTGCAGGGAAATGAGGTGGCGCAGTAATAGTGTCGTACACTGTAGCACATAACGGCTATGTACTCTGTACATTTGTATGGTTAAGTTTGCTCAACAGCTCATACACTAGGCATGCAAAATGGCCGCCGACCAAAAACGAGGAAATTCCAATCTCTACAAGACTTAGTATTGTTTTTTTCAATTTTCAGCGGCATGAGTGTGAAGTGAAAAATGAGGAAATCAGCTGATCCAAGGACAAGTTGCATGCCTGCTCCACACAGAAAACTGCTGGTACATATGTGCACTTCCATTTGGTCACAACTGGTCTGATCCAGCCACAACTAAAAAGACCACGACTTACTTCCCCTTACAAAATACCCTCCATGCTTGAAGGTTACACTTTATCAATGGGGCAATGTACTTAAGCTTTTAAGGTTTGGAATTGCATATGCATGTTTATAAAATAAACAGTGTTTGTGTTGAATGTGCACACTGAGATCGAATCTTCTTTACTAGTCCTAAATTTTATTTTGCACACCACTGTTTGATGGGTAATTCTTCTTCCTTCAAAAGGCTGATTTGCAGAATAGCGCGATGCCCAGTTCTGATTCATTCCAAAGAATCACAGAATCCTTTGCTGTTTCTTATCATGTTTGATGGATACATGTTTGTTTTCAAATGGTAGCAAGTACGCACAGCACAAAGGGACTGAATGTTTTATTTGCCACAAGCTGCCATGACGTACATGTAGTTTCACAAAACAGTGGTTATTATCCCCGACAGTCCTCAGTCCTTCAACAGGTGAAGGATTGAGGACGCTAAGGTCATCTCTTCCATCAAAGAAGGTTAAATTTGAAATCTCTAACTCGTGTGAATGTGACTGATCATCCAGGATGTCTTCGCCCTTCTCGACAAAAGTTGTTGCCAATCACATCACAGAAAACAATCAAGGTTTCCTTCCCCTGATTCAGGAAACTTCTGCCTGATGCTGGAGTAGTGGACAAATTAAAACCTGATCACAAACTGATAACGGGGACCATTTTTGGCCACAATTACAAGGGGTCACGTTTGGAGTCACTTTCACTGAATGACGCAGCTCACCCGATTTCTTGAGAGGACGTCTGCTCCTTTATCAATCAGTAACGCAATGGCTTTTGTGCTGTTCATCCTGGCTGCAGCATTTAACGGGCTTTCATCCAACTGAAATTGAACAATCACGACATTCTGAAAAACAGAGGCAACTGTTCTCCCCACAGAACCATTCCAAAAAACACTTAATCTCACTTTGAATAGGCCATTCCATAGACCCATCTCATACTGCAAACTACCGGTATGGGTGGCCAAAGTCGGCAGAAATATCAGCCTCAGTTGGTGTCTGGTTTTACTTTAAATGTACAGTAGCCCATTACTTGTAACGACCATATTTCATTTAGTGCTTAGTAATTATGTGTGCGTTTGGTGCTGTAATGTCTTTGAGCGATTTTCTAACATTTAAACTGACGTAATTTTTTTTCTGTACTGACTGGTTGACCAAAACACAATTGGAATGCGAAAGAGTAAATCTTATATCAATACACAATAAAATTCTTGGGACTATTATATCTAAAAGGCAACCTGTTCTCAGTGAGATGAACAGTCTACATTGAACACAAAGGATACCATAATTTCATGATGGAAAACTCTGCTAATATGCAAGTAAATCCTCTGTAAATACAATTACCTTGTTGGTGATTTCCAGGCTAGCCCCTTTGTCCAAGAGATGTTGGATTGCCTTGATGTTATCTCCAACTGCTGCCATAGTCATGGGCACATTACCCTCCTGGGCATTAACAAAACCAAGCCTGGTGACTAATTAATCAACCATAATAAAACAGAACAAAAAAAGGGTCCTTAATCAAGACAGCAAACAAGAATCATCTGTGGACTGCTGCAGTGACTAAATCTATGGGCTCTGTGCAGAAGTACCCCCTCACTGGTGACAAGGAGAAAGGCTGTGCTGACAAGTGAATGCTACATACTGCTATCAATGATATAAGGTCCAGCTTATCCAATGAAAGAGTTGGGGGCCTTCAAAGACACCATGGTGTGCCATACAACTCTTACACCCACACCAACAACCGTAATAACAAAAGATTCCACAAAGTTATGAGTAACTCACAACAAACTCAAATACATCATCTTGACTAAACTGGACCCAAACATCAGAGGGCGCTGTTGATACTTACATCATCAGTGCAGTCATGCTTAGCCCCTGCATCCAGCAGTATCTTGCACACTGCTTCATTTAACTCAGCCGCAATATGTAATGCAGTTTTACCTGTCTATAAAACAAAATTATCAACAGATAATTCAATCTGGAAAACTAATTCCGGATTATCGCTCTTGAAAATAGTTCTAGATCATTCAGAAGTCACAAACATTCCAGCCCCTTGGTGGCACCTCCACTTTTTCCTCTGTATCTCAACTTCTTTCCCTTTGGTCACTTCCTTTCATCGATAGCTGTATGCCATCTACCTTCAAGTCATGTCTCCTATGCCACGAGGCAATATGTAAAAGCCTTCATGTTGTAACTTTTGTACAGCAAGCTTATTCAATGCAGGCACTTCACAATAGTACACCTCCAAGAGACTGCAATGCGTTGGCCAATCACAGTGCGTAAAAACTGTCGACGCAATGCATGTTTTGGAAAGGGTCGACAGATTTCGCACACTGTGATTGGTCAATGCATTGCAAAGTCTTGAAGATGAATTATTTTGAATTGGTCATATTTGACAAGAAGTTTGTAGCAGTTTACTGACTCTCAAAATTAAGACCAGTTTTGGCCCTATTTCCCATGACTTAGAGATGGATTTTGTGCCAGGACGTGAACATTTCATCCAAGCAAGCTGGTGAGTGTTTTTTTTGGGGGGGGGCACAAGCCCCAAGGTCCCAAGGATCACACCCTACTCACTAATTGCTCTGAAGAAATGACAACCGTAATTATCAACTATTTGCTGTAATTTTCATACCTGATCTTTGATCTCCATGTCTGCTCCCGCCTGCAGCAATGCCTGACATACGCTGGGGTCATCATCCTCGTCAGAGACCTCATGCAGAGGAGAGCATCCAGTTGACTACAAGATGACAGAGAAAAAAAGACGGATTACAGTTGTTTCTCACTCAACTGCTTGTTTCTAATTGCCAACTTAAATCCCTTCCTCCAGGAATTGTGTATCATTCATCTGACTGCATCTCACCCGTACACATTTGCCGAATGTCAGAATTTTTCTCTCTCAAAATAACTTCCAAACTTGTCAGGGTTTCTTCATCGGCCTATTAAGATGAAAACATTTTGGGGAGAAACATATTTTGCTATTTTTCTTTCAAACATATTTTATATTGGCAAATAATACCACTGCTTGTCATATCCCTACATTTACCGACACCGTTTCAACTGGTGTCAGCTTTATAAAAGGGAAAAACCACTAGCACAGTTAAGGCTGCCCTTGTTGATTAGTACAAATTGTAACAATTTTATTTCCTATGGATTCAATAGAAACCTTCAAGAATCAACAAATCTACTGGTAGTAATGACAGGATTTTACACTTGGGAGTTTGAGCAAAGCAACAGAAATTCAGTCCTCAGTAAAGTGAAGCTGTCATCATCCGTGGCAAGTGAGTAACACTGGGGGAAATTTGCACCACCTTTGTGAGTGGCATGCCAATAGATGAGCCACGTATTAGTCACAGATGCACTGCAAAACGTTACCTAAGGTAAAGCAATAAATAATTGCCTGTGTGAATTTATCATGACAGAAATATATGAATACATTCATTCTGTGGCCAACCTGCATAAAAATATTTCAAATTCTGCATGCACAATTCTGGTTGGGTGTGTCATACTCACATTGAACTGTACATTGACATCTGCACCAGCATCTATGAGCACCTGACAACACTGTGGAGCCTTGGATGCAGCGATCAGAATGGCCGTCTCTGCCTCCTCGCTCTAGTAAGACAGAGATGAAGAGGCCTGCATGACTTATGCTTACAGGCCAAGTAACTGGTAACCAACACATTACATCAGTCAGTGAGTTCAACTGACAACCATGCGAGAACCATTGGTTGATTTTGCCTGGTACCCTGTGTGAAAGTTACTGGGGAATATTGCCCTGCAGTTGAAATACGGTCATCGCTCGAACTCTCTCCAGTGTTAACCTTGCTGAATGGGCCTATTAAGTACCTGGAGCTCATCACAGCTCTTTAGTGATTATTAATTCTGTGTAGGTCTAGTATATGGGAGCTTTTTAATCTGGGATTCATAGCAACTTTTCACCATTATGCTTCAGTCAGTTTTATCAAATTCAGTTTTATTAACAAAGTACCCAATGCTGAAACCCTTAAGCCAAATGTTGTACAGTGGTGTTTTCCCCACCTCTTTGACCTAGGTCTGGTTCCCGTTTGCATTTGGTTACAAGTCCGACGACATGGGTTTTAACTAGAACACTCTTCTGGGGTTTCCTCTCTTCTCTAAAAACTACCACCGCTTCTCTCTGCCTCATCATTACTGGTGTCTTTCGGTTCATGTAAACTACAGAACCTAGGATGCAGTTTGAGAAACCCTTTGTTTCATTACCAAAGATGCTCAATAATAACTAAATTGAACTCACCAGGCGTTTTGCATTGACATCTGCCCCAGCATCAAGCAAACATTTACAGGCCTCTGGGCTATGCTGAGCTGCATAGTGAAGAGGTTGCCTCCCTCCCTAGAAGACAAACAAGAGAAATAATTACCCATCGGCTAAAGGTTTAGAGTGAAACACATAGTAAGTTAGATTTCGCATGGTTAAAGCTACCAGACTATCAATATCAAAGAATTCAGGGTGTTACCATGACAACTTACATGCAAGCTTTGTGTTCAAATGCCATGCAAAGACAGTTACTGATTTACATTTGAAATCTGCTAGCTCCGGGTCCATTTGAGAAAAAGAGAACCAATTGTTGGACAAAAATTACTTAGTGAAGTTTCAAAATAGTGACCCCATCGTTCCATAAGATATTAAAGAGGCAGATTTCAAGATAACAACTTTCCTCTTTAGTTGACCTTGATCTAATTTCAGATACATTTACTTCAAAGACGTCATCTCTCACAACTGACAAGACCGACTAAATTGTCTGAAAATTGTTATCACCCAGTCGCCTCGTGTTTGTAACTGATCAAAACACATCCCATCTTGTTTACATTATAGCAGTTTTAGCCTTGGTTTGATAATAATGAAAAGGCTTGGGAACAGCGGCGTAGCGAGCGGGGGGGGGTTGTTGCATCCTCCCAATAATTTTTTTCAGTCGGCAAATTAAAGGGTCAGTCGGCAAATGAAACTGAAATTGACGTCATGAATTATTGACGTACATCGACCAGTTGGCCACCAGCGTTTCCCTAAAGCTGCCTGAAGCTGTTATTGTTATTGTTTTATTTACCGACAGGTCGTGGCCAATAGGTCAAATAGTATGTGAGTTTACAAAATTAATAAAGACATTCACTTGATTTTAAAGCCATTAAAGGTAAACACTTAAACAGAAAATAAATATAGACACCTAAACACAATAAAAATTCCTTGAACATTGAATATAAATACATATATACAAAAACGATATACATATTAAGACGACAGTCACGTAACAAAGGAATAAGTTCAGCTAAGAAAAATAGGATTAGCTACATCTAGCCATCAATGTGAAAAAAGGTACTTAATGGCAACGGTAAAATGAAGATTCACACAATTAAAAATCAAAATGAGAAGAGTAGGAGCATAAGAGATAAGGTTATAACCCAAACCAGTAAACACAGCCGCTTGTTTTCGAGGTCCGCTGCGAAAGCCATGTTGAATTTGCCATTTCCAGATATTTATTCTCCTGTTTATACAAATGATTGATCTCTACGTCCATAATGCGCAAATATTTGCCTCATTTTTTGATTGGATGGGGGTTTTTTTACGTGCAACGACAACGTTTGGACAGTGACTATGCAACGAGGCAGAGTGCCTTTTTATGTGCAGTAAAGAAACCGCACAATGACTGTACAACGTGCAAGCTTGTCGAGGTGCCATGACTTGCAATTCGATCACTGTGCAGCTGCATGATCAAGCGTTGTTCATATTTCGAATCCATGCCACATCATTCTATTTTCAAATGAAGAGAGTTTAACTTCAATATAAATTTGTTGAGTTAGATCCTCTAACTGAATAAATGGGGTTCAAATTTCTGTCAGAGAACTGGGAATCCTGATCTCTGCTGCCTTACAAGTGACTCTATTACAACGTCCTGTGGTCCAATGGTCCATGGATTTTTGCTGGAAAATGTACAGGAGCTGCTCCTTGAACGATCATCATTTTTTGGATTTTTTTTTTTAAACAATTAAATCAAAATGTGAAATAAATCAATGGATTGGTACTAAAAGTAAATAACAATCACCCAAAATCCCATATTCACTAATTTCTAAAAATTACTACAAATGCAAATCCTACACACCCCCTTAAAACACCCCCTCTGCATTTCACTAATTTCAAGCGTTACGTGAACTAAATTGCCAAACAAGTTACAAGTTGGCAAATTGACCCTGGCACACCCTCCCCCCCAATAAACTGCCTTCGCTATGCCACTACTTGGGAAAGAAGTCAGACACTCCTGCTTTTTCTGTATTTTGGACTACGTACTGGAATAAGTTGGCTGGAATGATTATTTAACCAGTGATATGAATTTGTCTGTGCTGTCTCTGACAGCAACATTTCAGAAACTAACAAACCTGAAAGGACAAACACGTACATGACCTGGCCTTACAAAGCATGCTACCCGATGACGGGATTTTCTTGACAGTTTAGCCCTTAGGCTGTAAGATTCTTAACCTGTGGTATTAATAGATTGGCTCCTCCATGTTAATGAGATGGAAATCTCTCATGTAAGACTGTGTCTGAATTATTTGTCATTGGCTTATTTGCAAACGACTCTATGGATACTGCAGACTTGTGTCATTTCAAGCCGCAGCCGAATGTTCCCACAACAGGGCTTCATACTTACAATGTCTTCTGACTCTACAGCGTCCACTTTAGCTCCTGCAGCCAACAGGATTGGAATGGCTGAAGGATACCTTTGAGCAGCAGCATGAAGAGCTGTTGAACCGTGCTGAAATCAGAAACGCAACCAAACGATTTTTTTCTGAATGCCTACATGCATCTGTGATCTTTCAAAATTCACTTGGAGATTTTGAAGGATTTGACAAATTGGGGATGGTAGACCCTAATCACTTGAGCTAAATCGATACTACTCCTTGCAGGATGATTCAGAAAGATTGCCATTTATCAAACATCAGCTCCACTGGTCTTTGACTCAGAGCTTAAAGACAAAGTTGGAGATGAAATAAAGCTTTGAAAACGTGGCAACGTCACCAACAAGCATCCATGCCCAATAGAATACAGAATGTGGCGGCCCATTAGAAAGATAATACTTCCTCAGTTGAACTACGCAAATTCTGCGTACGTTATCAGCCTGGTTGACATCAGCACCAGCTTCCAAAAGAATCTTGCAGCATTCTGTGTTGCGTTCAGCAGCGCAAAGCAAAGGGAAAATACCACGCTAAGAAAGAGACAAAAATACAGGAAATTCAAGGGAACAAATCAACCATATCAGATGTTCTAATGCATCCTACGACCAATTGCCATAGCCACACCCCTCCTTTCTTCACTATACCTTCAAACAAACCACTAGTAAATACCGATCCGAGAAATTCAGTATTTGTTTTCCGAACTGAACGGCATCATACAAAGCCAAAAGAATGTTCACACAGTGAACAAGTGGGAGGTGGTAGAGGAACCTGACTGTGTTCCACATGTTGATTTATGGCAGCTCTGTGGGGACATTATGGGAAGACTATTGCATCAGTCACTGGCCCACAGGAAAAAGGGCCCAACACTCAAAAAAAGATAGTACAGTAATCCGAGTCTACTGGAAGTCTGTCACCAGTCTGATCACAAATAGGGATGAATAGGGACAATGCTAAAGGAGGCCTTGTGAAGATGACCGAGTGGTGTGGGTCGGTGCTGGTGAGAAAATGGCAAAGCCTCGGAAATGTCATTTAACTAGCTAAACAGCAGACATTTATTCACAAATGACCGATTGTGAACCCCAGCGTGAGCACAACTTACTGACCTCGCTGTGTGCCAAGTTGACATCAGCTCCTTTCTCCAGCAGGGCTCTGCAAACCTCTGGAGAATCAAAGGCTGCATACATCAGCAATGTAAAGCCTTTGTGGAAGCGCTGTTAGTTGGGACACAAAAACATAGCCGACTCTTTGAATCAACGCTATTAAAGGAGTACCTTCCGACGACAACACTGTGGACCCCTTTGGCATAAATGCAGCTGCTCAAAATCAGGGTTTACTTCAAAATCTATTTTTTTTATTGAAATTACTCTGAAATATATTATAGGAAACAAAGCCCTGATAACATGATGTCATGCAAGAAAGACAAACACATGACAGCTCCAACGGTCGACTTTGTCAACAGAAATATCCTGCGGATGAAATCTGGCATTTTTCGGCCAACCTTCAGAGACAGATTTCAAAATATGCATGCACGAGGCGAAATTTCTTTTCAATAAACTCCAGTCCCTTCTGAAACTTGGACTTTATTAACTAATTAAATTTAGGCGTAATACTTCACACAACTAAAAACAATGTCAGCGATTAACTTTATGAAAGTCGATGTGTACTGAAAAATATGGGTACATCCCACACTGTGTTCATCCAAGAGTGCACTTCTGTGGTTTGGAGCGTAACAAACTCGCAGTGTCAATACAATGGCTAATAAAAGAGATCTTCAAACATGTTCAAATTCCTGGCATTGCCTCACAGAGAACCCAAATTTAGGTGAAAAAAATGGTAAATGAAAATTCACAGCATGCAAGTCTGGCTGCACCTTATAGTGTATCTCAACAACTAGAATTAGGGGTTATAACTGTGGTGGTGCAAAGCTCTTGGACAGGTGGTCCGCGCACTTTACGTGCCTCATCAACCAATAGGATGTCGTTATTTGCCAAATGCAGGTGCACATCAAGCTGAAGAACAACAGTTTAAACGTCTTATCAGATTAGTTTATACTCACAGCGAACTTTACATTGATATCTGCGCCAGCATCTATGAGCACCTGACAACACTGTGGAGCTGTTATTACAGCAATCTGGATGGGTGTCTCTGCCCACTCACACTAGTAAGATGGGGGATGAAGAAACCTGAAATTACTCACATTTACAGGTCAAGTAACTGGTAACCAACACTTCACATCAGTTGGAAATTCGATTGAAGGCCATGTGATAACCTTTGGCTGATTTGCTTAGGTCCCCCAGACAAAATAGCCCTGTGGTTGGCACTGGTCAGCGCTTAAACTTGCTCCACTGTCAACCTTGCTGAATGGGCCTAAATGAATACTGGAGTTCATTTCAGCTCTTCAGTAAGCAACAACTTTGTGCCGGTGCTCTTCATCCCGTTCTCCACTGTTTGCATCAGGCTTCATTCAGTGTCATCTTCAATTATATGAAGGAAGTACCCCACATTAAGACCCTCACGCTAAATGCTGTTATTTAACCACTTGACATTGTTGACGTTGGATGAGATGTAAATAAACACACAGTGTCCGTATTTTCCATGGAGGATGTGTACAATCATTTTAGAATTTTGGTTTTCTTTTTTTTTCTTTTTTTCATTTCCATGGTTGACGTATTAATGTATTTCGCTTGATTGTATCATTAGTAAATTGCAATTTTGAAGAATTGCCAGCAAAGAAAAATCTACCCCCTGGCAGCCTTTTCAGGTAAGTAAATCCGACATTGACTGATCAACCTAAGGCTAAATTCTGGACAACTTTTATGTGGATCCAGTGGTATAAACACATCATAAAACCAACTGCTTAACTCAAGGTGAGGGTACTAAGAAGCTGAAATCGGAAAAAAAAATGCACACACAAGTGAATGGCCTACTCACAGCAGCAACTGGATACATTTTGAGGAGCCCCTAGTTCCATTGCTGGAGATACTTAACAATAAGTCAGTTGAACTCACAGCGCGTTTGGCATTGACATCTGCCCCAGCATCAAGCAACAGTTTGCAGGCCTCTGGGCTTTTCTTAACTGCCCGATGTAGAGGCTGTCCCCCTCCCTGGAGAAAGAAAAAGAAGTACCCATAAAGTAGCTGTTTACGGTAAATCACATAAAATCTTCTTAGATTTGGTATGGTTAAGGCCAATACGTATATCAAAGAATGAAAATGTTACTACAACTCAATGTAAACTGTGTGTTCACATCCCATGCTTGGAATATATTTAGAAACCTAGTCGACACTACCAAAAATGAAAGGGTACTGGTACCCTCTTCTGGCTCATCAAAGACAGTGTAATTGAAACTCCTGATGAGTACCACTTATTAGACACAAACAAAAATCAGTGAAATTTCAAAATAATGATGCCATTTTCCTGTAAGATACTGAAGGGAAAGAATTCAAGATAGTCACTTTCTTCGTAAACTGGCTTTGATTTGATTCAAAACATATTGCACCGGTAATATCCTGCACAAATAATGACACCCACTAGATTTTCTGATGACATGCATCACAATACTGTGATGTCATCAAACTGAAAATCGACAACACTCTGCCATCTCATGTTCGAAACAGAAACGTCTAGGTGTGGTTTACTTTTAGATAAAATTTGGGAGAGACTGTCATACTCCAGCTTTTTCAGAAATACCTGGCTATCTGTGCCAGTTGCAGATAGATAAGTATTTTGGACTATGGACTGGAACAAGTTGGTCAAGATGATTATTTAACCACAGTGCAAGTTGGCTTTATTGTCTCTGACAGTGACATTTGAAAGGAAAAAAACAGCCCTCGGGGAAAACGAGCACAAAACCAGAACCTGCAGAGCATGTCAGACAGTGATGAACTATTCTTGACATTTTGGCCTTTATGCTAAAGATTCTTGTGGTGACAACAGATTGGCTCACCGACATTGGGGAGATGTAATTTTCTCATGTCAGGCTGTTTACATTACACGTACTTGGCCTCGTCTTAAGGTTGCTAATGACTGAGTCTATGGGTAGTGGCTGCAGTCATTATTCATTGACTTGTGTTTAATTTCAAGTTATACAGTAACAGAATCCTCTGATGGGGCCTATAAACCAACCATGTTCTCCGACTCATAAGCATTCACATCAGCTCCTGCAGCCAACAGGATTGGAATTGATGGCGAATTAACCTCAGCAGCAAGGTGTAGAGGGGTTGCACCATCCTAAAATCAGAAAGACAAATACCAAAAATCATTACTCTCAACAATCCTTCAAAATTCCACTTGAAGATATTGAAGGATTTGACAAATTGAGGATGGAAGACCCCAGATCACAACTGGGGCCAGTATCAAAATTGATTAGTTGATTCAATGATGATTCAACATGATTCCTAGCAAGAACATACACATTAGGTTTATTAACTTTTACAAGATTCCTTTCTACTATGAGTTCATGAAGAACTGTACAGGCCACACCTTGTGAGGCCAACTTGCCACAACCAAATGATGAAGGCTTAGAAGGGCATTTTTCCTGTTCATGCCAAGATGCGACAATGCTGAATGTAGATTACATCATTCTGAGAAAACAGAGAAGACTAGGGGAACCTTTGCCCTGTGTTCGTAGTGCACAAACCCTTGGGCACAACAAACAATGGTATGGCCAGAAATGCTGACTTAGAAAATCCTACCTACCTTATCAGTCTGGTTGACATCAGCACCCGCTTCTAGGAGAATCTTGCAGGATTCTGCATTGCATTCCGCAGCAAAATGCACAGGGCAAAGACCAGGCTAAGATGGACATACAAATACATACAAATCAAGGCATTCTGATAATTGTGTCAAATATTCTAATGTACCCAACAACTAATTGCTAGAAGCTCCACCCTTTCTTCTTCTCCTGTATCTTAAAACAAATTGAGCAACAGAATTTTAAACTAGAGCCAATGTGCCTGGGATCAAGGCAGTCATAATGAAAGCTCAGCTTATTAAGTGGGTTGAGGATGTGTTTTGCATGGATAACACACACAAATACCAAAAATGGTCTTCTCAGAGCTAGCTACTCAAACGCTACAAAGATTGTCTAAAGACATCCTTGCGATCGTGTGGTATTACTCAACGTAGATGGAGACTTTGGCCACTGACCACAGTGCCTAGCGACCTGCTGTCCTAGGTGGAGGACAGACATTTGAGGAGAGGCGTCCGCAAGATCTGCACCTGAAGCGTCAAGCCTGTGAAGAGAGGAGACCTGATCCAACAGCTGCTGGATCAACAGCTGCTCTATGCCCACAGTGTGGCCACATCTGTACATCCAACTTTGGGCTACGTTATCAACGGCACCTTTAATGCCTTAGTCGCTCACAAATGACTTCCATAATGAACAAATTTATTTTAAAAAATCATGTCCAGCAGTATGTATACCCAAGCTTAGATCAAGTTCAACTTCACTTTCAGTAATGAGCAGAAAGCCTTTCTTTTTTATCACAGCCTCAAAACGGTTCTTGTACTTGCTCACAAAGTTTTGACAGGTTTCTACGGGGCTTTCGGCCAACTCCTCCTTTTTGAACGTCTCAAGGTCTTTGAGATTGGAAAGCCTCCTTGCCATCGCTTGAGTCTTGAAAACTGGCTCTTTCCAGAAGGGGGTACTGCTGCTTATTAACGGTGGCTTGTGAACACTGCTTCCATGTGATAACGGTAAACCTACTGACCTCCTTTTGTGCCAAGTTGATATCAGCCCCTTTCTCCAGCAGGGGTCTGCACATCCCTGGAGAGTACTGGGCTGCGTACATCAGCATTGAATGACGATGACCGGAGTACTATTAATTGGCACATTAAAAAAAAACATAGCTGACTCTTCAAATCAATGCAAAATGGAGCACCTTCTAACGACAGCACTGTGGACACCCCGTTCAACCATTGCCATAAATGCAGCCATTACGGTTTCGTTTCAGAGTCCATTTTCTGGACCGAAATTACCAAGTGAGATTTATACAGAGATGCAGGTAACAAATCCCTGATGACACAAAATTGTAACGTGGGAAAACAGACAATGCATAAGGGTACAAGGACAATCCTTAAATTGTGTCAACAGAAACATCTTGCAGCCGTTTCACCCCAGTACCAGATTCAACTACTGAAATGGTCACACCAAAAGGCGGTCCCTCGACCAATGTTTCAGTTCCTCAAAAGATCTGCACAGCAGAAACTGCTATGAAATATTTTCTATGCATAGCAATTGCATAATTTTGCGTGGCAGTTTTTTTCACAATAAAACTCCATGACATTATTGAACATCCATATAAAAGAGAATAATAAAACAAAGGAAGGCTTAAATTTACCAATGGTCTTTCTAATCACTGTCGGAGCAAGTGGGTTCTCAATCTAGGGCTGGAAATTTTGAAGTGCGTCGAGTACATTTAGGCATAAAGTACCTGAAAACACCTGCGCAAGGGATCTGCCCAAAACATCTGCCCATTATGCACATAAACAGCTGAACACATCTGAGTATCCTGCCCCTTTTTTCTGTTGAACTACATGTAAATTGGAGTGTTAAAAGAATCTTACATGTACCTGCATTTTAAATACAAACGTCTGAACACGTGTTGGCTTTCTCGCGTGGCCGGCAATGGCTTACTTGCAAAACGGTGTGACCTTGTGTGAATTACTTGGCTGTGGCCTAAAATTAGTATGCAGTGTGCACTAGTCTATGGTAGTGGCTGAAGCCAGTTCTCATAGAGTTGTGTGTAACTTCCAGCCATAGCCAAGTAATTCAGATGTGGCCTATGTTGATGTACCCTAATGTGGCGCAGTCTGATTTTTCGCCTCTAGCGCCATGCTGGAGAAATATTTTTACCTTGAATTTCATCATAAGTGAAACTGGAAGCTCCCAACATCCCGATTCAAAAATTTCAATTTTACAACATCTTGACCAGCTGAAACTTCCTATTAAAATTTTATTAAATGCTTTCAAAATATGTAAATAATCTTCAAACTTACGGCTTGGATAGTGAAGGTACATGTGTAAAATCAATTTAGCAGAATTAGTCATCTTCGAAGAATTTCTTGAATCTTTATTTGAGTTTAAGGAGCTTTTTTCAAGTGCCCCACACAGGCCTGGTCAGGAAACACTCAGCTGAAATCTTGCTCGATTTCTGGACGCTGCCGTTTTTTAATTTCAGAATAAATTTCATGACAATGAAAGATAACAGGTT
The DNA here is from genome assembly GCF_054643075.1 of Acanthaster planci. Lineage (NCBI taxonomy): Eukaryota > Metazoa > Echinodermata > Asteroidea > Valvatida > Acanthasteridae > Acanthaster > Acanthaster planci. The sequence goes on from NC_141783.1 coordinate 12,591,542, forward strand.
CAACAACATGTAACTTGAATTTTATAGTGCAATGTTTAAATAAATGTAGTTTTTCAACAAGAAAGTTGGCAACAAGTCAAATGAAAAATGAAGTGCGCCATTAGGGGACTCTAAAAAAATGTACAATCCAGTAACACATGATGCACTTTACGTAAATTTCTCTCTAACCAAAAGCGTAAACTTACATTAGGCCAAAATGCAACATCAATCACTTTGTTGGGTTTTTTTGGTTCTTTCAAGTTTTTGAGGGAGCTACACAGAATGGGGGACAAGTAGGACCATGCCTCTGTCTCACAGAAAACTTCATCTTAAGGTCTAAGTCTGGTCTGTGTTATTCTGCTGACATACCGGCAAAAAAAGATTCACATCGATATCATGTTCCTCCAAGAGCTGTTTTCCACGTGCAACATCATTTTTCTGAATGGCAAGCGACACCATGAAAGGTAGTTTTTCTTCTGGTGATAAAGAAACATTCTCATCTTCATCTGAGGACATTTTGCTGTGACAGATTCAATTCGTCCTGAAACAAACAAATCCAATGTGCACTGTAATTAATTTGCAAAATAAAGAGATGCACTTCCTGATAGTTATGCAACAGCTTCATCCTAAGACACAGCACTCTCTGAATAGCGTCCGAACATCTCAATTGTTTATGTGGTGAAATTGAAAGTCTGGTTTTAAGTGCTTGCCAAATTCTATCTGAATAAGCACACAAATTGTAATTGAGGCTCTATGAATCAATTTATTTAGTCAAGAACTTAGAACTTAGAAATTACTAGGGCAGTTGTTTCATTAATGATTGCTAATCTCCCGGTAGTTCCAGTTCTGCGGCATGTTTCCTTTACTTCATCCTGAGCAGGAATAGCGTTATTGCTCGTCATGCCTACCTTTTGAGCTAAAAATAGTCAAACATGCATACTGTGGCCCTGTTACAAGCTACCGAATGGTTGTTGTTTATGAACCAATCAGTGTACTATTTGTTAGATACACTTATAGACCTGGGGTATACAGCACTTTCACATTGCGGCTACATAAATCTTGCCCAGGTTCATTCTCAGGCGGGTTCTCTACAGGGAGCTGCCCACACAAGACCAGTCAAGAATCCAAGCACAACTCCAGGGCAAAGCACTATGGAAGCGATCCTTACGATAGTAGCCATCAAAACGTCAGTTATACAGCTTGAGATAAGCACTGAAGCAGTGCTACACACTCTACCATTGTAAACTTTTACTTACAAACAAGCAACTAATGCAAGTTTAAACCAGGTTACAGAGGGTGCTGTCTACCAGCTGTTGATTGTACGACTGCAAATTAATCACAGCGTTATTTTCAATGGTTGAGAGTAACTCTTTTGCCTCAAGACAATGGTTTCTTTCTTGGTCTCCCTCTTTGGATGAAAATTCCCTTGAAATCAAACTCACTAACTTACCAAGTACCAAGCTTCCGGCAGATACAGAGACTCAAAATTGATTAAGTGAAGGCCCACAAAACTTGCAGGCACTGAGTAGAAATTGTAACAGTTTATTTGTCATTATAATCACGGAGGAAGGAATGTACGTGGGGCCCCTACTCAGCAAGCAGTGTTTTCTGGGGGTCTCTAATATTCACCAGCTTTGGTATCACTTTGTATCTGCATGGACAATAATGTGCAGTCAAGTAATCTTAAAATTTTTTAACGTCTTATGAATAGGTCTTATGTACTTTTAATGTAAACACAGACTTCTATTCCAGTCATAAAACATAGAGTCCAAGTCTGAGTCCAAGTCCCATCTTTCGAGTCCGAGTTCCAAGTCACCTCGGTCGAGTATGAGTAATGAGTCACAAAGGTCATGTCCGAGTCCCCTTTATTATTTTATTAGAAACACATTTTCAGGTTCTGCAAATATTCTTTTTACCACAGCTCTCTGATTTAATGAACTGGACAGACATGTACATGTATGTCCAATAAACCATGGAAAATAAACTCTGACAAAAGGTGTTTTGATTTATCAATTTGATTGTACCCATGCACTCAAACTCATGACAAACTCGGAAACCCTGCATGTACTCTTCATTCCCAGCTTTTACTGCTGGCATTTGTTATTAGGGACATATCATGGGAGAAAGACAACAGGATAGGCCAATTGGCATAGCGGTAGGTTTATCCATGGCCCATGCTATAGTGTGACTCGTGTTCTTACCATGTAGACTACTGCAGGTCCCACCAATCTTTGTCAGACACTCAGAGGTATAATTTAGCTTATATGATGAGAAAAGTGGAGTCAGGATGCAACATTTTTTCCCCTAAAAGTACTCCAAGTACTCTGTTCTCAGATTTGAGGACTCAACTCCAACACTGACGGTTTCCAATTCTGGCTGTCGAATTATATGTACACTTGGATCTTTGGCTCACACTGTAGTGACTATTAATCATGGAAAACATTTAGGCCTCGGCCTGTCCTAGCCCTCATGTGAGTAGACCTATTTTATTTGGGAGTCACCCGAACTTTGATGTGGCACCACACATGAAGCATTAGGGCCTAAGCCTAATTTTACAAGATCAAATTTGTGGGGAAAACTCCATGTATCAATATACGCCCCAGCCTACGAGTACGATCACGCTGCATGCGCAGCCTAAACGGGATCTAATCCAGCCGATTTTTACGGGTTCGCAATGCTACGGGTTTTTTAATGCAGCCCAGTCAGGTGATGTCAAATCGTCAAATCAAGGGACCCAGCGTACACGAGTACGAGTCCGCCCATGCGTAACTTTGAATTTTTACGATGTAGCCTTGACCCACATTACTTGCAGCAAAACTTCCGTTCCACTTCCTGAATCAAATCTCCCCCAAAGCTATCGAAACTAGTGCATAGGCCTATCTCTAATATACAAACCGACGACCTACATGTACATGACTGATTATTTCTTTAAAGAAATCAAACCTTTACCACTCGTAGGCCTATCCTCTCATTCCTGCCTGACAAAACCGATTCAAACACTTCGCACACTTCGCAGCGTATGATTTGGCGCGGATCGGACCGGCTGGCCGCGCCGCGAGGCTAGGCCGAGGCAGCACAGCCCATCCCGGCTCCCCAACGCACCACGCGTTACCGTTACGCACGCCGGGGTCGAGCGGCGGCCACGGAGGTAGTTTACTGCTAGTAGCCTGGCCCCCAGTCCGGGATAGTATGCACCACGACCACATCGTCGCCATATCGCCCAGCACAGCTTCCGGTGAACCACGTCACGCTAATCGGCCAAACGTTTGTTCTTCAAGCTATTTATGTTGCGCAGATATGATGCGCGCGACTGTACGTGACCTCGGGCCAGCAGCAGCACGCGTGAAGTACATGCACGATTGGGCTTTCATGTACATGTACATGAAAGCCCAATCGTGCCAATGAACTTGAGTATAAATTTTCAGCTTGACACTAATTCGAAATAACAAATTACTAATTCGAAATAACGATTTACTAATTTCAAATAACGAATTTCTAATTCACCTCGGGTTGTCTTCACCGTACTGTGCTCAGCTGCCAGTGGCTGGAAGCATCCCCTCTTTCCTCCATGCTGGAAGCAAGCACAAATCGCGTCCTCCTGTCGGAAAGTTTCGAGAGCCGGCTTTAAGTGTGGCTGACCCTCATGGACTGGGAGTGGAACCAATTTCATGCCAGGTGCAAAAACCTTGTTTGATTAATTCATTTCAAAAACATTTATTTCCATACTTTCATTAACATGCGAATCAAAGAATACATGTAAAATAAATACAAACCATAAGTACAATGTAATTATGAGAGAATATATATAAAACTTTAAAAGATAGAAAGTATGGGGCTGTTCATATCGAGGGCTTGTAGAGAACATGCAGTAGTAGAGAAGAGCCGATTCTGGATCACACGCCCCTTTTTGCCCGGTTTTTGCTCAAAGCCCTTGGGTAGTACATCGACCCAAAAAATCGTCGAAACAATTTTGGTGGGGGAAAATGGGAAAAAATGGGAAAATCCAGGAATTGTCGTGAACCCGGTTTTTGATCAACACCCCTGGGTAGTACATCGACCCAAAAAACCAGGGAATTTCCACTCACCTTTTGACCTCGGCGCCGCTCGCTTTGCTCGCTGACTAAACAACCCGTGACTAGCGCCGGGGATTCCCACTTCACTGACCTTGAACTTTTAACCCCGGCTGGCTAAACAACTCGTGACTGGCACCGACCTGCACAAACAAAAAGGGACTTTCCCTTGCTTTTCCGGTCTGAACTAGTGACCTTGGCTCTGTTCAAAGCAAAACAAACCGCCTTAAATAAATGCTCTTTATATAAAATAGTAGTATAAAAAAACCATGTTGAATAAAATTGATAAAAATTTTATAAATCTATATATAAAAAGAGACATGAGCTATCAACAACATCGACCTATATTAACGAACTTTATTCGATTTAAGAAGGTGTTTTTGGAAGATTTTATTAAACGGTATAAGATCCCATTACCGTCACCTAGGCGCAAATATCATACACGATCAGAGCTAATAAAAGCTATCAGAGAGGATCAAAAACAATTTAGGCATCTCCCGCGTCAGTCATATCGGCAGCTTTTGAAAACGGTACAAAAATATAATATTCCTTATGCGAACAAAGACAGATATGTCAAACAGGACTTTATCAATGCGATTAAAGCTTATACACAACCTAAAGAACTGGAGGAAGTAGACATTAAACGTATATGGCGTTTTAAAAATAATTTTCGTAATTGGGAGTTGATTCCTCGCTTCTATGAAGATGATTTAATACATTTTTTTGATTTTTACAAGCAGTTGATAGAGAAAACAGCGTTAGCCGAACTCAAAGAAATCGGGAGTTACAAATTACAAACACATCTTAAAGTGCAGTTTAGATTGGAAAAAATTGACGAAACGATTGACTACGGCACCTTTCCCTTTCAGAGTGATCAAGACGTAGTAACGAGTAAACCAAGCGTTAAAAATGCACTTGCTAAGCAACGCGAAGAACAAATCGAACAGGTGGAGGCCCATACACAAAAAGGCTCGGGGTGGATCTTTGACAAAGTTGTCGCTTTTTACATCAACGTGGTTAAATATAATCCAGTCGGTTCTTCTTACATTCCGTTGCCTAAGGAATTGTTAGACAAAAAAGCAATCATAAATGTCCAAAATAAAGATCAAGAATGCATCCGATGGGCGTTGAGAGCAGCTTTGAAGCTGTATTCAGACGGAGTCAAAAGTCAGCTAGAAACAAATCCAAAATATAAAATAAATAAGGAGCGACCTTCGACTTACCGGTCAGAATCGGATGGTTTAAATTTTACAAACATAAGCTTTCCAACACCGATTTCACAAATTCCACGTATCGAATCGCAAAATAACTTGGCGATCAATGTGTTTGGTTACACCAAAAAAGACGGTATTTACATTCTGCACAAAAGCAAGCGTCAAGAAGAAGGAGCGAGTGAAGCGAGCGGACTACGAGCGCAGCGAGAACCGATCAATTTACTTTATTTTACCCGAGATGAAGAGAATCACTACTGTTGGATTAAAAACTTTTCTCGGTTGACGGGTGATATCGATCATCACGAGCATAAGAAACACTGGTGTTTCAAGTGCATGTCGCATTTCCAAACGGAAGAAAAGTTAGCCTGCCACAAAGAAGATTGCCAAGGCTTAAACGTTCCTACATGTAAAGTTGAAATGCCAGCCGAGGGTGAAAATATACTCAAGTTTAAAAATTATAAAAATAAGCAAGACGCACCTTTTGTCATTTACGCCGATTTTGAGTCTGTTTTAGAAAAATTACCGCTGACCGATACAAACACGGTGAAAACTCAGATTCACAGGCCTTGCGGGTACTCATACGCAGTCGTCAGATGCGATGGAGTTTGCACTAGCCGAAAAACATATAGAGGCCAAGACGCAGCTGTAGATTTTGTAGGGTCACTTTCTCAGGAAACAGAGAAAATAAATGAAACGTTTAAAAACAAAGAGCCGTTGATTTGGAACGATCAATTACAAAAAATTTACGAAAAATGTAATAGATGTTGGATCTGCGAAAAGTTGATAGATCGAGCAAAAGCGGATGAATCTCACTGTCAATGTGATATTCCAAAACCACCAGAGACAAAAGAAGAAAAAATCAAGTTTTGTCGTATAGTTAAAGTTGAAGGCAAAGAATACAAAGAGTTCAAAGAATGGAAATGTTTAGATTGCAAAAAGCCCATCAACAATTTTAGAAAAGTTCGCGATCATTGTCACGTGACGGGGAAGTACCGAGGCCCAGCGCACGCTAGTTGTAATCTCAAGTTAAGAATAGTGGTCGATCAAACACCTATTCCGGTGATCTTACATAACCTGGAGAAATACGACGCACACTTGATTATGCAAGGCGCTCACGAATTTTACGGAAAATCAATCAAGTTGATCGCTAAAAATACTGAAAATTACATTTCGTTTTCTTTTGGCCAACTCAGATTTTTGGACTCCTTTCATTTTATGGCGGCTTCGCTAGATCGGTTGGTTAAAAATTGTTCACCAGATGATTTTAAATTACTTTGTGAAAGGTTTCCAAATAATAAAAGCGCAGCGGGTACGACCGAAGGGAGGACTCATTTACTCTTGGAAAAGGGAATTTACCCCTATGAATATATAGACTCCTTTGATCGGTTCCAAGAGAGACAACTACCGCCTATAGACGCTTTCTATAGTTCTCTGAAGCAGGGAGGGATAACCGAGCAAGAATACACTCGTGCGGAGAAAGTATGGGAAGCCTTTGGCTGTCAAAACTTAGGTGACTACCACGACTTATACGTGGAAACGGACGTGCTATTGTTAGCGGGTGTATTTGAGAACTTCCGGAAGGTATGCAAGAAGAACTACGGCCTTGACCCAGCCAACTATTATACGGCGCCAGGCCTGTCGTGGGACGCTCTGCTAAAACACTCTGAAATCCAATTGGAATTACTGACAGACATCGACAAGCACTTGTTCTTTGAAAGGGCAAAAAGAGGTGGTATCTCGAGTGTGGGTGCAAAGCGATACGCGAAAGCTAATAGCCCAGAACTACCTGATTACGACCCAAATAAGCCAGAGTCACAGATCATGTACCTAGACGCAAATAATTTATACGGCTGGGCGATGAGCAAATATCTGCCCGTAGGGGAATTTACCTGGGAAACAGACTTAGAAAAATTTAATTACTATTACATCCAAGAGTTGCGACTAACCGACGACTACGGTTACATGTTTGAGATTTCTTTAGATTACCCGGAACGTCACCATGACAAACACAATGACTTTCCACTTGCGCCTGAAAATATCACGGTACCAAACGAATGGTTTTCTAGCTATCAACAAAATTTAATTGGTAATGGCGAGCAAGTAACCTCGGTAGACAAATTAGTATGCACTCTCAGCACCAAACGAAAATACGTGGTTCACTATCGTACATTACAAAAATATCTCAAACTAGGGTTGTGGATCAAACAAGTTCACCGGGTACTGCGTTTCCGCCAAAAGCCGTGGATGAAGAGCTACATCGATAAAAACACAAAATTGCGCAAGAAAGCAAAAAATGATTTTGAGAAAGACTTTTTCAAATTGATGAACAATTCGGTATTTGGCAAGACGATGGAAAATGTAAGACATCGAATTGACGGCCACCTCCTAAGGGACGAACAAGACGCCGCCAAATACAAAAAATTAACGTATAAACCGAATTATAAATCGACGGTGCCATTTGGGGACTGTTCTCTTTCGTTTGTGGAGATGTACCGAACCAAAACAAAATTAAATAAGCCAATCTATTGCGGTGTAAGTATTCTCGATATCTCAAAAACGTTAATGTACGATTTCTACTACAACGAACTAAAATCAACTTTTGGTGAAAAAGTAAACCTACTTTATACGGACACTGATTCTCTATTAGTTCAAATCGAGCAAAGCTCTGACGATTTAACTGGTTACCTAAACGAAAAGCGCCATTTGTTTGACTTTAGTAATTATCCACCGGGTCATCCGCTTTACAGCGTCAAAAATAAAAAAGTCATAGGTAAAATGAAAGACGAGTTTGGCGGTAAAACAATTTTAGAAGCCGTTTGTATCAGACCAAAAATGTATTCGATCTTAACTACCGATCAAAAGCGAGCGCCAGCGAGCTACGAGCGAGTGGAACGAGCGAGCTACGAACACAGTGAGAACGAGCGAAGCGAGTACTTTTCTTTAAAGAAGGCGAAAGGGGTCTCCAAGGTAGTAACCGAGAAACGATTGACCCACGAGATGTATAAAAGATGCCTATTTGAAAGGGTTTCTCATTTCAATAAACAACAACTATTTAGATCGGATAAACATCGGGTGTTCACCATTTCACAAAATAAACTTAGTTTGTCGCCGTTGGACACAAAGCGTTATATATTGCCGAACGGAATCGATACGTTGGCTTACGGGCATAAGCGAGCGAGCTACTCCGGTAATTCGGTATCCTCGGGCACGACCTGAAGTTCCTCTTTGACGAAACTCCTATTCGGGCCGTTTAATAGGTAGTACAATGTTGGGCCCGTTTTGACGCGTTTTCCTTTCACTCGTTTAAATTGACTGGTGCGCTTTTCAATTTGGTAAACGTCCACGGACCATATCGGATCTGTTGCCCTTCTGACGGTGCCGCCCTCTTGCTCACCCGGGTAATAGAGGTACCTGACGACTGCGTCTGGAGGAAGTTCTCTTTGGGTAGTTCTTACAGGTGTACTTGGTTCTTGGTTCACTCGCTTTGATTTTATAGCTTCTGCAGGAACGGCATCTATTAACCGCGTTTTTTCCTCGTTTAACGATTTCACGACCTGAGGCAAACGTTCTACCCATTCCACGTTTCGCGCACCTACATTTAACATCTCTTGAGCGTATTGGTGGCCAAATAACCTTTCGGCTAAAGTACGGTTAAACCTTTCTACAATTCCTTGAGATCTGTGTACCCCAGGTTCACCCACTTGAATTTGTACTTTATTTTTTGTCATTAACTTTTTAAACTCGCCTTTGAATTCAGATCCCGAGTCTACCATTACGAATTTGGGCCATGTCAGAGGTGATCGCCCGTTACTCCCTTTGGTCGTAGCTCGCTTCGCTCGCGAATAAATTTTCTTTATTGCCTCACTAACTTGTTCGGCGGTTTTACTGGTCAACGGTTCTGCTTCTTTATACCGCGAACCCACGTCTACCACGGTTAAAGCGTACTTAAACATTTTTCTTTTAACTCGGTCCCAGGGTAAATAAAGTACGTCCATTTGATGCGCGTAATTAGGTTCAACCGATTCTGATTGCAACATTGTAGGTCTGGGTACGTAATGTGGTGCGGGTAAATATATTTGCCAAACGGCCTGCTTTTTTAGCCACTTCCTAATAACTGATTTGTCTGCACCGGTCTTTTCGTGGAGACGATCCACCGCGCTTTCTCCTCGCCAGTAGCCTTGTGGGCTGTAAAACAACTTTGAAAATTCTCTCTCCATTTTAAAATAAGTTACACAAATCGATAAGCCAACAATCCGACTATCGCAGTTCCACCTAAAATCCAAACCAACTCGCGGGTTTTTTGGTCTTCTGAAGGCTCGTAAAAATCGGACAATGTAGGTTCTGGCGGTAACGGGGTAATATTCTTACCAGTCAATTCCGAATAAGCTCGTAAAGCTTCGTCCACGTTTACAAATGTTTGCTGACTCGCGCGTTCTTGTCGCATTCGTTCGTTCAAAAAGTCTAGCATGTGTACGCGTTTTTGTTCCCACTCTTGTTTTGCTTGCGCCAATTGCTCCAACGCGAGGTCGTGACGCTTTCGTTCTTCGTCGACTTTACTTTTTGATAAACTGCTAAATAAAAAATTTGAGCCCGTGAATGCTAAGGCGTTTACTATCGCTCCTCCAACCATCATTAAAGCACTAGCCATTTTTAAAATAAGGTTACTATTATATAAAAGTAAGAATGTACACCAAAAAGCTTAACCCGAGTCGAAGACTTAAATTTCCTCGCGCGATCAAAGGAGAGCGGCGCGAAGTCACCATTACGCACAACCCGAGTACCGTAGACGCGGGCCACACGTTAAACGTAAAATTCCCGGCCCTAGGCACCGATGACGTCATTGTACCCGGTACTGCAAAGTTGGCTTTTAAACTCGACCTCGACGGCGCCTCGGACGACAACCGGACGGTTTATAACAACGTGGCGAGAAACCTGGTTTCGGAAATAAATGTGAGTCTCCAGGGAAATAAAATCGTAAGCTACCGGGATGCGGACGTATTTCACAATTTCAAGGACAATTGGTTACCCCCGTCGCAGACCAAAAATATGGCGTATTTTGGACTAGAGAAAGAGAACGTAGCTAAGATACGTCTAGGAGCTGACGATGCTAATGCTGCTGCAAACGACGGTAAAGACAAGGCAATTGCCGACGCTTTTAAAAACAGGTACGCGATTCCACTAGACACACCTATGTTGACGGACCATACCCCATTCTATCCTTCGTGGTTTAAAGAGCCTCTAACGTACCAACTAACTTTTAACGGGCACGACAAAGTGGTCAACTCGTCAGATACCGCCGCAGAATATCAAATTTCCGATCTGACCTTGGAATACGAAGTCGTCACCAATCGAGACCTGGCGCAAACCTTGAGAAATAAGAAGACGATGTATTATCTATTCGACCGTATTCACTCGTGGAAGAAGCAAGCGGTAAACAAGAGTGATACGCTATGGAATATAAGCATAGACCAGAGTATTAAAAGTCTAAAAGGAATTTTGATCCTGTTTAAAGACCCGACGACCCGCAACCCGCAAAAATTTTATAATCCACACATTACAAAGACGATTGTGACGGTTGAAGGTAGACCTAATCAATTGTACTCACAGGGTTTGTTTGAGTACCAACATTGGAATGAAGTTACTAAATATTTCGGAGACTCGGATAAAGAATTGGCTAGAGGGGTCGTCTCGGACTTATCTTTGTTGGGAGTAGATATGGCCGACTACCTAAAAGACAAGTACGGTTTGTGGCTCGACTTCAGAAGTTCTGACGACAACAGTGCCCACGGATCGGGCAGACCTCTCGGTGGAGGAGGAGACATATCTATACAGATGGAACGAACGGCCGAGACCGCGGGACCGTTGACGATGTATGTATTCCTGGTGATGGACTCTCAACTAACGGTGGAAGACGGGAACTTTAAAAATCTTGTTTATTAAAAATGAACGAGCGAGCGAGTTATGAAAGAAGTGAGAACGACCGGAGGGAGTATGAGCGCAGCGAGAACGAAATGTTTAAGAATCCCCACTGTGCCTTAATCGTGGGCAAGACGGGGTCGGGTAAGACTAACTGGATCTTAAATCTTTTAGAGACAGAATACCGATTCACCTTTGAAGCTATCGTGATCATATGCCCAACGCTTTTTAAGAATAAAACTTATTTAGAACGACTGTGGGTGTACACCGACGAAAATGTCTATCTTTGTGACCTGGATCGAGAAAGGCTAGAGTTAAATGATGCGATCGAACTTTATCAGAGAGTATTCGATGGGATAAATACATTATTTATTATCGACGATTGTGCAGCCGATCAGTTTATCAAGTATCGAAAGAAATCTAAGGTAAGCAGTACTTGTGCCCTTAGTAAGATGGCGTTCTCGGGTAGACATTACCTCCAT